>NC_044980.1:124209670-124557133 GCF_008728515.1 Papio anubis | reverse complement strand
CTAAAAAGTCAGGAAACAACAGGTGCTGGAGAGGATGTGGAGAAATAGGAACACTTTTACACTGTTGGTGGGAGTGTAAACTAGTTCAACCATTACGGAAAACAGTATGGCGATTCCTCAAGGATCTAGAACTAGAAGTACCATATGACCCAGCCATCCCATTACTGGGTATATACCTAAAGGATTATAAATCATGCTGCTCTAAAGACACATGCACATGTACGTTTACTGTGACACTATTCACAATAGCAAAGACCTGGAACCAACCCAAATGTCCATCAGTGACAGACTGGATTAAGAAAATGTGGCACATATACACCATGGAATACTATGCAGTCATAAAAAAGGATGAGTTTGTGTCCTTTCTAGGGACATGGATGCAGCTGAAACCATCCTTCTCAGCAAACTATTGCAAGAACAGAAAACCAAACACCGCATGTTCTCACTCATAGGTGGGAACTGAACAATGAGACCACTTGGACTCGGGAAGGGGAACATCACACACCTGGGCCTATCAGGGGGAGGGGGGAGGGATTGCATTGGGAGTTATACCTGATGTAAATGACGAGTTGATGGGTGCTGACGAGTTGATGGGTGCAGCACAGCAACATGGCACAAGGATACATATGTAACAAACCTGCATGTTATGCACATGTACCCTAGAACTTAAAGTATAATAATAATATAATAATAAAAAATCTTTTTTCCATCTTGAGTTAATTTTTTTATATGGTTAAAAATTAAGGATCCAGATAAGGCTAGCCAGTTATCCCAGCACCTTTTATTTAATAGGGATTAACACCCTTTTTTGTTAAGCATCATTCCCCCTCCATGAAATTTTAACACCACGGATATGCTGTGTATTTGCCTATGTACTGTGACTTTTTTGAGGGCTACATCTCACTTAATATCTATGTATTTTTCTCTTCCCTTCCCCACCAAGAACCAGTTTGCCCTCTTGGAAGTGATCTTGCCTGCGTTGAGAATGCATGGCTTAGTCCTATTTTAGTTGTTAGTAACGTGTGTTACCGGAGTTCACATGGTCTTCTGAGGTGCAGTGTCAATGTGTAAAGGAGAGTGTCTATTCCAGCATGTTTATTTTCTATTAGCATTCTTTGAAGGTGTCAGATAAAAAAACATGCAGAGCAGATAAGTTGACACACTATAAATAAACATCTAAGTCTTAAAATGGCTTGTGGTTCATCACCCAATCGTTTTCTTACCAACGTTTAAATATGCTAAATACAATTGCTTAATAGTAATTACTAAGGAAAGTTTTTCTATAGTATATAAATTTGTGTGAATGGTGGTGGTATACTTAACACTGTTAGTGATTTGGCTTACATTTGTCTTCAGTTAAATTTTGATAAAAAAAAGAAGCAACGTGAAGTGGAAGGCAGTATCAGAAAAGTTAGGTTCTGGTAAAATGAGAGATCATTCTAAACACTTGAGTGCTGAACATAAACAAATACCAGTGAAGATAGAGTAGGGCTACAGGTGAAAAGAAGGGGCACCAGCCAGCACTATCCAGAACAGCAACTTTAGGTAGGTCAGTTTTGCTTCTCCTTCACTTCTTTCACTTGATGAAATGAATAAATTTAGAATGACTGTTACATTTAAACTTATTTGCCTATTAAAAGAGACTCTGTTGTGATTGTTTGTTGTTTAATATCATACTCTTCTAGTTTCAAGGAATTAATTTGTCAGGCACCTTTTTGGTAATAAGTTTATTTAGTTAATTTCATGTGTCTAGAGATTTCCATGTCACAACTTCTTTCTATTATAAGGTAAAGGGAATCAGAGCTTTATTAGTAACCCTTCACCATTTCAGGGACATACCCTGCAGAAGTACACGTCTTCCCAGATGATTTTGACCAGCATTTTGTTTTCATTTTTTGTTTATGACTCTAGGGATGTCTGATCTAGACTAAAACAGCTTCACCAAGATTTCTGTTTAAACATAAAGCTATATTATTTTCATCTCTGCTTTAGACATTCCTATGCTATTCAGATATGACCCAAAATCAATAAGCCCTTCTTTGAAGTGAGCTTTCATGTTTTACTCCATCCTTCCCTCCTCTATCTAATAATGCCTACGCTGCCTTTTCTTTGCATCATTTAGAACTCCTTCCTTGTGTCCCCACTTTCTTCCCAATTTGTCCACCTTTTTTTTTTTTTTTTTTTTTTTTCCTTCAGAGGCCAGAGGCCGTAATTCTTCCTTTTGCCTTTCCAGTAGGGAATGTTTATTTTGCCACACACTACCCAACTTTGGGCCTAGTAACTTGGCCCTGTCACTATTGCCTGGAGACTACTCGTGTCCTCTCATGAAAACCTGTTCTTTATGAGGCCTATGACATTGTACCACACTTTGTCCTATTTTGTTATTGGCATCCATGGCTGACATGCACCAGATGGTTGCCCATTATTCATCAAGAACTTTGACACTTGGCTGATAGTCCTTCTTTCTAGATCACTTTGTGCCATCATTTTGAGCAGCCCACACATCTTAACATTCTGGCCTTCCAGTTCCTTCTCTTATTCTCTACCTTTTTATGTTCTTGGCTGTACCTTGAGCCTTCTTAGCTAACTGACTCTCCTCTGTTTCTGAGATCTTCCCATTCTGACCACAACTTCATATCCTTTGATCTCTCATATTCATATTCAGACTTGTGCTTTAACTTCATTGAGACCACTGTATGTGATTTTTATTATTATTATTATACTTTAAGTTCTAGGGTACATGTGCAGAAGGTGCAGGTTTGTTACATATGTATACATGTGCCATGTTGGTGTGTTGCACCTGTTAACTCGTCATTTACATTAGGTATGTCTCCTAATGCTGTCCCTCCCCACTCCCCACACCCCACAACAGGCCCCGGTGTGTGATTTTCCCCTTCCTGTGTCAAGTGTTCTCATTGTTCAGTTCCCACCTATGAGTGAGAACATGCGGTGTTTGGTTTTTTGTCCTCATGATAGTTTGCTGAGAATGATGGTTTCCAGCTTCATCTATGTCCCTACAAAGGACATGAATTCATCCTTTGCTGCATAGTATTCCATGGTGTATATGTGCCACGTTTTCTTAATCCAGTCTATCATTGATGGTCATTTGAGTTGGTTCCAAGTCTTTGCTATTGTGAATAGTGTCACAATAAACGTACATGTGCATGTGTCTTTATAGCAGCATGATTTATACTTCTTTGGAGTATATGGTAATGGGATGGCTGGGTCAAATGGTATTTGTAGTTTTAGATCCTTGAGGAATCGCCACACTGTCTTCCACAGTGGTTGAACTAGGTTACAGTCCCACCAACAGTGTGAAAGTGTTCCCATGTCTCCACATTATACTTTCCTTTTCTCCTATCAGCTCCATTCTGGCCACATTTCCTCAGCTAGTCAGTCATGACTTTTCTTTCTCACTGTCACTCTTAACCGCCTTGCTCCTTTTCGTTGTGGCTGCTCAGAAAATCTCCTGTTAAATCCATTGTCTACTTTTGGCCCTTTCACACCTGGAATCTTCTGTGGTGGTACAGAAAATCAGTCCTATCACAGATTTAAGGCTTCCAACTCAGCTGGGCCCTCAAATATGGTTTGATAGTACTTTTGCTTTTCTTAGGCCAGCACCTTTCCCTATTTTCTTTGATGACTATGTTGGACTTTTATATCTCAAATCCTATACCCCAATTCAGGCCACCCACCTGACATATGCTTGTAAATATGCTTGACCCCTGCTTTTTAGAAAAAAAAGAAATGATCAGATATAAATGCTCGATTTCATCTCTCCAGTTTGCATACTTACCTGCAGTAATTTTCACCTGTGGATCATTTTCCCTACCTCATTAAGTGTATTCTGCTGTTCATTAGGGTACACTTGCCCAGGATGCTGTGTCTTAACTTCTGTGGGATCTTAATCCAAATATTATCTCTGATTACCTTTAAATTCTTTTTCTGATTCCTTCCCCTCAACTTGGAAATGTTAGAAAGGAAATATATGCCTTTTTCCCTCTATATATACACCTGTGTATTTCATACACATACACCTTTTTCCTTTTTTTAAAGAAGGGCTCTTGTAACCTCACTTCTTTACCTGACTCAGTGACCATGCATCTTGGTGATTCAAGATAATTTCAGTTTATTTCTATCTGTTTAGGATCCCTTTTTAGTTTTAAAACTGCAGTTTAGATGGTGGGTTATATGGTCACACTATTCCTTGCTGTTCCTTTTTAACATGGAATATTATATATTACCTTTCTCAGCTCTTTCTCTTCAATCAATAGTTATATGGTTATTCCTTCCCCTCTGCCTCCACTGAAACTGTTCCAGCAAGAGTACCAAAGACACCAAATTGCTAACTTCCATGAACACTTTTACTCTTCATAAATTTTGGTTTTTCTGCAACATTTGCATTGTACGTGATTCCTTTCTTTTCATCTTCCTTACCCTTTTTTTTTTTGAGACAGTCTCTCTGTCGCCCAGCTGGAGTAGAGTGGTGCAGTCTCGGCTCACTGCAACCTCTGCCTCCCAGGTTCAAGCGATTCTCTTGCTTCAGCCTGCCGAGTAGCTAGGACTACAGACATGTGCCACTATGCCCGACTAATTTTTGTATTTTTAGTAGAGATGAGGGTTCACTATGTTGACCAGGCTGGTCTCGAACTCCTGACCTCAGGTGATCCACCCACCTCGGCCTCCCAAAGTGCTGGGATTACAGACATGAGCCACCGTGCCTGGCCCATCTTCCTTAACTTTTGTAACTTTGCTTTACCATGAGTTTTCTTTTCCTCTCTAGTAGTCTGTCGTTACTAATCTTCCCTGGCTTCTCTGCTTTTCTTCTCTCTGTTCTTAAAATAGTGATGTATCCTAAAATTCTAGTTTGTTAGTTCTTCACATTCTTTTCTATTTTCAATTAATATGTTCTCCCTGAAGGTTTCACTACCAATTGTGTCAGTAACTCCTGTGCCCGAAACTCTATTCCCGGCCATTCTCCTGAGCTCCAGACCATTTTTCTTTTTCTTTTTCTTTTGGAGATAAAGTCTTGCTCTGTCACTTGGGCTTGAGTGCAGTGGTGCGATCTTGACTCACTATGACCTCTGCCTCCCAGGTTCAAGTGGTTCTCCTGCCCCAGCCTCCCAAGTAGCCGGAATTACAGGTGCCCACCATCATGCCTGGCTAATTTTTGTATTTTTAGTAGAGATGGGGTTTTGCCATGTTGCCCAGGCTGGTCTCACACTCCTGATCTCAGGAGATCCACCCACCCTGGCCTCCCAGAGTGCTGGGATTACAGGCGTGAGCCACTGTGCCCGGCCACCAGAGGGTTTTTCATCAATCTGTTGCACATCTTTTCTTCAGCTGTCTCACAGCCCCCTTGAACTCAATCTGGCAACACCCTTTTCCCAACTTACTCCCCCTCCTAAGATATTCTTTATCTTGGTTAATGGTATCTCGTGTCATCAGATCTGAAACCTGAGAGTCAGCCATTTTCATCCTTTATTCCCCATATACTCTTCCAGTTCCTATCTCTGCCTTCTAAATAAGATCTAGCTCTATCACTTTCTATTTTCAGTGCTATTCCTTAGTTCAGAGTATAACATTGTTTTCTCCAGGATTCTCTCTGTCTTATCAGTTCTTCAGGTTTCTGTCTGATTTTCTAAAATGCACGAGTGATCTTGTCAGCTATTGTTTAAAACTTTTGCTTACTCATTGCCTGGATGAAGAAGTCTGTATGTGTGTGTTGAACTGGTTATGTCTGTTCATCTGATGCTCCAGCCCGCCCTTATAGCTGTGCCTGTTACTTCAGTGCACACTCCTGAGCTAGGGTCACTAAGAATTACAGCAGATGCTATTTTCTTCTTCCAGAGAAGAGAATGCCCTTCTCCCCTGCCCATCACTTGAAGTTGAAACTTGCAATATCACTTCCTACTCAAGAGGCCAAGGCCATACAGAATGATTTAGATAATGGACTGAAAGACTGCCTGGAATCTAAACCCAGCTTTGATACATTTACTAGCTAGCTGTGTTATTTTGGGTAGGTTGTTTAATCTCTCTATGCCTTAAATTTTCTTAACTGTAAAGTAGGGGTAATTGTAGTACCAGCCACATAGAGTTGTTGTAAAGATCAAATGAATTACTGTTGTGAAAATTAAATGAATTAGAAGATGTAATGCACCTAGAACAGTAGTAGCTGGCATACAATAGATGTGGTGTGTTAGTTACTATTTATTATTTATTGTATATAATTAATGGTTTTTCTTCAGTAAACTCTTACCTGACCTGCCTATGCACATCTCTTATCTAGATTGTAAGTTTGCCTCAGTCATATCATGTATCACATTGATAAAATCATTTGTCTATCTTTTCTATTAGACTGAGCGTTTCATGGTATGGCCATCTTTTTCTTTACATGCTGAATGAACGCTTTTAAGTCAGTGAATGAATACATAAAGAATGTGACAGGAGAAATATTCCCAGTACCTGGCATTATGCTGTGAGTGTGGTAAATGGTTAATATGTCTGTTTTAGGCTGGACGCGGTGGCCCATGCCTGTAATCCCACCACTTTGGGAGGCCAAGGCAGGCACATCATGAGGTCAAGAGATTGAGACCATCCTGGCCAACATGGTGAAACCCTGTCTCTACTAAAAATACAAAAATTAGCTGGACATGGTGGCGCACACCTGTAGTCCCAGCTACTCGGGAGGCTGAGGCAGGAGAATTGCTTGAATCTGGGAGGTGGAGGTTGCAGTGAGCCGAGATTGCGCCACTGCACTCTAGCCTGGCGACAGAGTGAGACTCTGTCTCAAAAAAAAAAAAAAAATCTCTGTTTTAATGAGATATCTATAATGTAATGTAACTTGATTAATATAGTTTTACTTTTTTTAGTAGTCTTTCTCTTTTAAAAATTGAGCTATAATTTACGTGTAATAAAATGCACATATTTTAAATGTATAATTTATTTTGAAAAATATATGCATCTATTTAACCACAATGGCAATAAAGATAAAGAACATTTTGATCACTCTGGAAAGTTCCTTAGTATACATTTCTACTCCATTCGCCTGACTCCCCACCCCTGATCATTGCTTTGATTTCTATCATTGTCCATTAGTTTTACCTCTTCTACATATGAATAGAATTATCAGTATGTGCCCCATTGTGTCTGGATTCTTTCACGCAACAGTAGTTTTTGAGT
This sequence comes from Papio anubis, assembly GCF_008728515.1. NCBI lineage: Eukaryota > Metazoa > Chordata > Mammalia > Primates > Cercopithecidae > Papio > Papio anubis. The sequence goes on along the minus strand of NC_044980.1, from coordinate 124,549,951 downwards.
TCATCTTTGTTACCGTGTGATCAGTAATTCAGTCCTTGGTATTTCTGAGTAGTATTTCAGTGTAGAAATATATCATAGTTTGTTTATCCATTTTCTGTGGCATTTGGGGTTAAATAAAACTGCGGTGAACGTTTCTGTGAAAGTATTTGTGAACATTTATTTTCATTTTTATTGGTTAAATTCGTGTGAGAGGAACTGCTGAATCATAGCTGCCAAGAAATACTCTAAAAATGGTTGTACACTTTTACACTCCTACTAACAATGTATGGGAGTCTCAAGGGCTTCGTATTATTGCCAACCACTGGTGTTATTAGTTGTGTCAATTTTAGCCATTCTGATGATTATGGCCATGTTTTTTTGTTTGTTTGTTTTTGTCTTTGTTTTGTTTTGAAATGATGCTTCGCTCTTGTTGCCCAGGCTGGAGTGCAGTGATGCAATTGTGGCTCACCACAACCTCCACCTCCCAGGTTCAAGAGATTCTGCTGCCTCACCCTCCCAAGTAGCTTGGATTACAGGCATGCACCACCACACCTGGCTAATTTTATGTATTTTTTTAGTAGAGATGGGGTTTCTCCATGTTGGTCAGACTGGTCTCGAACTCCCAACCTCAGGTGACCTACCTGCCTTGGCCTCCCAAAGTGCCGGGATTACAGGTGTGAGCCACTGTGCCTGGCCATGGCCATGTTTTAATTTGCATTTCTCTGATGATTAACACTGTTAATTATCATTTCCACATACTGATTATCCATTTATATATATCCTTTTGTGAAATGCCCAAGTTGTACCTGTACCCTTTTAAAATTGGATTGTTTATTGTTTACTGCTTTGTGGGAGTTGTCTTAACTATTTATAAGTGCTTTATCAGATATATGCATTGCAAATATTGTCTTCCAATCCCTGGGTTGGCCTTTTTTTTTTTTTTTTTTTAGCTCTTTTTTTTGATGTTCAGGTTTAAAATTTGTGTAAAGTCCAACTTACCAATTTTTTATTTTATGCATAGTAGTTTTTGTATCTGGTTTAAGAAATCTTTGTCTAACCTAAGGTGGCACCATCACCTGTGTTTCTTTATAGAAGCTTTATAATTTTACCTTTTTCATAAAGTCCTATTTTAAATTAGCAAAGAATACAAATTCACAAATAAGTTTGGTAATAAAGCTTTTTTTATTATTGCTGAGATATACTTCACATTCTATAAAATTTACTCTTCTGAAGTGCGTGATTCAGTGTTTTAGATTCGTTTGGTGGTGGTTGTTTTGTTGTTGTTTTTGTTTGTGGTACATTTACAAAGTTTTTTGGTGACCACCACCACTGTCTAATTCTAGAACATTTCATCTCCCCAGAAAGAAACCCCATACACATTGCAGTCATTATGGATTTGCCTATTCTGGACAAGTCATATAAATGGAATCATCATACGTAGCCTTTTTGTGTTTGGCTTTTTTCCCTTCATTTAATGTTTTCAAGGTTCATCCATGTAGTATGCATTCTTTTTATGGCCAGATAGTTCATTGTATTGACATACCACATTTTGTTTATTCATGAGTTGATGGACATGACTTTTAACTTTTTAAAGAAAGCACGTTTGTTTTTTCTTTTTTTTTCCAGATTGTGGAATCCATTCACTCCTGAAATATTTAGTGCCTATGATATTACATTTACTTGGGGATATGTAGTTTTACTCATTTACGAAGCTTGGGACTGGAAATTCAAAGATGAATAAGATCTTCCCTCAGGGAGCTTTTTTTTCTAGTGGAAGAAACAGGCATGTGAACAGATAAATTACAGGACAATCTGATGAAGATACTATTAGATTTATAATCTAAGGTAAAGTGTAATCCCAAAAGTCAGTGGCTAACTCTGCTTAGAGGAATGAATAAGAACTTTATAGAGGAAGTGACATTTAGAGCTAGATCTTTAAGAATAAATAAGAGTTTGCCAGAGAGAGTGAGAATATTTCAGGTAGAAGACATGGCTTGTACAAAGGCATGGACTTGATATATCTTGGCACCTTTGAGAAGATCAGTATGATGATAATTATGGGTAACATGAAAGGAGTCCGGAAAAGCAGATCTGGGCCAGCCCATGAAGAGCTTTACATCTAAGAAAAGGAACTTGGATTTTATTCTTTGGGTGTTTGGGAGACCAAAGGAGTTTGGCTAAATGAGATGGCATCACTGCTTATATAAGGTCTGTTAGAAGACCTCATATCTAACGAAGCCCAGCTTTTTATTTTTTCCAGAAAATTTTGTCCATATTAGGCACCTTTTAAAAAATGAATATACTGGCCAGGTGTGGTAGCTCGTGCTGCCTGTAATCCCAGCAGATTACTTGAGGCCAGTAGTTTGAGACCAGCCTGACCAACATGGCAAAACCTGTCTCTACTAAAAATATAAAAATTAACTGGGTGTGGTGGCACATACTTGTAATTTCAGCTAATTGGGAGGCTGGGGCAGAAGAATCTCTCAAGCTCAGGAGGCAGAAGTTGCAGTAAGCCGAGATCATGCTACTGCACCCAGCCTGGGAGACAGAACGAGACTCTGTGTCAAAAACAAAACAAAACAAAACAAAACAAAAACCAAAAAGAAAGAATATACCTCCCCCCAACACAAACCATTCTCTCACTACCACCTTCTATCATAGTTTATTGACTTACCTGAAATTATCATGTTAATTTATTTCTTTGCTTAACTACTGTTGTATCTTTCTTCCAGAGCAGGTTCTTTCTTGTCTTGCCCTAACCACTGCTTGACACATAGTAGTTACATATCTGTATTTAATGAATAAATGAACTATTCTACCTCTAATATCTTAAATTCTAGGATCCTGCCCTGTGAATTATAGCCTCCTATTCCTTGTACTGTCTTGCACTCTCCTTTGCGTTTTTTTCATCTCTTTGACCCTACTGCCTCCATTTTCTTCTGTTATCCTTGTTCCATCACTGTGTTCCCTAACTATCTTAGATCAATTCAGCTGTATTCTTGTCAGTCTTCTACTCCATTTCCATAGCCTTTCTTTTCTTCCGTATACCTGTCAAAACCCTTACCTTGGCACGGTCTGATCCAAATTCAAGCCCATGAGGTCCTACTGGAGAAAATCACCTAACTGTAGTTTGCAGCCAGTACATCGTCCTAGGTTGTAGTCTTCAACATTATGTAGATGTACAGCGTTGCCTGGAAATCTTATGTTTTGTATTCAACATACACTCATGCACTAGTGAATGATGGGGCTCTGTTCTGAGGAATGCATTTTTAGCAATTTTGTTGTTGTGCAAACATCACAGAGTGTACTTACACACACCTAGATGGATGGTATAGTTGGCTACACACCTAGGCTGTATGGTAATAGCCTTTTGCTCTTAGGCTACAAACTTGTACAGCGTATTGCTGTGCTGAACACTGTAAACAGTTGTAACAAAATGGTAAGTATTTGTGTATCTAAACATATCCAAACATAGAAAAGGTACAGCAAAAATATGGTTTAAAAGATAAAAAGTCGGTCGGGCACAGTGGCTCACACCTGTAATCCCAGCACTTTTGGAGGTTGAGGCAGGCGGATCACCTGAGGTCAGGAGTTTGAGACCAGCCTGACCAACATGGTGGAACCACATGTCTACTAAAAATATAAAAATTAGCCAGGCGTGATGGCATGATGGCACACGCCTGTAAACCTGGCTACTGGAGAGGCTGAGGCAGGAGATTCACTTGAACCCAGGAAGCGGAAGTTGTAGTGAGCCGAAATTGCACCACTGCACTCCAGCCTGGGCGACAGACTGAGACTGCATCTCCAAAAAAAAAAAAAAAGATAAAAAGTGGTACACCTATTTAGGGCACTTAACGTGAATGGATCTTGTGAGACTGGAAGTTACTGGGTGAATCAGTGAGTGAGTAGTCAGTGACTGTGAAAAACCTAGGACATTGTTGTACACTACTGTAGATTTTATAAATAAGCACTGTATACTTAGGCTACATTAAATTTATTAAAAAATGTTTTTCTTCAATAATAAAATTAACCTTAGCTTATTGTAACCTTTTTACTTATAAACTTCATAATTTTAAAATCTTTTGAACTGTTGTGTAGTAACACTTTGCTTAAGACACAAACACATTGTACAGCTGTACAAACATATTTTCTTTCTTTATGTCCTTACTCTATAAGCTTTTTTCAGTTAAAAATTTTTAAGCTTTTTGTTAATAACTGAGACACAAACACACCATTAATCTAGGCCTACATAGAGTCAGGATTATCAGTATCACTATCTTCCATCTCCACATCTTGTCCCACTGTAAGGTCTTTAGCGGCAGTAACACACATGGAGCTGTCAGCTCTTATGCTAATAATGCCCTTTTCTGGAATACCTCCTGGAGGATCTGCCTGAGGCTGTTTCACAGTTAATTTTTTTGTAAGTAGGAGTACACTTTAAAATAATGACAAAAAGTGTAGTAAATTCATAAACCAGTAACATAGTCTTTTTTTTTTTTCAGTCTGTTGCCCAGGCTGGAGTGCAGTGGCACAGTCTTGGCTCACTGCAACCTCTGCTTCCTGGGTTCAAGCGATTCTCCTGCCTCAGCCTCCCGAGTAGCTGGGACTACAGGTGCATGCCACCATGCCTGGCTAATTTTTTTTCTTTTTGTACTTTTAGTAGAGACGGGATTTCACCATGTCAGCCAGGATGGTCTCAATCTCCTGACTTTATAATCTGCCCGCCTCGGCCTCCCAAAGTGCTGGGGTTACAGGCGTGAGCCACTGCACCCAGCCAACGTAGTCTTTTGTTATCAAGTATTGTGTATTTACATAATTGTATCTATAATACCTTCATATGACTGGCAGTGCAATAGGTTTGTTTACATGAGCATCACCACAAAACAATATTTTGTGCTACCATGTGATGACAGCTACAGTGTTACTAGGCAATGGGAGTTTTTGAACTGCATTATAATCTTATGAGACCACCATCATATATATGGTTTGTTGTTGACCAGAACGTATGACTGTATTTTATTTCCCAACAACCGCTATTATCTTTTTTACTCTGTACTATCCCCACGTCTTACCACCTTTCCCTTACTTCCGTTCACCTGCTTGACAAGGAAAATGGATCTCTTAGCTATGGATTCCCTCCGCACCTTACCTTCATATCTACAAATCTTTGTGCACCCATGTACATCTTTATCTCCCTTCTTTCCATCCTAGTGTGAGAGTTATTTTCTTTGAGCTAATCCTTTCACTTGTGCTCTATATCCTGTTCTCTACTTCCTCAGAGGCGTTGTGTTTCTCCTTGACCTCAGATTCTGTCATCAACATACATGTAAACCTGTTCATGCCATGGTATTTCTTTTTCTTTTCTAAAATATTCTTTTTCATTGGTTTCCATGAGACCCCTTTCCCTATTTTCATCCTTTGTCAGTCTGTTCCTTTACAGTTTCTTTGCATAGTTGAAAGCACAATTTAGTAGAAACAGTTGAGTGTGATGCAAGTCATTGTGGTTTAAGGAGGAGTCTCTGCTTTAGCCTGGATGTCTAGGTAGGTCTTTATCATTTACTACCACACAGACATTTGCTGATTAGACAGAAGAAAACTAAAATTATATTTTCTGTCAAGAATTTGGGATGAAGATGTTTTATGTTGCCAGTTATACATAGTTTCACATACGTTGACAGAATTAGGGTTAAGGCTCTCTTAAGGAAGTGAAGAATTGTGCCTGGTGGACAACCCACACAATGGCCAAAAATATTCACAAACTGTACCTCTGACAAAAGTCTAATATACACAATCTATAAGGAATTTAAACAATTTAACAAGCAAAAACAACCCCTATAAAAAGTGAGCAAAGCTATGAACAGACACTTCTCAAAAGAAGACATCCAAGCTGCCAAAAAAACATGAAAAAATGCTCATCATCACTAATCATCAGAGAAAGACAAATCAAAACCACAATGAGATACCATCTCACACCAGTCAGATTGGCTGTTATTAAAAAGTCAAAAAATAACAGGTGCTGGTGAGGCTGTGGGGCAAAGGGAATGCTTATACACCATTGATGGGAATGTAAAGTAGTTTAGCCACTGTGGAAAGAGGTTTGAAGATTTGTCAAGCAACTTTGAAAGAGAACTACCATTTGACTCCACGATCTCATTACTGAGTATGTAAAAGAAAACAAGTTTACCAAAAAGACACATGCACTTGTATGTTCGTTGCAGCATTGTTCACAATAGCAAAGGCATGGAATCAACCTAGGGTCCCATCAGTGGTGGATTGGATAAAGAAAATGTGGTACATATGTACTATGGAATACTATGCACAATTGCTTCAAAGAGAATAAAATACCTAGGAATCCAACTTACAAGGGATGTGAAGGACCTCTTCAAGGAGAACTACAAACCGCTGCTCAATGAAATAAAAGAGGACACGCACAAATGGAAGAACATTCCATGCTCATGGATAGGAAGAATCAATATAGTGAAAATGGCCATATTGCCCAAGGTAATTTATAGATTCAGCGCCATCCCCATTAAGCTACCAATGACTTTCTTCACAGAATTGGAAAAAACTAAAGTTCATATGGAACCAAAAAAGAGCCCTGATTGCCAAGACAATCCTAAGCCAAAAGAGCAAAGCTGGAGGCATCACGCTACCTGACTTCAAACTATACTACAAGGCTACATTAACCAAAACAGCATAACACTGGTACCAAAACAGAGATATACACCAATGAAACAGAACAGAGCCCTCAGAAATAATACCACACATCTGCAACCATCTGATCTTTGACACATCTGACAAAAACAAGAAATGGGGAAAGGATTTCCTATTTAATAAATGGTGCTGGGAAAACTGTCTACCCTTAAGTACAAAGCTGAAACTGGATCTCTTCCTTACACCTTATACAAAAACTAATTCAAGATGGATTAGAGACTTAAATGTTAGACCCAAAACCATAAAAACCCTAGAAGAAAAGCTAGGCAATACCATTCAGGACATAGGCATGGGCAAGGACTTCATGCCTAAAACACCAAAAGCAATGGCAACAAAAGCCACAATTGACAGATGGGATCTAATTAAACTAGAGAGCTTCTGCACAGCAAAAGAAACTACCATCAGAGTGAACAGGCAGCCTACAGAATGGGAGAAATTTTTGCAATCTGCTCATCTGACAAAGGGCTAGGATCCAGAACTACAAAGAACTCAAACAAATTTACAAGAAAAAATGAACCCCATCAAAAAGTGGGCAAAGGATATGAACAGACGCTTCTCAAAAGAAGACATTTATGCAGCCGACAGACACATGAAAAAATGCTCATCATCACTCACCATCAGAGAAATGCAAATCAAAACCACAATGAGATACCATCTCATGGGAGTTAGAATGGGGATCATTAAAAAGTCAGGAAACAACAGGTGCTGGAGAGAATGTGGAGAAATAGGAACACTTTTACACTGTTGGTGGGACTGTAAACTAGTTCAACCATTGTGGAAGACTGTGGCAATTCCTCAAGGATCTAGAACTAGAAATACCATTTGACCCGGTGATCCCATTACTGGGTGTATACCCAAAGGAGTATAAATCAGTGCCACAATAAACATACGTGTGCATGTGTCTTTATTGTGGCACTATTCACAATAGCAAAGACTTGGAACCAACCCAAATGTCCATCAATCATAGACTGGATTAAGAAAATATGGCACATATACACCATGGAATACTATGCAGCCATAAAAAAGGATGAGTTCATGTCCTTTGTAGGGACGTGGATGCAGCTGGAAACCATCATTCTCAGCAAACTATCACAAGGACAGAAAACCAAACACCGCATGTTGTCACTCATAGGTGGGAATTGAACAACGAGAGCACTTGGACTCAGGAAGGGGAACATCACACACCAGGGCCTGTTGTGGGGTGGGGGGAGGGGAGAGGGATAGCATTAGGAGACATACCTAATGTAAATGACGAGTTAATGGATGCAGCACACCAACACGGCACATGTATACATATGTAACAAACCTGCACATTGTGCTCATGTACCCTAGAACATAAAGTATAAAAAAAATTAAATATAAAAGACAAAAAACTGATTCATATTTTAGTTCCCCTGTTAAATAGATAAACCCTAAAGGAGCAGTTTCACTCATACAGAGACCCTTGTGAAATTTTACTATTTACTGTCCTAACTTATTGTTTGTTCTAAGTTAATTAGATAACTGGTCTAACTAGTCTATATCTTAATCAGTAAATGTCTGTATTCATTTTCAAGGCTTATATCTAGTTAGCATAATCATTTTCTTATTTTACAAAATGCCTTAGAACATAAAATCAGGTATTTTTCTCAAAAATTGACTAAATGATATTTTGTTCCTTCGTAATTCATCTGAATAGTTATAAATGCAAGAGAATATAGTGACCCATTTCATTGTCTTAAACTTTTTTCATATTTTTTGGTTTTACTCTTTCTTCCTACTACAATAATTGACTAAATAATATTTTATTAAGTAACTTGACTCAACAATTGACAAAAAAAAAGAGAAAATGTGGTACATATGTACTATGGAATGCTACACAGCCATAAAAAAGAATGAAATCCTGTCCTTTGCAGCAACACGGAGGCAGCTGGAGGCCGTTATCCTGAGTCAATTAATGCAGGAACAGAAAATCAAATAGCACATGTTCTCAGTTATAAGTGGGAGCTAAACAGTGGATACTCGTGGACATAAGGATGGCAACAATAGATACTGAGGACTAGTAGAGCAAGGCAGGAGGGAGAAGGGCAAGAGTTGAAAAACGTAATGGTTGGGTTCTGTGCTCACTCTCTGGGTGACAGCATCAATTGTACCCCAAACCTCAGCATCATGAGATATATGGATGTAACTCCTGAGTATGAAAGTTGAAATTATGAAAAATGAATATCCTGTTGTAACTAATAAGAAACAGCTCCTGGCATGTCAGTTCTCCCATTTCTTAGCAGCTGTCCTGTGATTTGTATTGTGTTCAGTTCACCGGATATTTGTCATTTGGTTTGTTTTCTCTTTCCCTTCTTCCCTACCTCATCCACCCCATTAATCTTTTAAATTGTGGAATGTAATGGATATATAAAAGTACATAAAACAAATGTGATGTACTGTTTAAATACATACTGTAAAGATCCATGTCAGCACTATCTGGTCAAAAGAGAACGTTGTCATTGCCCCAGTTCACTTGTTATGTCCCTTTTCTGGTTACACTTTTCCCTCCACCTTACTCCTAGAAGTAATTACTCTCCAAACTCTGGAGGTCGTTACTTACTTTGTTTTCTTTATATTTTAAAAACTAAGTATGCACCCCTAGACAAACATTGCCCGTTTTTAACCTCTATATATATAAGTGGAAAAATACAGTAGCTATCTGTGTGTGTGTGTGAGTCGTCATCTGACTTCTTTTGCTTGTGGTCTATCCATTTTTGCCTATAGCTGAAATTCATTCATTGTGATAAATTTTTCTGGAGTGGAATTGCTAGTATCAACTTCATTTTTACTGGGATTCGTTTGTGTGTATATATGTATACACACACGTGTATAATAAAGTATACACACACATGCAGATATATATACACACACAAAAAAACATTTTTATATATATATATAGACTTTTTCAAAAACTTTTCTAAAGAGATTGTACCAATTTATTTATTTTTATTTTTATTTTTTGAGACAGGGTCTCATTCTGTCACCCAGGGTGGAGTACAGTGGCATGATCACAGCTTGCTGTAGCCCCGACCTTCCAGGCTCAAGCGATCCTCCCACTGCAACCTCTTAAGTAGCTAGGACTACAGATGCATGCTGCCATGCCCGGCTAATTTTTTTAACTTTTTGTAGAGATGGGGTCTCACTATGTTGTCCAGGTTAGTCTTGAACTCCTGGGCTCAAGTGATCCTCCTACCTTGGACTCCCAAAGTCCTGGGATTACAGGTGTGAGCCACTGCACCCAGGAGTTGTGCCAGTTTATATTCATACCAACAGCATATGAGAATTTTCACTATACTTGATTGCTTTCTACTTTTTTGTTTGTTTGTTTTTTGTCTTGTGAGTCCTTTGCTATTATTTAAATGAAAGCCATTTCATTTTTCACATTTCCATATTGGAGAAATAGTAACAAAACTACTTAAAAATATGGGTTAACCTTATTATGTCATCTTGGTCCATCACATGAAATCAGTACTTATTTTCATTATGTTAAATATACTTATGTATATTTATTAAGTTAATGCTTTTAAAAATGATATGGGATAACTATATATATACTAAATGATAGTTACTACTATTATTTTTAAATAAAAATAATTTTGTTTTGTCTTTATTTTTACTTTAAAGTTTTCAGCCATGAACTGGTGATATTTTATATAAAGATCTATATATTATTTAACAATAAGATAATTTTGGGCTTTTATTATATAGGTTTATTTCTAAGAATGTATATGGAATATTTATTAATGTAACTCTAATGGATCTTTACTTTTCTTTCAAGTTGGCCTTTACCAGAGTTTGATCCAAGCCAGATTCGACTGATTGTATATCAAGACTGTGAAAGACGAGGGAGAAATGTTTTGTTTGACTCCAGTGTTAAGAGAAAAAATGAGGACATATCAGTATCGGTGAGCATCATTATTGATTTGGTTGACTTTTAATGTTGAATATTTTGATAATTCCAGTATTATCAAACTGGATGATTGGGACTGAGACAGAAGAAAATAACTGGATGTTGGGGCTGAGGGAGAAGGAAATGTTTGGTGAATCTAACATTTTAGTTTGAATAGCTGAGGAGTGGTTTGATGCTTAAGAGTCACAGAATTGGAGATGGTCAAGCAGACAGTTGAAATCCAAGGCTAACTACAAATGCGATAAGCATGTCTTATTTGTATTTAGATTGCTAACAACAGCTCAGCAGAACTTGGCTGAGGCTGATTTTTTTTTTTTAAATTATCTCGATTATTTTTGATTACTTTTTTGGCAAGCATTTATTGAAGTTTTTTTTTTTTTTTTTTTTTTTTGTATTTCATAGTATCCTATTGAATTTCAACATACGACCTCTCCTTTACTCTTAATTTTGATTAATGCTATTCATTGTGTGTTTGTGCAGCTTTTTCTTTTTTATGTTAAACAGCCCTGTAAGAATTGACTCATGCTGTTTTTTGAACTCTCCTTGCATACCTTTTCTGGGATGATGCTTCATTAGTCTCATTAATTTCTCTCCTGCTGATGTATTCCTTCTTCCCTCTCAGCTTTTCTCTTTGCTTGGAAACATTCACAAAGCCTCTTTACTCAACACTAACAAAATATTTTTTACTTTTTCCTTCAGGTTTGTGTTTGTCTAGTTCAGGCTACTATAACAAAGTACTGTAGACTGGGTGCCTTAAACAAGAAACTTTTGTTTCTCCTAGCGTATTTGGGTTTTTTGTGAGGCCTCTCTTCTGGGTTGCAGACTGCTGACTTCTCACTCTACCCTTACATGGTGGAAAGAAGGCAAGAGAACTCTTCACAGTCCTTTTTATAAGGGCACCAACCCCATTCATGAGGACTTCATTCTTATGACCTAATCACCTCCTAAAGTTCCCACCTCCCTAATATCATATGTTGGGTTAGGACGCCATATGAATTTTGAGGAGACACAAGCATTCAGTCCATAACAGTGTCCTCTCTCTTTTCCCATCCCTGGCCTCTTTGTCCCTCTCAGTCATCTTTCTTGGTGTCTGTTAGTGTCTCTCATTTTCCCTTTGTCTCTCTATCACTCAGGCTCTCTAGAGTGTCTCTTCTCAGGCTCTCTCTATCTGTTGGTCTCTCCTTGGTCTTCTCTGTCTCTTGGTGTCTCAGTAGTAATATATTGACTCTCTTCTCAAACTATCCAGTTATTACTCAACTTTCTGAAATTTGCCTATAAGTCTACTCTTCTTTTTATTATCAAAGTTTTCTAGAAATTTATCAGTGTCTAGAAATCAAACATTGTTGACTACTTCCGGTCTCATTTCTTTTATTATGCCTTTATCCTGTATACTATCTCCCTTAGTTGAAAATTTATCCTCCTTCAGGGTTTATTTTATGACAACTTTATGAATCCTTTCTGATTTTCTCTAGGTAAATTTATTTTCTCCTCCATCAGAATTCTCATAGTTCATTACTCACATTCATAGCCTTCTATATAATAGCTGTATTTGTATGTGTATTTGTTACTAGACTGGGAAAAAAAAATCTTAAAATAAAAAATTGTCCTGTTACTCACCTTTATTTCCTACACTGCACACTGCCTTACATGTGGTAAGTACTTAGGACATATTTTGATCAGTTGTAATTACTGTTAGGAAGTTTATTTTCAAAATCCTGTAAATACTTCCTGAAGATTTTATGTCTTCCTTTTGAACACTACTGTACATATTGAAATACTCATTGTCCTGGGTTCCTATATATGGAAAGAAGGACATTGTGTTGTAAATTTTTTTAAACTTTCTACATTATAATTTGGGTTCATACATAATAATGACGTTATGTTTAAGCATTAGCAGTTTGCTGGATGAAAGTAAATTATTCAGCTTTGCTGTATTTGTACAATATTCTATTTTGCTATGGTAAATGTTGAAGTTACTTCTCATGTTGTTCTTTCTTAGTTTTAAAAAACTTTCCTTAGTTTAAAACAATTTACAAGAGAGAATAAGGACTACAAATACTATTTTGACCATTCAGTATACCAAAGCTTTTTATTTTTTTGAGACAAGGATTTTTGTTGTTGTTGTTGTTTGTTTTCTTGAGACAGAGTCTTGCTCTCTCGCCCAGGCTGGAGTACAGTGGTAGTCTCAGCTCACTGCAACCTCTGCCTCCCAGGCTCAAGCAATTCTCATGCCTCAGCCTTGCGAGTAGCTGAGATTACAGGTGTGCACACCACGCCTGGGTAATTTTTATATTTTTAGTAGAAATGGGGTTTCGCCATGTTGGCCAGACTGGTCTCGAACTTCTAGGCTCAAGCTCTCCGCCTGCTTTGGCCTCATAAAGTGCTGGGATTACCAGCGTGAGCCACCTTGCCCGGCCTATTTACCAAAACTTTTATTGAAAACATTCTTTTTAAAAAAATGAGAATATGATGTCACCATGAGTTATAAACAGAAAGTCAAGCTTTAGAATGTGAAGCTTACAAAATTGTTTTACTCTGTTCCCTTTATCAAAAAAGAAATTAAAACATTTTCTCATTTGGAAACAGCGTCCGTCTGTCCTGCTATGTTGCCCAGCCTGGACTTGAATTCCTGGGATCAAACAGTCCTCCCTCTTCAGGCTGCTTGGGACAGTTTGTTATCAGCCTGAATCTGAATTTTAAGATTATTTTTGAAAAAATGTCATTCGAAAGTTGCCAGGTAGGAGTAGAAGATAGTAATATTTGGGCCCACCCAATATGTTTGAGTGTATTTAGTTAAATCAAAATCCTATTGATTGTTTACTTTGAAGCTATTTCAGCATTAAAAAATAGTCATTGTAAAAATACTTATTGAAGTCCTTTTAAATGTGTAAGACACATGGCAGTTTTCCTTGTAAAGATTATAGATTATCATAACTCACTTTTAGTACCTTTTATCTGGAGTGGGAGAGAAGACAATATTTCACAGTGGAATATTGATGCATTTCTGCTTTTGGTTGAACCAAAGAATTGTCAGTGAAGACTATAACAGCAGTTTATGAACATAAGCAGATCATTTTTGTATTTCCATGCAACACAGACATTGTGTATGTAGAGTATATTTAATGGGTTTTGGGAGAAAATTAGGAAGCTATGTATTTTATTTCATTTTAAATTCTATACAAAGTGAACTACATAAATGCTTTGATTATGTTTCAGAAACCAGAGTACTTTGCATGCTCAAATAGTGTCTTATGTAAGTTGAAATAAAATTGTTAATCAAGTGTATAGCTTTCTCAGAACTCGTTTTTTCAGATCTATTATATTTTATGAAAAATGACTGTTGAACTATAAAACCCAATTAAAGTGAATATGTGTAGTGATCTTAAAGAAGTGTTACTGGAAAGGGGTCCGGATCCAGACCCCAAAAGAGAGTTCTTGGATCTTGAGCAAGAAATAATTCAGGGCAAGTCTGTAAAGTGAAAGCGAGTTTATTAAGAAAGTAAAGGAATAAAGAATGGCAACTCCATAGGCAGACCAGCCCTGAGGCCTGCTGATGGTGGATTTTTATGGTTATTTCTTGATTCTGTGCTAAACAAGGGGTGAATTATTCGTGCCTCCCATTTTTTACACCATATAGGGTAATTTACTGACGTTTCCAGTGGCATTTGTAAACTGTCATGGCACTGGTGGGAGTGTAGTAGTAAGGACGACCAGAGGTCACTCTTGTCGCCATCTTGGTTTTGGTGCATTTTAGCCAGCTTCTTTACTGCAGCCTTTTTCATCATCAAGGTCTTTGTGACCTATATCTTGTGCCAACCTCCTATCTCCTCCTGTGACTTAGAATGCTTTAACCATCTGGGAATGCAGCCCAGTTGGTCTGAGCCTCATTTTACCCAACCCCTATTCAAGATGGAGTTGCTCTGGTTGAAACACTTCTGACAGAAGAACCTTCCCATGTTAGAAAAAAATATTGAGATGTGGTTTCGATATGAGCACTAACATAGCCAAATGGATCCATTGTGATTTTATCACGCTATTTTCCTTATCCTAGACATTGTTTTTATGTCAGCAACAGTGCAATGCTATTTCATGAGTTCCCAGTGAGGTTATATGACCATTCACATGTATCAGCTTTCACTGATTGTAAACAAGAATAAAGTTGTACATCAGTAAATTCAGGCAACTTTGGAAAGGTGAATATAGATTTTAAGATATGGGAAACACTCTGAAGTATCATACAGTGCTAATTGAATAGTTGAGTCTTATTTATGATATCAAATTTGCACATAGTATTTGGTTAGATAATTGGATTTAAGTTAATATACAGAAATCAGTAAGCTCAATATATGCAAATAGCTTCCAGTTTGAACACATAAAAGTGAAACATTCATTTAAAATAGCTATAATGACAAAGTTGCCTATGCGTAAACTTAACAAAATCTGTAAGTTTAGAACTTTAAAAGTCTTCTTAGGCTGGGCATCGTGCCTCACGCCTGTAATCCCAGCACTTTGGGAGGCCGAGGCAGGCGGATCACGAGGTCAGGAGATTGAGACCATCCTGGCTAACACGGCGAAACCCTGTCTCTACTAAAAATACAAAAAATTAGCCGGGCGTGTTGGCAGACGCCTCTAGTCCCAGCTACTCAGGAGGCTGAGGCAGGAGAATGGCGTGAAACTGGGAGGCGGAGCTTGTAGTGAGCCAAGATCGCGCTGCTGCACTCCAGCCTGGGCGACAGAGCGAGACTGCATCTCAAAAAAAAAAATTCTTCTTAAGGGACGTAAGAGCATACCTTCACAAATGGAAAGACAAAACATATTCTGTGGCAGTAGTCAATGTTATAAAGTTGTCCAAAGTGCTTTGTAAAATAATGCTATCACAGAAACAGTGTTATCCTTATTTTTGTGTTTGGGGTGGGGGTAGTGTCTGGAACTAAATAGTGGATTCTGAAGTTCAGATGGAAAAAAATTAGCAATGATTGGTTGGAAAACTCTGAAAAAGAAGGGCAGTGAGGATGAGCCAGTCCTATCACATTTGAAAATATACTTCACAGTCTCAGTATTTAAGACAGTGTGTTATTGACACATAAATAGGCAATAGACTAATGGAACAAAATGGAGGATCAGAAATACATCCAAATACATGCAGGAATTTTGGTATATGATTAAGGCATCATCTTAAATGGTGTTGAGACAATTAGCCATGTGGAAGAAAGATTAATTTGGACTCACATTATTACTACTTACTATTATTATTATTTTAGAGATGGGGTCTTGCTGTTTTATCCAGGCTGGCCTCAAAGTTTTGGGCTCAAGTATGAGTCACTGTGCCCAGCCTTAATTTGGATTCATATCTTACAGTGTACATCAGGATGAAACCAAGTATATCAAACATTTAAATATAAAAATATAGAACTATAACATTACAAAAGAAAAAATGAAGGAGTTCTTATATATCTGTGCAGTGAAAAAGGTATTCTAGGCTGGGCGTAGTGACTCACGCCTGTAAACCCAGCACTTTGGGAGGCCAAGATGGGTGAATCACTTGAGGTCAGGTGTTTGAGACCAGTCTGGCCAACATAGGAAGACCCCGTCTCTACAAAAAACATAAAAATTAGCTGGGTGTGGTGCTGAGTGTCTGTAGTCCCAGCTACTGGGAGACTGAGGCAGAAGAATTGCTTGAGTCCAGGAAGTGGAGGTTGCAATGAGTCAGGATCACACTACTGCACTGTAGCCTAAGTGACAAAGCAAGACCCTCTCCTCGGCCTGCTAAAAAACAAAAACAAAAAAAAAAATGGCCAGATGCAGTGGCTTATGCCTGTAATGGCAGCACTTTGGGAGGCTGAAAAGCTGAATTACATGAGGTCAGGAGTTCAAGATCAGCTTGGCCAACATGGTGAAACCCCGTCTTTGCTAAAAAAAAAAGGACAATAATTAGCCGGGTGTGGTGGCACACGCCTGTAGTTTCATCTACTAGGGAGGCCGAGACACAGTAATTGCTTGATCACAGGAGGCAGAGGCTACAGTGAGCCAAGATTGCAGTCATGCCACTGCACTCCAGCCTGGGCAACAGAGTGAGACTCTGTCTCAAGCAAAGATATTTCTAACTATGAGTTAAAATTCAGAAGCCATAAACTAAAAGATTGACAAATTTGACAGCCATTTTTTTTTTTAAACTTGCATGATAAAACAAACAAAACAACACCATAAGGAAAGTTAAAAGACAAATGGCAACCTGGGAAAACACTTTGACAATATAAAATGCCAACTGTTAATATAAAGAGTTCCTAGAAATCAAGAACCACTCAGTAGATAATTGAGTGAAGTACAAGAGCAGAGCGTTGATATACAAATTGCTATTACACGTTTAATAAAATCTTACATTTATAAGATCCTCTCCCTTCTCCATAATTAAGAAAGTGAAAATCAAAACTGTATTGAAGCTGGGCATGGTGACACATGCCTGTAGTCCCAGCTACTCAGGAGGCTGAGGTGGGAGGATCGCTTGAGCTCAGGAATTTGAGGCCAGCCTGGGCAATATAGTGAGAACTCATCTCTTAAAAATAACAGCAGAAAAACCTATACTGAGATTTCAGGTCTTTCCTTTTCTAATGACAAAAACTAATGCCTGATGATCTGAGGTGGAACAGTTTCATCCTGAAACCATACCCCCACTACGCTACCCCAGCCTGCAGAAAAATTGTCTTGCATGAAACTGGTGCCTGGTGCCAAAAAGGTTGGCAACCGCTGTTGAGCACTAGGGAATACAGGTGAAAAAAAAAAGACATAGTTCTTTTCCTCATAGAACTAACAATCTGACAGCAGAAAGAAACATTTAACAGATAATTACACAAATATGTGTAATGAAATGTGTATTTCAAGTATGTCTAATAAAAGTAATGATAGCAGCAGCTAACTTACGTTAGCACTGACTGTAAAGAGTAAATTATGTAAAACAGAAGAGTACTATCATTATTCCAATTTACAGACGAAGAGGTTAAAGGATGACAATGTTTTAGTGAATTACCATGAAAGGACTTCATTTAGTCTGGGGAGATAAGAAAGTGAATTTTTAAGCTTACACTATGGGGGAAAAGTGCGTAAGAGTTAAGGTGAAAGAGGAAGCACTTGAGAGAGCTGGAAAGACATTCCAGGCTGAGGTAACCATGTATGTCCAATCTCTGAAACAAAAGGCAGTTTGCTAGAGGAAGAAAAGGGGCATACTTCTGTTCTAGGACTAAAGCATAAAAACATGCCTAAAAGTGTGTACAAAAGGATGCACATACACACACACACTATTCTCCCATCAGTTCCTCAGCTGTTTCTCTACTCCCTCCCATCTTGAAGTCGTGGCTTTTCTGAAACCAAACAGCAACGACTACAGTGGCAGATGGTCCTATAATGGGGGGACAAGGCGCAGTCAACAACAATCCCTCATGTAAGCACAGGACTTCTATAAGCAGGAATTGTAGGAAAAAGTGTTCAGTTTCGTATTATTTACTTTGTTATGTCAGATAAGTGATGCGAAACTTTAACCCACAAAAACAAATACCTTCAAATTATGCAAAAAAAGTTATAAATGTTACTGAAAAACACAACTGTCTTTCTATAACTAGGTTATAATTTTTATTAACTTTTTGAAACAATCACAAATAAGTTGCAAGTTCAATACAGAGAACTTTTGCTTTTCTGAACGGAATGAGAGTAAACTGCCTACTTGATAACCCATCAATGTTGATTATTTCAATGTGTATTTCCTAAAAACATGAACATTCTTCTACGTAACCACAATACAGCAAAAATTCAGGAAATCTTTGATATATTATAACCTCAGATCCCATTAAAACTTGACAAGTTGTCCACATAACATCCTGGAGAACAAAAGGATCCAGTTGAGAATCTTGCATTGCATTTATTTGTTATATCTCTTTAGAGAGAGATCCCTCGTGTGCACAATTCAGAATAGGATTCGAACTCCTATGAGGATCTAATGCTGAGGCTGATGTGACAGGAGGTGGAGTGCAGGCGGTAATGCTCACTTGCCCACTGCTCACCACCAGCCATGTGGCCCGGTTCCTAACAGGCCATGGACTGGTACTGGTCTGCAGCCACGCCCTGGCTTAGAACACATAGTACTTAAATACTTTTGTTGACTGATGAAATGGTGGTTTGTGATAGTGGATAAGTCAAGCCAACTGGGTTTAGATAACAGATTTACTAGCTCTTGTAACCTTGGTGAAGTTATTTAACCTGTTTGAGCGTCACGTTTCTCATCTGTAAAATAGGGTTAATAATATCTACTCTGCTCAGTATTAGAGAAAATATACATTAAGGCCTGGCATTTTGTTGGTGATCAATAAGTAATAAGGTTATTAAGATGTGGTGAAGGAGACCCATAGTAAAAATACCCATACTTTTATCAAGTGTTGAAACATACATGGAAATATCTAGTGAAGTCCCTGACTTCAATTATGTTAGCCCCTCATTTTAACTGTTTTCTAATAACAGTTATATCTAGGTTGAATGCAGTGGCTCACACCTGTAATCCCAGCACTTTGGGAGGCCAAGGTGGGAGGATTACTTTAGCCCAGGAGTTTGACACCAGCCTGGGCAACATGATGAGACCTTGTTTCTACAAAAAGTCAAATTAGCTGGATGTGGTGGCATACGCCTGTAGACCCAGCTCTGTGGGGATAGCTAGGATACTATAACTATTATGTATAATATGTATTATATATGTGTGTATGTAAAAAATATATATACACACACACACACACACATATATTCCCTTAAGTGTTGTTAAGTAGGGTTTTTCTTCCCATTAAACAAATAACAAATTAAGGTTTAGAGAGGTCAGTTAACTTGCTCAAGGATCCAGATTTTGAACTCATATCTAGTTCTAAAGCTTTTATTATTTTTACTTTAAATTTTTGGTTAGAGATAATTGGAGACTACTACATGCAATTTTTAATGATGCTTTTGGTGATGTTGGTAACTAGAAAACAATCAGTCTTCAGTAAATTTGACTTTAGTCAGATTATTTGTTCTAAGAACCTGCCTGAGGTTTGTTAAATGGAAGAATGGACATACTGGTAACTGTGATAAAGCAATGGAATACTTTTAGGAATATCACAGATGTTGGTGGATTGTAACTTTGGCAGTTGTGAGCAGTGAAAGATGTTGGGGAGGAAAAAGAGAAAGAGGAATAAAAAAAAGAAATACATTTTTCTTCCACACTGGATTGCACATTCATCTGGTCTTAAGTTCATTTTCTTATTAAAAATTTAAATATTACATGACTATATTCTCATTTCAATAGAATAAACATATGTATTTATGTATAGTTAAATCTAAAAGTCTCATTTGCATTTCTTTCATCCCTACATTTCTCCCCAGAAAAATAGGTAATTTTTTTATAACAATGTTACTTATGTTTACTTGGGTTTGTTATTATATTTAAATGAATGAATAAGTATTTTTTAAATAGTCTCAGTTTTAATTTCTAATATGGGAAAATACTGATAATTATAACCCATATAAACAAAAGACTCTTGGGATCCTCGATAACTTGTAAGAACGTCAAGGGTTGTTTGTTTGCTTTTTTTTTTTTTTTTTTTTTTGGAGACAGACTCTGTCACCCAGGCTGGAGTGCTGTTTGTTTGCTTTTTTTTTTTTTTTTTTGGAGACAGACTCTGTCACCCAGGCTGGAGTGCTGTGGTGCAATCTCAGCTCACTGCAACCTTCGTCTCCCAGGTTCAAAAGATTCTTGTGCCTCAGCTTCCCAAGTAGCTGGAATTACAGGCATGTGCCACCACGCCCAGCTACTTTTTGTCTTTTAGTAGAGATGGGGTTTCTCGCTGTTGGTCGGTGTGGTCTTGAACTCTTGGTCTCAGGTGATCTGCCTGCCTCAGCCTCCCAAAGTGCTGGGATTACAGGTGTGACCCACCATGCCTGGCCCATAAAGGGGTTTTGAGACCAAATAATTTGAAAACTACTGCAATATATTATTACATCAGTATTAATGAACATCGTGTAGGCCATGGTAATCTAGAAAATTCTCAGGATGTAATAATGTTGGCCAGAAATAACAAACCCCACAGATACTATTCTGGTTATAAGACAAAAAATAGAAAATACTGGAGAAAATATAGCAAAATGCAAATAGTCATATTAAGGTTGTATTATTTTGAGTTATTTCATTCTTGTTTTTTCCAAAGGTTTTTATACTTTGATGAAATTTGTATATGGTTAAAAATCTGTTAAAATATGAATGGAAATATTATCTGTATTTCAGAAACTCTGCAGTGATGCTCAAGTTAAAGTCTTTGGGAAATGCTGCCAACTGAAACCTGGAGGAGACAGTTCTTCCTCTTTAGATAGTTCTGTGACTTCATCTTCTGAT
This sequence comes from Papio anubis, assembly GCF_008728515.1. NCBI lineage: Eukaryota > Metazoa > Chordata > Mammalia > Primates > Cercopithecidae > Papio > Papio anubis. Next base: position 124,528,928 of record NC_044980.1, on the reverse strand, counting down.
ATAAAAGACCAGTGTCTTAAGTACCAGGTAAGATCATTGATGTCATTTATTTATTTATTCATTTATAAATATTTTTGAACATCATCCAGTGAACTGTGGAGATATAATAGCAGTTAGTCCTTATCTTCCTAGAGCTTGCATTGAAGCTGGAGAAACAGATGAGTAAGTTTATGAACTTTGACAAATCTGAGAATAAGAGATGTAGAGAGCTGTAGGTATAGGTTGCACGAGTATTTTCTCCTTATATTTCCCAATTCAGATTTAGATTGGGTTATCAGAATAATTTCTTATTTTACATACTTTTTCATTGTTTATGAAGATAAATACAAAATACCAGTACAGTTTCCGTTGTATGAAATTAAAGTATGATTGGAAGTATACATAATACACAGTGTTATTTTTCAAAAGTAATGTGACTTCTTGTAAAACATGGAATTAAACGTATTAGCAAGTATAGTACATAGAAACTTCTCTAAATGTATAACATTTTGTGTAGTATCAGTGTTTGGTCTCATGCTCAGCAAGTGTCATCTGTTGTAAATTTATTTGTGTCATCCAAGTTTGCATTAATCACAAGTATTTTATATTTACACAGTATCAAAAATAGAATCTGGCTTTTTAATTACTGGTAATGAAATGATTGTGTTTTGATAGAAATTGATCTTTCTACCTAATCAATGGGACAAGCTGTGTGAAAAGAGTCTGAAATTACTAAATTCCAGATGGATTTACTGCACAGTTCCCCCTGCCTTCTTCTATTCTACCTCCCCTTTAGGCATGATACCTTAACAAATCCATAATAGTGCTGTGCCATACAACACCATCATGACTTACACCATTTTGCACAACTTTGAAAGTTTTGTGATTTTTAAAAAATTTAGCCCTGTGGGCTGGGCACGGTGACTCATGCCTGTAATCCCAGCACTTTGGGAGGGTGAGACAGGCAGATCACCTGAGGTTGGGAGTTCGAGACCAGCCTGACCAACATGCAAAAACCCCATCTCAACTAAAAGTATAAAAATAGGCATGGTGGCACATGCCTGTAATCCCAGCTACTCAGGAGGCTGGGGCAGGAGAATCGCTTGAACCCGGGAGGCTGATGTTGCGGTGAGCCAAGATTGCACCATTGCACTCCAGCCTGGACAACAAGAGCGAAACTCTGTTTCAGGAAAAAAAAAAAAAAAAAAGCCATGTGTGTAGTGTGAGCCTGTAGTCACAGCTACTCAGGAGGCTGAGGTGGGAGGATTGCTTGAGCCCAGAAGTTCTAGGATGTGATAAGTTACGATCATGCCATAGCAACCCAGCCTGGGTGACAGAGTGAGACCTTGTCTCAATAAAAAATATGTATATAGGGTGGCTGGCAAGATGGCCAAATAGGAACAGCTCCAGTCTGTAGCTCCCAGCAAGATCAAAGCAGAAGGCAGGTGATTTCTGCATTTCCAACTGAGTGAAAACAAAGCTGCTGGGAAGTTAGAACTGGGCGGAGCTCGTCGTCGCAGCTCAGCAAAGCCACTGTAGCCAGACTGCCTCTCTAGATTCCTCCTGTCTGGGCAGGGCGTCTCTGAAAGAAAGGCAGCAGCCCCAGTCAGGGGCTTATAGATAGAACTCCCATCTCCCTGGGACAGAGTACCTGGAGGAAGAGGTGGCTCTGGGCACAGCCTCAGCAGACTTAAATGTTCCTGCCTGCTAGCTCTGAAGAGATCAGTGGATATCCCAGTACAGCGTTCAAGCTCTGGTAAGGGACAGACTACCTCCTCAAGTGGGTCCCTGACCTCTATGACTCCTCACTGGGAGACACCTACCAACAAGGGTCAACAGACATCTCATAGAGGAGAGCTCTGGCTGGCATGTGGCAGGTGCCCCTCTGGGATGAAGCTTCCAGAGGAAGGAACAGGCAGGAATCTTTGCTGTTCTGCGGCCTCCACTGGTGATACCCAGGCAAACAGGGTCTGGAGTGGACCTCCAGCAGACACCAGCAGACCTGCAGTAGAGGGGTCTGACTGGTAGAAGGGAAATTAACAAACAGAAAGAAATAGCATCAACATCAACAAAAAGGACATCCCCATGAAAACCCCATCTGAAGGTCACCAGCATCAAAGAACAAAGATAGGTACATCCACAAAGATGAGGAAAAACCAGCATAAAAAGGCTGAAAATTCCAAACACCAGAATGCCTCTCCTCCTCAGAAGGATCACAACACCTTGCCAGCAAGGGAACAAAACTGGATGGAGGATGAGTTTGACAAGTTGACAGAAGTAAGCTTCAGAAGACAGATAGAAACAAATTCCTCTGAGCTAAAGGAGCATCTTCTAACCCAATGCAAGAAAGCTGAGAACCCAGAAAAAAGGTTAGATAAATTGCTAACTGGAATAACCAGTTTAGAGAAGAACATGAATGACCTGATGGAGCTGAAAAACACAACAGGAGAACTTCGTGAAGCATGCACAAGCATCAATAGCTGAATCAATCAAGCGGGAGAAAGTATATCAGAGATTGAAGATCAACTTTATGAAATAAAAAGTGAAGACAAAATTAGAGAAAAAAGAATGAAAAGGAACAAACAAAGCCTCCAAGAAATATGGTACTATGTGAAAAGACCAAACCTGCGTTTGATTGGTGTACCTGAAAGTGACAGGGAGAATGGAACCAAGTTGGAAAACACTCTTCAGGATACTATCCAGGAGAACTTCCCCAACCTAGCAAGACAGGCCAACATTAAAATTCAGGAAATACAGAGAACGCCACAAAGATAGTGTTTGAGAAGAGCAACCCTAAGACATATAATTGTCAGATTCACCAAGGTTGAAATGAAGGAAAAAATGTTAAGGGCAGCCAGAGAGAAAGTTTGGGTTATACACAAAGGGAAGCCCATCAGACTAACAGTGGATCTCTCTGCAGAAACTCTGAAGCCAGAAGAGAGTTGAGGGGCCAATATTCAACATTCTTAAAGAAAAGAATTTTAAACCCAGAATTTCATATCCAGCCAAACTAAGCTTCATAAGTGAAGGAGAAATAAAATCCTTTCCAGATGAGCAAATGCTGAGAGATTTTGTCACCACCTAAGGCCTGCTTCCTGAAGGAAGCGCTAAATATGGAAAGGAAAAAACAGTACCAGCCACTGCAAAAACATATGAAATTGTAACACTGTTGACACTAAGAAGAAACGGCATCAACAATGCATCATAATGACAGGATCAAATTCACACATGACAATATTAACCTTAAATATAAATGGACTAAATGCCCCCATTAAAAGACACAGACTGGCAAATTGGATAACGAGTCAAGACACATCAGTATGCTGTATTCAGGAGACCCATCTCATGTGCAAAGACACATATAGGCTCAAAATAAAAGGAAGGAGAAATATTTACCAAGCAAATGGAAAACAAAAAAAAAAACAAAAAACAAAAAGCAGGGGTTGCAATCCTAGTCTCTGATAAAACAGACTTTAAACCAGCAAAGATTAAAAAAAAAAAAGACAAGGGCATTACATAATGGTAAAGGGATCAATGCAACAATAGGGATCAGTGCAACAAGAAGAGCTAACTATTGTAAATATATATGCATCCAATACAAGAGCACCCAGATTCATAAAGCAAGTTCTTAGAGACCTACAAAGAAACTGAGACTCCCACACAATAATAGTGGGAGACTTTAATACCTGACTGTCAATATTAGACAGATCAACAAGACAGAAAATTAACAAGGATGTTCAGGACTTGAACTCAGCTCTGGACCAAGTGGACCTAATAGACATCTACAGAACTCTCCACCCCAAATCAACAGAATATACATTCTTCTCAGCAACACATCACACTTATTCTAAAATTGACCACATAATTGGCAGTAAAACACTCGTCAGCGAACGCAAAAGAACGGAAATCATAACAGTCTCTCAGACCACAGTGCAATCAAATTAGATCTCAGGATTAAGAAACTCACTCAACCGCACAACTACTTAGAAACTGAATAACCTGCTCCTGAATGACTACTGAGTAAATAACAAACTGAAGTCAGAAATAAATAAGTTTGAACAAAGACACACCGTACCAGAATCTCTGGGACTCAGCTAAAGCAGTGTTTAGAGGGAAATCTATACCACTAAATGCCCACAGGAGAAAGTGGGAAAGATCAAAAATTGACACCCTAACATCATAATTAAAAGAACTAGAGAAGAAAAAGCAAATTCAAAAGCTAGCAGAAGACAGGAAATAACTAAGATCAGAGCAGAACTGAAGGAGATGGGACAGGAAAAACCCTTCAAAAAATCAATGAATCTAGGAGCTGGTTGTTTGAAAAGATTAACAACATAGATAGACCACTAGCCAGACTAATAAAGAGGAAAAGAGAGAAGAATCAAATAGACACAATAAGAAATGATAAAGGGGATATCACCAGTGATCCCACAGAAATACAAACTTCCATCATAGAATACAATAAACACCTTTACGCAAATAAACTAGAAAATCTAGAAGAAATGGATAAATTCCTGGACACATACACCCTCCCCAGACTAAACCAGGAAGAAGTCAAATCCCCGAATAGACCAATAGCAAGTTCTGAAATTGAGGCAGTAATTAATAGCCTACCAAGCAAAAAAGGTCCAAAACCAGATGAATTCATAGCCGAATTCTATCAGAGGTACAAAGAGAGCTAGAGCTGGTACCATTCCTTCTGAAACTATTCCAATCAATAGAAAAAGAGGAAATCCTCCATAACTAATTTTATGAGACCAGCATCATCCTGATACCAAAACCTGGCAGAGACGCAACAGAAAAAGAAAATTTCAGGTGAGTATCCTGATGAACATCAATGGGAAAATCCCCAATAAAATACTGGCAGACCGAATCCAGCAGCACATCAAAAAGCCTATCCACCACAATCAAGTTGGCTTCCTCCTTGGGATGCAAGGCTGGTTCAACGTATGCAAATCAGTAAACGTAATCCATCACATGAACAGAACCAATGACAGAAATCACGTGATTATCTCAATAGATGCAGAAAAGGCCTTCGATAAAATTCAACACCCATCATGCTAAAAACTCTCAATAAACTAGGTATTGATGGAGCGTATCTCAAAATACGTTCCATTAGTGCCTATTTATGACAAACCCATAGCCAGCATCATCCCGAATGGGCAAACGCTGGAAGCATTCCCTCTGAAAACCAACACAAGATAAGGATGCCCTTTCTCACCACTCCTATTCAACATAGTATTGGAAATTCTGGCCAGGGCAATCAGGCAAGAGAAAGAAATAAAGCGTATTCAAATAGGAAGAGAGGCAGTCAAATTGTCCCTGTTTGCAGATGATATGATTGTATATTCAGAAAACCCCATCGTCTCAGCCCAAAATCTCCTTAAGCTGATAAGCAACTTCAGTAAAGTCTCAGGATACAAAATCAATGTGCAAAAATCACAAGCATTCCTATACACCAATAATAGATAAACAGAGAGCCAAATCATGAGTTAACTCCCGTTCACAATTGCTACAAAGAGAATAAAATACCTAGGAATCCAACTTACAAGGGATGTGAAGGACCTCTTCAAGGAGAACTACAAACCACTGCTCAAGGAAAAAGAGAGGATACACACAAATGGAAAAACATTTCATGCTTATGGATAAGAAGAATCAGTATCGTGAAAATGGCCATCATGCCTATAGTAATTCATAGATTCAATGCTGTCCCCATCAATCTACCATTGACTTTCTTCACAGAGTTAGAAAATCTACTTTAAATTTCATATGGAACCAAGAAAGAGCCTGTATAGCCAAGAAAATCTTAAGCAAAAAGAACAAAGCTGGAGGCATCACGCTACCTGACTTCAAACTGTACTACAAGGCTAGAGTAACCAAAACAGCATTGTACTGATACCAAAATAGATACATAGATCAATGGAACAGAACGGAGGCCTCAGAAATAACGCCACACATCAACAACCATCTGATCTTCGGCAAACCTGACCAAAAAAAGCAATGGGGAGAGGATTCCCTATTTAATAAATGGTGTTGGGGAAAACTTACTAGCCATATGCAGAAAACTGAAACTGGATCCCTTCCTTACACCTTATATACAAAAATTAACTCAAGATGGATTAAAGACTTAAACGTAAGACCTAAAACCATAAAAACCCTAGAAGAAAACCTAGGCAATACCATTCAGGACATAGGCATGGGCAAAGACTATGACTAAAACACCAAAAGCAATGGCAACAAAAGCCAAAATTGACAAATGAGATCTAATTAAAGAGCTTTTGCACAGCAAAAGAAAGTATCATCAGAGTCAACAGGCAACCTGCAGAATGGGAGAAAACTTTTGCAATCTATCCATCTGACAAAGGGCTAATATCCAGAATGTACAAGGAACTTAAACAAATTTACAGGAAACAAACAACGCCATCAAAAAGTGGATGAAGGATACAAATGGACACTTCTCAAAAGAAGACATTTATATGCAGCCAACAAAATGAAAAAAAGCTCATTATCACTGGCCATTAGAGAAATGCAAATCAAAACCATAATGAGATAAGCATCTCATGTCAGATAGAATAGCAATCATTAAAAAGGCAGGAAACAACAGATGCTGGAGAGGATGTGGAGAAATAGGAACACTTTTACACTGTTGGTGGGAGTGTAAATTAGTTCTACCATTATGGAAGACAGTGTGGCAATTCTTCAAGGATCTAGATCCAGAAATACCATTTGACCCAGCAATCCCATTACTGGGTATATACCCAAAGGATTGTAAATCATTCTAGTATAGAGACACATGGATATGTATGTTTATTGCAGCACTATTTACAATAGCAAAGACTTGGAACCAACCCAAATGTCCATCAGTGATAGACTGGATAAAGAATATGTGGCACATATACACCATGGAATACTGTGCAGCCATAAAAAGGGATGAGTTCATGTCCTTTGCAGGAATGTGGATGAAGCTGGAAACCATCATTTTCAGCAAACTAACACAAGAACAGAAAACCAACACCGCATGTTCTCGCTCATAAGTAGGAGTTGAACAATGAAAGTACATGGACACAGGGAGGGGAACATCACACACTGGGGCCTGTTGGGGGAATGGGGGCTAGGGGAGGAGTAGCATTAGGAAAAATACCTAATGTAGATGACAGGTTGATGGGTGCAGCAAACCACCATGGCACATGTATACCTATTTAACAAACCTGCACATTCTGCACATGTATCCCAGAACTAAGAAGCATAATAATAATTTTTTAAAAATGTATATAATTTCAGGTAAGTGGAACATATTCTTTGAGTTACACAGTGTTTAACAGATTATTAGCTTTCAGGAATGAGTACTTAGAATAGACCTTTTAAATAAGGCATTTTTAAAAAGACAATAATGATAATAGCATCCTTTTAATTATAAGTTTCGTTGTAGATTATGTCGCATTAAAATACATAGCTTGCCAGTCACATTCATGGTAACTATTTAATATATGTTAGAACAGACAAATAGAACCTTAATAGTAAACTATATGGTATCATAAAATTTACATAGCAATGTATTAATATTTTTACTGTATTTTGCTTTCTGGGGATTATTTTATTTGCGTAATAGTTAAATCTATAAATGCCTTGGTATTTAAATTTGTATAGCTTGCTTAATACAAGAAATAATAATTTCAGTCAAAATAACAATGTAGTTAGACACATTATGGAGCTTGTAAGGGAAGACTGCCATGTCTGTCATTAGCCAGAAGTAATTTAGGTTGCCAAGTAATACTGGCATTGAGTTTTTTAAAAAAGCTATTTTATCATTAAAAAAATTGTTCAACTCCATTTCTGAAATGTTGTTCTCAGTACCCAAGCCTCTGTGTCTTAAAATAAAAATTTGATCTTAACCAAATCTCAAGAATAAATTAGTTGCTTTCTATATTAGTAACCTAGGTATGACAGAAATGACTTTTTTCTTAAAAATTAACTTTGTGGGCCAGGCACAGTGGCTCATGCCTATAATCCCAGCACTTTGGGAGGTCAAGGTGGGCGGATCACAAGGTCAAGAGATTGTTATCATCCTGGCCAAAATGGTGAAACCCCGTCTCTACTAAAAATACAAAAATTAGCTCGGTGTGGTGGTGTGCACATGTAGTCCCAGCTACTCCAGAAGCTGAGGCAGGAGAATTACTTGAAACCCGGGAGGCGGAGGTTGCAGTGAGCCGAGATCGTGCCATTGCACTCCAGCCTGGGAGACAAGAGCAAGACTCCATCTCAAATAATAATAATAATAATAATGATAATAATGTTTGTGCTCTTATTAGACCAAAATTAAGAGTATAGCTCTGAGAAGGAAAAAAAACCATGTAAATGAACATACATGAAACTGATATAAAAATAGCCATGTATAAAAAAATGTGTTGCTACTTGAAGGTGTCTTTTTAAAGAAAGGTACAAATATTTAAACATAGGGATTGTCTTAACCCTAATAATAGGACAATTTAAGATAGGTAGTAAATAGACAAAGGAGTAAAAGAGTCACATGATAAAATGAAAAACAGTGTGCAGCTGTATATCCTGGTCTCCAGTTGTAAAGTGGGGATTCTCTTCACTTTATGGTTATTAGAATTTTCCTAAATATTTTAGAAACCATTAATTTTTTTATTTTATATAATTGCATCAAAGGATGGTATTGGGACACTCTCTAAACAGTGGCTTAAACAAATTAGGGATTGTGTTCCTGACATGATAACCCTAAAAGTGTACTATCTAGGTGTGATACTGGGCTTCAAGATACCCTCAGAGACCATGGTTCCCTTATCTTTCTACTTGGAGTTAATGTGTACTTGTTGCCTTGTTGTTATAATATGACATCTCCATCTGTAGTGACTTCCATTTACATCTTATGGACCAGGCCTGTGTCAAATGCATGTAAATGAGTACTGAAAATTGCTACTTCAACCATAACACTAACCTTTTAAGTATAAAAATTATTCTAAATCGCCTATCTTCAAGTGAGCCTATGAAATGAAATTTTTTTCAGTTGTGCACATTAGTTCCCTAAAACAAACTGGACTTCAAAAAATGAGGAAGAATTAGAGAACAGATACTTGGTAGGTAAATAGTGATATTTGCCACGATATCTAAATAGTAACCCAACGGATAAGTTCAATCTTTAACTGTTGTCTGACTCCTGTGAAGACAAAGAATAATGAAAGAGAATAACTTTTTAATCAGGAGGTTCTTTGGAAACAAGACATTCTAATGTTTCGAGGAAGTCTTGCTCTGTCGCCCAGGCTGGAGTGCAGTGGCCCGATCTCCACTCACTACAACCTCTGCCTCCTGGGCTCAAGCAATTCTCCTGCCTCAGCCTCCCAAGTAGCTGGGATTATAGGCGTGCACCACCACACCCAGCTAATTTTTTGTATTTTTAGCAGAGACAGGGTTTAACCATGTTGGCCAGGCTGGTCTCAAACTCCTGACCTTGTGATCCTTTCGCCTCGGCCTCCCAAAATGCTGGGATTACAAGTGTGAGCCACTGTGCCCAGCCTCAAAGAAGTCTTAAAAAAAAAAAAAAAAAATTGTGGTAAGAACATGAAGTCTACCCTCTTAAATTTTTAAATGTACAAGGAATTGTTGTCTATATGTACACTGTAGATCTCTAGAGCTTATTCAAATTGTTTGAAATTTAATGCCATTGATTAGTTACCCCCTCGCCCCAGTCCCTGGTAACTCCACATTTCCCCCTCGCCCCAGCCCCTGGTAACTACCATTCTACTCTTTGATTCTGTAAATTTGGCTATTTTAAATACCTCATATAAGTGGAGTATTTATCTTATCATGCAGTATTTATCTTTTTGTGACTGGCTTATTTCATTTAGCCTAACATCCTTAAGATTAATCTGTGTTGTTGCATGTTGCAGAATTTTCTTCTTTTTAAAAACTGAATAGTGTTTCATTCTATGTATTTATTATATTTCATTTATCTCTTCATCTGTCAATGGACATTTAGGGTTATTTTCACATCTTGGCTATTGTGAATAGTGCTGTAATGAACATAGGAGTGCTAACATCTCTTTGAGATCCTGATTTTAGTTATTTTGGAAAAATGCCCAGAAGTGGAATTGCCAGATCACATGGTAGTTCTATTTTTAATTTTTGGAGGACTTGCCATGTTGTTTTCCATAAGTACAGTACCATTTTGCATTCCTACAACAATGTGCAAGGGCTCCAGTTTTGCCACATCCTCACCACTTGTTGTCTTTGCTTTTTTGATTATAGCCAACCTGACAGGTTTTGGGGTTTTGATTTACATTTCTCTGATTAGAAATGTTGAGCATTTCTCCTGTATCAGTTGGTCATTTGTATGAATTCTTTGGAGAAATGTTTATTCAAGACCTTAATTGCGTTATTAGTTTTTACTATAGAGTTGTAGGGGTTTCTGGTACATTTTGAAGCCGAATCCCTTATCAGATACATGGTTTGCAAGTATTTTTTCCCATTCCATATTTTATCTTTTCGCCCTCTTGATTATTTTCTTTGCTGTGCAGAAACATTTTAGTTTGATGTAGTCCCACTTGTCTGTTTTTGCTTTTGTTACCTGTGCTTTGGCTGTCATATCTGTGAAATTATTGCTAAGACCAATGTCATCAAGCTTTTCTCCTATTTTCTTCTGGGAGTTTTACAGTTTCAGGTCATACGTGTAAGCGTTTAATCCATTTTGAGTTGATTTTGTGCATGATATAGGACACCAGTTTTATTCTTTTGCATGTGGATATCCAGTTTTCCCAAAAGCATTTGTCGAAGAGACTATCCTGTCCGCATTGTGTATTCTTAGCACACTTCTTGAAGATCAGTTGATTGTATACATGTAGGTTTATTTCTGGTCTCTTTGTTCTGTTCCATTGGTCTAGATGTCTGTCTTAATGTCAGTACCTTACTGTTTTCACTATTGTAGCTTTGTAGTATAATTTGAAATCAGGAAGTGTAATGCCTGCCAGCTTTGTTCTTTTTCAAGGTTGATTTGGCTCATTGTGGTCTTCTGTGGTTTCATATGAATTTTTATATGTTTTTCCGTTTTTGTAAAAAATGTTATTAGGATTTTCATAGGCATAGTATTGAAACTGTAGATTGCAGATATGTCTTTACAGAAGTACACAATAGATATAAATTGCCCTATTTATGGATGCTTCTTTTATACAACAGGAGTAGTAAAAATTATTCTGCGTATTATTTGAATTTCACTTATTATCTATCCTGGAGAAACATTGCATATGCATAAGATGTGGTTAAGAATGCTTACTTGTGCATTATTGATAATAGCAAAAATCTGGAAGTGACCTAAATGCCCGTGAATAAAGGGGACTGGTCTGACAAACGGTGGTATTTTCATGCAATAAAATATTGTACAACTCTTAAAAGGAATTAGTCAAACATTTATGTGTAACAACATGATTACATCAAGAAGACATTTTAAAATGAAGAAAATCAAGTTGCAGAACAGCGTATACAGTGTAGAATTACAATTATTAATGTAGAATAACTATATAAAAAGAATTTTAATAAAAATATATGAAATAGTCATAAGCTTCTAATTAACACAGTTTGTTAATGTGTGGTTATTGTTTAGGGTTCTCGATGCTCTTCTGATGCCAATATGCTTGGAGAGATGATGTTTGGCTCAGTAGCAATGAGCTACAAAGGATCCACCCTAAAAATTCATCAGATTCGGTGAGAAATTTTCTGATTTTTTTTTAACAAGTCCATTTTTAGGTATTTGGTTTTTTTAAGAGAGAATTTTGTATGATCTTCACTCAGATTGAGCTTGCCATACTCCATTTAAAATGTTCTATGGTTTTAATGCTACCATTGGCAACTATGCTGTGAAACCTCTGTGACTTACACATTTTTATTTATAATAACTCCAAAAGGCCATTGTGTTTTAGTTTTGGTCTCTCTCTTTCTCTTTTTCTTCATAGTTCCCCTCCACAGCTCATGCTCAGCAAAGTGTTTACTGCTCGGACTGGCAGCAGTATTTGTGGAAGTCTCAATACGTAAGTGCTTATGGATACAGGGGGAATTGTATTACTTTAGATGTACAAAGTATGAAAACTAACAAACTGCTTTTAGCACTGCAGCACAAGTTCAGATTTTCTATCTTTCCTTAAGTTTAAAAGTTCATGGAGGCCAGATTTCACTCTCAATTGAGTTTAGTTGAGAAACAGGAGATGTGGTTTCTGTTTTTGTGAACTGCTAGAAGCAGTATCTGGAAGTAGAATGTTGAATGGATTTCCGTCTTAGGTCAACATGCTGATTTTCAGTTTTCCGGTACCACACTGAGTTTCCTGAGTTACCACAATCTGTAGGGTTGGTGCTCTTCAATTTTCAGATCCCCTATGAAATTAACCCTACAGACAGTACTGACCTAGGTCAGCCATATTGATATTACACATAATATATACACTATATAATGATAGCCACCAGGGTATTACAAGCTATTAATGCAAAGATTGGAATAGTGAAGCTGAAACAAAGGCAGGCCTGGTTTCAGGATCATGGGCCATGTGCCAGAACCTAGCAAATTACTGGGGCTAAAGTTAGGCAGTGAAAGACCCCAGAGAGAGATTTTGCAGGTGCCATATCAGAGCAAGACTCTTTGGCTAGTCAGAGCCCCTGGGGATAACCCAAGGTCAAAGGCAGCAAGGAAACGACCCCAGATTACAGAAATTCTGTACAGCCCCCATCAGTTGTTAATGCCTTAAAAATACCTGTTTGGAAGAGTTTTATTAGCTAAGTTTCTAATACCTGTAACTCTTTGGAAGGAAAGTAGGAGGTAGTCTTTTTCTTTTTTTTTTTTTTTTGAGACGGAGCCTCACTGTGTCACCAGGCTGGAGTGCAGTGGCGCGATCTCAGCTCACTGCAACCTCTGCCTCTCGGGTTCAAGCAATTCTCCTGACTCAGCCTCCAGGGTAGGTGGGACTACGGGTGCAGGCCACCATGCCCAGCTAATTTTGTATTTTTAGTAGAGACAGAGTTTCACTATGTTGGCTAAGCTGGTCTCGAACTCCTGACCTCAAATGATCCGCCCGCCTCAGCCTCCCAAAGTGCTGGGATTACTGGCGTGAGCCATCACGCCCGGCCGTGGGAGGTATCCTTTAAAATATTATGGATGCTTTAAAATATCTTGAAGCCAAAAATACTGATTTTTAAAAGTAGAAATTAGAGACCTACTAAAGGAGAAATTAAAGATTCCGTGTTGGAATCACTGATGTTAGCCATAATCACCTAAGTTTTTTCACCTTTTCTAAGTTCTGATGATTCCTAAAATCTCTAGAAAGGATATTTTGCACTAAAAGCATAAAGCACTTTTATTTTTGTTATCCTGAAAGAGTCACTAAAAGAAGTCATATAGGTTATTTGTAATATATTAGACTAAAGATAGTTTTTGGATATTTGCCTAATGATTTATTCTCCTCTTCTTCCTCCTAGCTTCCACCTCTCCCTAACAGATAATTAGAAAATATTTTTAGGTCTAAAATATGAGGGGAAACCTTGTTTGTAATCTAAATCAGGTTCAGTAACTTCTTCTTTAAAGATCCAGATAGTAAATATTTTTGGCTTTGTGAGCCGGACAATGGGTTATAGTTTCTCAGCTCTGCTGGTGCAGCATCAAAGCATTCATACACAGTTTATAAATGAATGGGCATGGCTGTGTTCCAATAAAACTTTATTTACAAAAAGAGGCAGCAGACTAGATCTGGCACTTAGGCTATAGTTTACCAACCTCTGATTTAAATGATTATGTTAGTTAATTTATAATGCTAATAGGAAGAAACTTTTTGTGCTTAAAATTTCATCAGGATGTCCAACGAATTGCCCTTAAACCATAAAATGAATTTGGAATTAATTTTTTTCTCACCCTCCATAGGCTACAAGATAGTCTTGAATTCATCAATCAGGACAACAATACATTAAAGGCTGATAATAACACAGTTATTAATGGACTGCTTGGAAATATAGGTAAATGGTTCCTTTGATTTTATAAGTTTAAAAAATATTAACAGTGTAACAAGTGTTTTTTGAAGTTATTCCTTAATGCAGATCTGTCATGATAACAAAGAATTTCAAATACTGTAAGTGGAAGAGCCTTTTAAATTGCCAGTATGTATAACATTTATTTGGAAAACATATTTTTCATATATTTGAACACAGTATTTATTTTGTATCTGATAAAGAGACTGCTTTAGATATATCTAATTTGTCTTCGTTGTTTTTCATTGTTAAATTTGAAGCATTTTTGAAAGGTGTCAGTGATAAGAAAAGCCCTTAGTAGTTCTTTTGGCTATTTCAGCTGAGGAAGACTACTACATCTTCTTCCTTCTGTCTTCCCTAACCATAAAAGTCATTTTAAAATGATGCTTGTTTTTGTGACCTGTAATTCAGATGAGCAGATGTTCAGATTTGATGTTTCTTAAAAGATTTATTAGAATAACAATTCATTTAGTACTTTGGTTAGCTAATTGTTGTTAAGTACTACATTTTAAAGTGACAGACTTTCTAAAATTTCTGGTCATTTTTTCTAGACAGCTCAAGTGAACTGCTGCTGTATTGCGATATTTCTGGTGCATAAAAAGCTGTATAGTAGCCAAGGGAATGGGATAGCAATTAGAATAGTATTAATATTTCTCTCATTTTCTGTTTAGTAAGAACTTTTAATCATAATTAATTTAAATAAATATTTGTTATATATTAGTAGAAAACAGTTTTTTCTTCCAACTTGAACTGTATGACATCCTATTTATTTTTTATAATTTGTGTTTATTCAAATGAGCAATCGCTTATGAAACACCTATTACTGTGCACTAGTCATAGTGTTAGGCTTATACTTTATAATGTGTGTGTGTTATAGAAAAATAGTTCTACTTTTTCTTAACTTGCTTGATTACTTCATTTTTTTAAATAAAGGAAAAATGTGACAAAGAATGAAATCTTTTTTCTTTATAATGTGATTCTTTTCAAAGCTCAAGGGACTTGTTGAAAGTTGAAAGTAATTACGAGTTTTTGTTTGTTTTTGATTTTTGAGATGGAGTCTCACTCTGTCACCCAGGCTGGAGTGCAGTGGTGTGATCTTAGCTCACTGCAACTTCTGTCTCCTGGGTTCAAGCGATCCTCCTGCCTCAGCCTCCCAAGTAACGGACTGCAGGCACGTGCCATCACATCCAGCTAATTTTTGTATTTTTGGTAGAGACAGGGTTTTGCTGTGTTGGCCAGGATGTTCTCGAACTCCTGACCGCCAAGTGATCCACCCGCCTCAGCCTCCCAAAGTCCTGGGATTACAGGTGTGAGCCACTGTGCCCCAGCCAAAAGGAATTCATTTTAATAACACAAATCCATTATTACTTATAAAGGTAAATTATACTATAGAGGTTAGATATACTTGTCCTCTCTTTTAATGTAGAGTAGAAAATCCATTTTACATACTACTGACTTTAAATAATGAGCAACATTTGCACTCTTTTAATTGTCAGTCAAGGATTTTTTTGCATGTCTGCTATTTCTTACTTTCTTTCAATTTCCAATCAATCAGTCAATCGATAAGTATGTGGTGAGCACCTGTCATATGCCAAACACTCTGTTAGGCCCTGAAGATACAGTGGTGAACCAGACACAGTTCCTGCCTCAATGGATTTATAGTTAGTGGAAGTCAGAAAAGTAATACAACAATTACAGTATATTATGGTAAATTCTTAGACAGGGTTAAGAGCAGGGTGTGATTAAAATAAGGAGAAGCACTCAGTTCAGTACTGGAGAGTCAAGGAAGGCTTCCTTGAGGACATGAGGCCTAAGCTTGAAGGATTAGCCAGATGGCTAGGGAAATAAATGTTCTGTGAAGAAGCAATAGTATGTACACAGACCTAGGGGCAAAAGATCATAAGAGTATGGAAAGAATGTGAATAAATCAGTATGTATGGAGCACAGAGTAGGGGTAAAGTAAATGAAAAAGAAAGAATGGAGCAAAAGGTAGATCACAAAATGCACTGTAGGCCACACTGAGGAATTTAGAGTTAATGCTTGGTTTAGTGTAGTTGGGCACCAGTGCAGATATGTTGGTTCGGGTCCTTTACCTGTTTTTTTTAGCAGGTGCCAAAGACAGGGTTAAACATGCAACAGTTGTGTTAGGGGAAATGACTGTGTAAAGGAAAATGAGGAAAATGCTGGGAAAGGCTGAGAGACCCATCAAATTGTGATGTAAGTCTGACCATAAATGAAGGAGAGAGGGATGGAGTGTTGACTGGAAGTGTCTCAAGCCAGCTATACAGTTCAAGGGAGGTTTGGCAAGGCCCTGGGAATTATTTGGGTCAAAGTTGGTTGTCAGAAGTGTCCCATGTCTCCCCAAAATGGGCCTGCCTTAGTATACCTACTGTGTTCAACCATTGACTGGGAGCAGCCTATCAGCTATGTGTCCTTGCACAAATGTGCCAGTGGATTTCATCAGGGGTTCTTAATCAACATACTCTTTATAGTTGGAGATCTTTGAGATACATTCTCGAGGCCACCACAGAGTAATTTTCGGAATATAACAAACACAATCAAATTACGTTTGTATCTGTAGAAGAGTATTGTAACTGCAGTAGGAATGGATTCAGGTAAGCAAGTGGTCTTGAGAAAAGGCCCATATTAGAAGGCTACTCATGGTACTCCAAATGACAGATAGTGGTACCTATAGTAAATTAGTGTCAGTGGGGATAGTTGTTGAGAAATTCAGTAAGGGACATAGAGTGGACCAGATTAGCTAATTAGAAGAGGTGAGGCAAAAGGAAGAATCAAGTTTGGCACTTTGCTGGCTGTTTAATTGCATGGATATGGGTGCTCTTCACTAAGGGGTATAGAAGAAATCAGAATTGATGATTTTAGGTTTAGGCATGTTCAATTGGAAGTACCGGAATATCCAAGTGAAGAAATCCATTGTTGTTAGCTAGTTAGATAGGTATATTGTAGGGTATTCTCTTTAACATAAAAATGGATGAGTGTTTAATAATTTAAAAATAATAGAAGTTGACCAGTTAGCTGTATATTCTGTGGATTTGAGAATCATCAGGACATAAATTATAATTGAAGGCACGGGAATAGAGGATGACCTAGGAAATGTAAAGAATGAGAAGGAAAGATTGTTGAAGATGGAACCCTGGGGAATGCTGGCTTTAAGAAGGGGTACGAGGCCAGGTACGGTGGCTCATGCCTGCAATCCCAGCACTTTGGGAGGCTGAGGCGGGCAGATCACGAGGTTGGGAGATCGACACCATCCTGGCTAACATGGTGAAACCCCGTCTCTACTAAAAATGCAAAAAAATTAGCTGGGCGTGGTGGCTCCTGTAGTCCCAGCTACTTGGGAGGCTGAGGCAGGAGAATAGCGTGAACCCGGGAGGCGGAGCTTGCAGTTGAGCCGAGATCACGCCACTGCACTGCAGCCAGAGGGAGACTCTGTCTCAAAAAAAAAAAAGGGTAGGAGAAGAAAAGCACACAAACAGAGACTGAGGGGGAAAAATACAGAGAGTGTGTTACATGGGAAAAAAGTTTACAGTGTAATATAATCAGCATCAGTTACTGCTATAAGGTAATATAAGAGAATATGTACTAAATTAAGCAACAGGAAGGCTTTTGGTGGCCTAGATGAGCAGTTTCAGTGGGGAGAATAGACATCAGAATTGGGATGACTCAGAGTTTGGACTTGTCCAAGATGCAAGCAGTGATTCTCAAACTTTTTGGTTTTGGGAGCCCTTTATACACGTAGAAATTATCGAGGACTGCAGAGAACTTTTGTTTATGTGGATTACAACTATCGATAAATTATTAGAAATTACAACAAAAAATTGAAGAATATTTAGTAAATCCTTGAAAAATTACACTAATACTTCCTTTCATGTTATTACAGGCTTCCAAAAAATTAGTAAGAAGAGTGGCATTGTTTTACATTTTTATAAGTCTCCTTAATTTCTGGATGAGGATACAGCTAAATTCTCATATCTGCCTCTGTATTCAGTCTTTTGTGATATGTTATTTTCATTGAAGTGTATCAAGAAAATCTGTCTCACACAGATGTGTAGTTGGAAAATGGAGAACTTCACAGACCCCCTGAAAGTTTCGGGGACCCCACGGGTGCTTGGATGACATTTTGAGAACTGCTGAATTGCTGTAGGATTAGATATATGGAGGGTGGTGGAAGAGACTTGACTATGTTTAAGTGTTGACAGAAAAAGGAAGTTATAAGGAGCATGAAATTAAAGACTAGAAGTAATAATTGATAGAAGGAGGTTTTTGAAGAAGAATGGGGGATTGGGGTCCTAGCTGACTTAGAGTTAACTTTGGAAGGGAGGGAGGAACTTAGGATTTTTTAATAAGTCCCTAGCACGTTGTAAGACTTGAATAACATGACTGCTTAGGCAGGAAGGGGGCAAGGATGGGTGAGAGAGTAAGTTTTGAAGCAGGATGATAGGAAAAAAAGGGTTCCAATCTGGTTAATTCTACTGTGTGTATGTGCATACTCTAGGAAGCAAAAGTTTTATGCTAAGAAGAAGAGGTAGGGAAGGAGTTTAAAGAAGTAAATAATTTTTGAAGTAACTAGGGAAAGAAAGCTAGGACGAATTAAAGAGCTGATCATTGAGACATGAAGGATTGCTGTACATGTGCTATAATTATAGAAGTTATTGCTACAGAAAAATAATATCTGTTAGCAATTTGAAAACTACAGTTGGCTGGACACAGTGGCTCATGCCTGTAATTTCAACACTTTAGGAGGCCAGAGCAGGAGGATCACTTGAGCCCAGGAATTGGAGATCAACTTGGGCAATGGAGCAAGACTTTGTCTCTACTAAAAAGTTTTCAAAATTAGCTGGGCCTGGTGACATGCACCTGGCTCATGGGGAGGGTTGAGGAGGGAAGATCACTGTAGCTCAGGAGTTAGAACTTGCAGTGAGCTACGATTATGCCATTGCATTCCAGCCTACATGACAGAGCAAAATCCTGTTTCAAAAAAGGAAAGAAGAAAAATGTAATTGTCACTTTTTAAAACAGAAAGCCCCCTATTCTATCCTAGATAAATGTCCTTCATGGCTGTTTAGACTATTTTTATGAAGCATAGCTAACAGGTAACCCAGCTGCTTGCTTTCAGGCCATAATGCCCTTCTTGGGTCTTCAGACTGCAATTAACCTTTTCTTGATGAAGCATGTGGCAGCTACTTCTCTTGAACAGCTGGGAGTCCGGTCCCGGATGAGTGTCATTTGTGTTCCTCCTCCCACAGTGACTGACTCCTGGTTTAGTAACCTTGGTTTCTTCCATTACTTTGTAACTTGTCACTGGGTTAGAAAAACTAATTTTTAATGTCAGTAAGATCTCTTTGCTGGTTTTGCACCCTATTGTATGCTGTGTGCCAAGTGCTTAGGTGGTTTTCTCCTCACTTCAGTTGTAGGCACATACTGTAATCTTAAAACAACTTTAAAAAAATAAATTTATTTGGCAAATATCAGTTTAGATAAATAACATTATCATACTTTTTCAAATCTTTAAAAATACTGTTTTACATTAGAAAGGATTGAACATTTAAAATAATTTTTACTTTATATAGCAGAAGCTTGTTTTTATTACATATAGATTTATTAGTAAAAATACATGAAGTTGTTATTTGATATAAATCATGACTAAAGAAACATCATCCTGTTTCAAAAATGGGAAGACAGCTTGAATTCTTATTTAGTTTAAAAGTTTCCATCCATATTTGTTGGTCTGCTCTTGTGCTGCCTTAGCTCACCTTTTTTCCCTGACGCATTGTGGCTTCTCTAACAGTCCTCTTTCATGTGTATTTTACGTTTTTGCCATGTAGGTCTTTCACAGTTCTGCAGCCCCAGGCGGGCATTCTCTGAGCAGGGTCCGCTCCGCCTGATCAGGAGCGCCTCTTTCTTTGCAGGTTTGCGATGTGCTGTGTGGGTAGACTAGTTGGTGTGCCCCAACGGCTAGACTCTGTAGTTAAGCTGTGGAAACAAGACAGTAGATGAATGCAATTGGTGAGGTTGTGGTTAAGAAAACATTGCTTTAGGAAGTATAAGAACTTAATTCCTTTCTACTGAACATGTTCTTAAAGTTTCCAGACACTGAGTTATCAGTAGAATTGACATTTTTATGAAATTTTGGTTTGCCATTTCTCTTGTGGCATAATAATTTTAACTTTAGAATCTGAAACCAAAACTTTGTATGAACTTTATTTCTTATGATACCACTTGGAATTTTTAATGTGACACTGTCTTGTTTCCATGGCTGAGTAGCTTTTGTACCATAGTTCACCAATTGCAGAAAATTATCCTATCTTGTTATTATTGTAAAATTTCTGATCTACACTATTCCATAAGAACAATTTTTCTTGGAGCTAAGATTTAGATGAACAAGCACCACTGTAATGCTCTGTAAAAAGCATACATGACTATATTTGCTTACATAATCAAGTTGATGATTGTATAGTGTGTTCATGTGTATATATCCAGGATTCTAATCATATACCTTATTTCACACGTTTTAGCAGATTACCTAACATTGTAACCTTTTAGTGGAAATTATTAGAATGTGAACATATTTACTCTTCATTGTGCTCAAATTGGTATCAATTTAGCCCTTCTTGTTTTGAATAATATTTTCTTTCCTTATAAATATTAGATATAGCAAATACATATTTACAGAAAACTTGGAAAACATTTTTAAAAGGCAAAAATATGTATTAGCTGTTTTATCAGCCAGAAATACCTGCTTTTTTGTTTTTTAAACACAATTGGGATCATACTATTCAAACAAATTTCTCAAAACAAATTTCTCAATTTATTATGGAGAATTTTGAAACATACATTGTTATAGGCAGAAACAGTACAGTGAACTATGATATACCCACCACTTGGTCCCAGCAAGTGCTCATACTGTTCAGTAGCTTGCTTTTTTTCATTTAATAGTATATTGTAATTATCTGTCATTGAATATGCTTCTAAAATATGACTTTTAGTCACTCCTTGCTTCTTTAGGTATTATGTTTTAGATTCTCATACTGTGTATCAAATCTTCACAGGGCTCTCAAAGCTTGTTCAACTGAGTAATAGCTCTTGGTGTTGGGTTGGTGTCATGCTATCGAAAAAAATAAGGGAATGCAATGAGATGAGCATGATTTTGTTTGCTATTTAAAAGGAGCTGTTCATCCACCTGAATAGCAATATATTTTGTAACTGACAGTTTCATCTTTATTTATAGTTCACAGCAACCCAATGGACATGCCTGGAAGAGAGCTCAATGAGGACAGAGACAGTGGCATAGCACGGTCTGGTAATGTCAGGTTCTTGTATTCAGTTTTTTATGAGATTGCTGTTGGCATTGATTTTCTTTTTTGTCCCTCCCTTTATTATCAAATTTGTTAATATTGATATTAGCCTTACAAGAGAACTGTGGAAAGACCAGAGCAAAGTCTTGTAAATTTAACATTTTTCATGTTTACTTTTAAGTGTGCTGAGTAGAATAAAGCCAGGGTGAACTAAAGCCAGAGTAAAGTACACTGGTTGAAGCTTAGTGAGTATAAGAAGAAAAACATTGGTCAGAAAACTGCTTAGGAACCGTAGTAAAAAAACCACAGTTGCTTATATTTGCTTGCTGCTAACTTAAGTTTAAATTGTCGTATTGTCTCTTGCCCAGAAAAGCATAGGCATTTTGAATCAGTATTATACTTTTTTTTTTTTCAAATATGGACTCTTCCAAAATTTGTAGGTCTAGCAAACATTTATTGAAACATGGTAGACATTTAAAAAATTAAAGCCCAGAGTCTACCTTTAAGGGACACAGAAGTATGGAGTCTACTGGGAGAAAAATTAGGAAAATCATCTGTCATAGTTCATTGTGTGATGCATTTAGTGATAGGCCTGTGCAAAAAGCTTCAGAGAAAGAGCACTACACTTAGCTTGGGCAAGGGGCAGGGATACCAACAAAGCTTTACAGAAGAATGATGATTGAGTTGTATTTTGAGAAATAAATAGCAGTTATCCAGGCAAAAGCTCAGAAAAAAGTCATTTTAGCTAAAAAGAAAAGTGTGTGTTGGGGCATAAATAAAAGGAGGAGTAATTTTAGGCTTGAATTACTGTTAGATATAAGAAACTTAATTCAATGTGATTGCATGTGTTGTTACATTAAATGGCTCTACTGTCGAAATTGTTCTATGATTCAGTTTTGAGTATAAATGAAAAATATAAACTAGCCGTATATTGGAATCCCTGGGTGTGTGTTAGATAGAATAACAAGGAAAAGTTTTTAAAAAAATTCAAGTGCCTGAACTCTACTTTCAAAGACTCTCATGTAACCTAGAGAAGGCATCTCTAGGCATCTGTATTTGAGAAACAAAACAAATGCAAAACCTAACACTTGATTCTAATGGATAGCTAGGGTTGCCAACCACTACTCTAATAATAATGGCTTGTGTTTTTCAAGTAATCTCATCTTTCTTTTCTAATTGAGTTTCTTATTTTTGTTTTAAAGAATCTAGAGTATATTTCTTTTAATACCCTTTGCTTCTATGTAATCTAGAGATTTAGTCTTCCCTGGCAGGAATTTAATTCTCATTATTTAAGATTCGAGAGATGATAAATTAATTTATTTATAGTTATATTCTTTATAAATTGAAGTGTCTGGCTAGACTGATCTGTTAGGCTGCTTCAAGTTATTGGATTAATATATGCCATTTAAGTTAATGTATGTCTTCTTCTTTTTCTAATAGGGTTATTTTTAATATTAGAACGCAGTGAAATATATTTTTTCTAGACTTAGGACAGCATTTTATTTTTCACTGAAGTCACACCCAGATTTAGTTGTACATACCCAATCTTGGACTATAAGGTTTTATAATACTAATTGATAAAATATGGTCTGCATTTAGAATCTGCATTCTAAAGTAGTTTAGAATGAGTTCATTGATGGTCTAGATGTTTGCATGGCACATACAGCTTTATCCTCTGTCATTGAATTTGTCAGAATTAAAATGAATGGATCTTTGTAATGAAAGTGTCTCAGTTTGTAGTGCCGGTGTCCAAAATAATTTATCATCTGACCTGTACCTTTTTAATAGTGATGATAATAGTTCCCTGTTTTGAATATACATTTTCAGTATGTCCTTATGATCATAAAAGATAGAAGTCTGGAATATTGCCAAACAAAAGTAAGCCCTTAATGGCAAGTCTTACCCTCTCTAAATCCAGTGGGGAAAAGCCTAATGAAAATCCCCTAGCCTAATGAAAAATCAGCAGTTGTAGCTCTTAACACCTCAGGCAGTAAACATATCTTACAGATTTCAGAGAAGTGTTTTGGGAAGGGATAATCCCCAAGATCAGGGGATTGCAGCCGTTACAGAGTGGAGTCTGCTGGAATGTGTTTGTCACCTTAGATGCTCCAGAGAGCGTTCTTTTTTTGGAGCTTAGTAGGTATAGTCATGATTCTTAATTAAAAGTGGTAGCTTTGACTACACGTGCACACATGATCCATGAGTACTTGTAAATGACCTCTTTAAATGCCGTTCAAACACTTATTTTCAATAGCTTGTTCTTAAAACCCAGCTGCTGCATTAAATTTGAACAGCATCAGATTTCCTTTAATTTCAGAACTAAAAGGATTCAGCTAAGTTAGGGGACAGTCAGTCCAGTGGCCAAAGGGATAATGCCTTGTTGTAAAGTATAATTTTCTTCTGGAGTCCCTAGAGGGGAATGCCAAAAGGGGATTGTCTCAGAGTTTTTTGCTGATACATTGTTAATATATGATTTTTCTCATCTGAGACCTTGCTGCAAGAAGGATGTGTTCTTTTAATGGACATTTGAGAGGCTCATGAAGCAAAATCAAGTTTAACTTAACCTATTCGTAATTTTGTTAAAAAAAATTTATCATTATGCTTAGTCATTATTGACTTATACTTGTTGTTCTTCTGACTTAACAGCATCTCTCAGCAGCTTGCTGATCACTCCATTTCCTTCCCCAAACTCCTCACTTACCCGAAGTTGTGCCAGCAGCTACCAGCGACGTTGGCGACGCAGCCAAACAACAAGTTTGGAAAATGGGGTATTTCCTAGATGGTAAGTTGGAACTTTAAACACAGAACAAGATTGAATAGTTCCTTAAACACAATTTTATATGGATTTTTAGAGCCTGGACTTGTATTCTGTGTATTTTTAGTTTGAAACTGAAAACTTTTAAAATGTACTACATTTAAAAAATTGTGGTAAGTTATACATAACAAGTTATAATTCTAACCATTTTTAGGTGTACAGTTCAGTGACATTTGTTTAAGTACCTTCATATTGTTGTGCAACCATCATCACCATCCAACTCCAGAACTTTTTCCTCTTCCCAGCTGAAACTCTGTATCCATTGAGCATAACTCCTCATTTCTCCCTTCCCTTCCTCTTGTAACCACCATTCTATTTTCTGTCTTTATGAATTCATACAAGGTATGAATGAAATCATACACTGCTTGTCCTTTTGTGTCTGCCTTATTTCATTTAGCATAATGTCTTCAAGGTTTATCGATGTTGTAGCATGTGTCAGAAATTCATTCCTTTTTATGACTGAATAACATTCCATTGTACATACATACCACATTTTGTTTATCCATTTATCTATTGATGGACACTTGGGTTGCTTCCACTTCTTAACTATTGTGAATAATGCTGCTATGAACATGAGTGTGCAAATACCTGTTCAAGTCCCTGTTTTCAGTACTTTTGATTATATACCTAGAAGTGGAATTGCTGGATCATATGGTAATTTGGTTTTTAAATTTGTGAGGAACTGTCATGCTGCACACTGTTTTCCATGGTTACTGTCCCATTTTACATTCCCACCAGCAATGCACATTGGTTCCAATTTTTCCATATCTTCACCAGCACTTATTTTCTGTTTTTTTGATAATAGCCATCTTACTGGGTCTGAAGTGGTTCCTCATTGTGGATTTTATTTGTATTTAATAATTAGTGAAGTTGAACATCTTTTCTATTCTTTTCTTTTCTTTCCTTTTTGAGTTGCCCAGGCTGGAGTGCAGTGGCACAATCACGGCTCACTGCAGCCTCAACCTCCCTGGGCTCGGGTGATCCTTCCACCTCAGTCTCTCAAATAACTGGAACTACAGGCTTGCCACCACGCCTGGCTAATTTTTTTTTTTTTTGTAGAGATGGAGTTTCACCATGTTGCCCAGGTTAGTAGAACTTCTGGTCTCAAGTGATCCACTTGCCTCAGCCTCCCAAAGTGCTAGGATTATAAGCATGAGGCACCACATCCAACTTGAACATTCTTATTGGCTATTTGTATATCTTTTTTGGAGAAATGTGTATTTAAGTCCTTTGCCCATATTATAATTGTATTTTTTTTGCTTTGTTGGTGAGGTGTGGAAAATCTGTATATATTTTAGATATTAATCCCTTATCAGGTGTATGATTTGTAAATTTTTTTTACATTCTGTGGGATGCCTTTTTACTACATTGATAGCGTCCTTTGATGCACAGAAGGTTAAATTTGTATGTCGTCCAGTTTTTTTTTTTCCTTTGTTGACTGTGCTTTTTTGTGTTATATCCAAGAAACCATTGCCAAATCAGTGTCATGATGCATGACGCCTTTACCCTTTGTTTTCTTCTAAGAGTTTTATGTTCAGGTCTTTGATTTATGTACTACATGTTTTGATATTTCAGTTTTTCATGTTTTTATTTTGGCAAGGTAATTCATTCTTGAAAGGTTTTTTAAATCTACATTAAGTACAACTGTAGATACTAAAAGTTCTTGTTTTCTCTTCTTTTTTATTTCCTTTATTCCTTCATCTTTGACTTTACTCCTGAAATCAAAAACAGAGACCAGAAGGTCCTAGAACAGGGAAAAGATTGTGCCAGACTCATCTATAAATCTTAAAATTTAGCCACTTTTTGGTTGATTATGAATTGGGATTATGTACTTCTTTAGTAACTTCTCATTGGACCAAAAAATGTTCCCAATCTGACTCTGTAGTAAAATTTCTTACAAAAACGTGAACCTGAAAGAATAGCCAGTAGATTTCTTAAAGAGATATACAATTGGTATGAAATTTTAGATTTGTTTGATAAAACAGCAGAAGACTTAGCTTTCCTACCTTTAATTAGCAAGAAGATTTAATTATGAATTTAATTATTTTTATTTTTGTAAATTAAAAAAAAACATTTATTTTTAAGGTCTATAGAAGAAAGCTTTAATCTCTCAGATGAAAGCTGTGGCCCTAACCCAGGAATTGTGAGGAAAAAGAAGATTGCAATTGGGGTAATCTTTTCATTATCCAAAGATGAAGATGAAAATAACAAATTTAATGAATTCTTTTTTTCACATTTTCCTCTCTTTGAAAGCCACATGAACAAATTAAAGAGTGCAATAGAACAGGTAAGCATAGTTATTTATTTATATCTTTTTCTTTTAAAATTTTACTCTCCTGATTAAGCATTATAGTTACTCATTTGGCAGAAAAATTAACAGATATTGTGCATGTGTCCTATAAAGTGCTCTGGTGGATGCAAATAGATTGAACCCTTTTTAAGGTGCTTACTGTCTAATAAAAGATGTAAGATCATTCATCCATTTGTTGTGTAAATAAATATTTGAGGGCCTAAAATGTGGTAGACACCATTCTACCAATTAAAGAGAAGAGATAAAAGCAACACTTCTGATCTCATGGGACAAATAAACATGTGAATATAGATGTATGTAATAAGTCCTGTGGAGAAAAATAAAATGGAGAAAGGTATGTAAGGAATCCTGGAAGGAAGGATTACTTATAGGCTAGTCAGGAATGCCCCTTATTAAAGGACATGTGAATGTGGTCCGGAAATACGGAGCAAGTGAGCTACAACCATCTGGAACAAGATATTCCAGGCAGGGGCAAAGGCCTTAGTGCAGGAGTAAGCCTGATACTTAAGCAGCATTACGAGGCCAAAGTGCCTGGGTTGAAGTGAGACTAGATCATGTAGGGCCTTATAAGATACCATTGTAAGAACATTAGCATTTATTCTTACGAAAGTATGAAAGATGGGAAACCATTGGAGGGTTTTGAGTGGAGGAAGAATGACATTATTTATGAGGATCACTCTTACTGCTGGTGGATAATAGATTTCTAGGAGCAAAAGTAGATGTTGTGAGACCAATTAGCATACCGTTGCAGTAATCCAGGTGACAGATGATGAATACTCAAACCACTTTAGTGATTGAATTGGTAAGAAATAGAAATAGCCAGTGTGAATAGCTGGTGTACTGAATTGGCATATCGGAGAAAAAACAATTAAGGTTGACTCTAAGATTTTTTTAGCAAGCAGTTAGAAGGATGAAGTTGCCAGCATTGAAGTGAGAAAGACTGCAAGCAAAACAGATTTGATGAAGGAAGATGGTTTTTTTATATTTGCATCCTGGACATCCAAGTGTTTTTATAAGTCTAGAGTTTACCAGAGAGGTCATCAGTGTATAGATGGTATTTAAAGCCATGAAACTGATTGAGATTGGCAAGAGAGGACAGAGAATGGTAAGCCTGAGTTGTGGTGCATTTTAACATTAAGAGTTTGACGAGATGAGAAGGAACCAGCAGAGGAGAAGGAAAAGGATTGGCTGTTCAATTAGGAGAAAAAACAAGACTATTCTTTTGGGGAAGCCAAATACAGAAAGTATTTCAAGGAAGGATTGATCACTTTTGTCAATTGCTACTGAGATAGTATATACAATACAAATATGTAAAGTAAATTGTGAAATATTAGAATCTAAGCTAAAAAGGAAGGACAAACAAAAGTTTTTTTAGAAATTGGGGGGAAAGTGAAATGACTTCCTATTGGGAAGAAGTTCATTTGGACTGCATTTTGAAGGATGTACAGGATGTTTTGAAACATGAAGTTCTGAAAATCGGATATAGCAGAATAGCAAGAAAATTGACATTCTTGCCTCCCGAAAGGAACACAGTAAACTCATTGCTGAAAAATCTTATGTAGGCCTTTTCTATACATATTGTGCTTTTACTTGGTAGGGATTGTGCTGTGTCTACATTTTTCAAATTATATGCTCATTTAAGAAAACTCAGATTGTGCAACATGGCAAGACCCTGTCTTTACCAAAAAAAATTTAAAAATTTGCCAGGCATGGGGTTGCACACCTGTAGTCTCAGCTACTAGGGAGGATGAGGCAGGAGGAGCGCTTGAGCTCAGAAGGTCAAGGCTGTAGTGAGTTGTGATTGTGCCTCTGCACTGTAGCAACAGAATGAGTCCCTATCTCAAATAGTAAAATAAAAAACACCATTGTCACATACACATTTCTCAAGTTATTGTAAATGGTTCTCACATATGTTTTAGTAGGTCTCCTCAATTGAAGTAATAGTTTCCCTGTTAGGCCATTTCTACTTTTTCACAATTGTTGCTACCCTACTGTTAACATCTTGGCGAATTTTCCAGATTATTTTTTAGAGGAGATTCCCAGAAGTTGAGCTGATAAAATCAGTGGCTATCACCAGAGTTTTTTGCAACAGTCTGTGGAGGGGAAAGGATATGAAGAGGAATAGTGAGAGGTACAACTGGCGAAGTTAATGAGGACCTGATGACAAAGAATGTAGAGTGCTTGCCAGGGAGTTCTGACTTTTTCTTTAAGGCTGTTTGCAAGTTATACTTTGGAGAGATTAACTTGGCAGTGTGTTTTGTATATGGCTGCTGAAACGAGCACTTGGTAGTGTGTTTTGAAGAGACTGGAATAAGAGACGAGAGGTGGGTAGACCTGTTAGAATGGTTTAGAAAGGATGTATCTCAATAACTCATTAGTGACTAAGGATCATCTGCTTCTAGAGAAGACATAGATGTTAGTTATTCATATTGAATATGTCAAAAAATAAATAGTTCATTAGCAGTACTTTTTTATTGAACACATGAGTAAAGGCCATTTTCATTTACCTTTTCTTAAGTTAGACACTGATTACATTTCTTCAATTGACTGCTCTCACATTTTGTAGTCTAGCCAAAGTCATCACACACAGTAATAAGTTGTGGGTGAACTGACATTTTGAGTTAGTTTGAAATAGGCATTATAGAACTCATTAAAGATTACTTTTCAAGTGTTTTCATATTTTAACACTTTGATAATTCTGTAATCTAAAGCAGCAGTCCCCAACCTTTTTGGCAACCAGGGACCAGTTTTGTGGAAGATCATTTTTTCATGGACAGGGCTGGGGAGGGGGGCAGTTGCCATGGTTTCAGAGGCATTAGATTCTCATAAGAGCGTGCAACCTAGATCCCTTGCATGCACAGTTCACAATAGGGTATGCACTCCTATGAGAATCTAATGCTGCCCCTGATCTGACAGGAGGCAGCGATCAGACAGTAATGCTCGCTCACTCACTTGTTCGACCCAATTCCTGACAGGCCACTGACGGGTACTGGTCCATGACCCAGGGGTTGGGACCCCGACCTAAAATGTACATTGTTAATGCTTATAGTTGTTTGGATATTTGTTCAATTGTAGTATCCCATTTTTTATTAAAGCTGAAAGATAAAATTAAACGAATGCTTTTACATAAGTGAATGGGACTTAATTTTTAAAGTTCTATAGTAGTTACTTAATGATAGAATATTATTAAGAATAGAAAATAATAGTGAATAATGTACCATCCAAAGAAGTTATCTTCTAGGGCCAGTTTTCAAACTTTTTTTTAATAAAAGTATGAATTTTGTTTCTGAACACCATGGCAATTATTTTGAAGTCTTCTACCTTTTGAGATTTGTGAAAAATAGCATTGCTGATAAGATTAAGGAAGAACGCTACTAAATTCTAGCAAAATAATATTCACTTCTTTATAAATTGCCAGTATCTTAACAGTTTGAAAAAACATGAAGTATGTTTCACTTTCACCCTCTGAAGCTTTCGGGTGTACAGGAACATGATTTCTGGCCTGAAGTAGGCTGACATCTTAATTGTGTTTTTTAAACAATATTTAATCACTTTGTAATTACATAAAGAATACAGAATTCAATTCTCTTTGAAAAAGTATGAAAGATTAAATTCTTTTTGACCTCCATATCCTAATCCTGATCCCCTTTTTGTCTACCTAGATTAAGGCTTTTCAACCTTGGCTAAATGTATTTTAAGAAAGCAAATATTGGCTGGGCATGGTGGCTCATGCCTATAACCCCAGCATTTTGGGAGGCCGAGGTGAGCAGATCACGAGGTCAAGAGATCAAGACCATCTTGGCCAACATGGTGAAACCCCGTGTCTACTAAAAAGACAAAAACGGGGCATGGTGTGGCAATACGCCTTAGTCCCAGCTACTCGGGCGAGGCAGGAGGTAAAGCCTTGAGCAGCGGGAGGCAGAGGTTGCAGTGAGCCAAGATTGCACCACCACTGCACTTCAGCCTGGCAACAGAGGGGGACTCTGTCTAAAAAAAAAAAAGCAAATATTGCTATTATCTTTAGATATCTTACTGTAGAATCTTTATATTCCCCGACAGTCTTACTCCATCACCCAGGCTGGAGTGCAGTGGCATGATCTCGACTCACTGCAACCTCAGACTCCTGGATTCAAGCGATTCTCATGCCTCAGCCTTCTTCGTAGCTGGGATTACAGGCGTGTCACCACATCTGGCTAATTTTCATATTTTTAGTATAGACAGGATTTTGCCATGTTGGCTAGGCTGGGCAAATCTTTAGAAAAGAGTTAACAGGGCTGGGTGCGGTGGCTCACGCCTATAACCCCAGCACTTTGCGAGGCTGAGGTGGGTGGATCACGAGGTCAGGAGTTTAAGACCAGCCTGGCCAACATGGTGAAACCCCGTCTCTACTAAAATTATAAAAATTAGCCAGGTGTGGTGGCAGGCGCCTGTAATCCCAGCTACTTGGGAGGCTAAGGCAGGAAAATTGCTTGAACCCAGGCAGCAGAGGTTGCAGTGAGCCGAGATTACACCATTGCACTCCAGCCTGGGCGACAGAGTGAGACTCTGTCAGAAAAAAAAAAAAAAAGTTAATAGAAGTGTTATCTGTGAAATACAAGCGTAAAACCATGAGTAGTTGTTACTGAGTTGTTGTTATTGAGTTGTTGTTATTATGTCTTGTTCTGTTTGGGAAAAATAAGTTTTTTTATAACCCAGAAACTGTCAATATCAGTTTTTTTATGTGTTGACAGTCGTCTGCAGTTTTAAAAATAAGAGATTGAAAACAGTTGAAAATTTTGAATTTTGTTCAACCATTCATTAATTACCAAATGTGTAGAAGAAAAAGCCACAATAAATGCATTTACCTTCTTTATTTCTTTCTCGATAAGAATTTTGGTAGAGCATTGTATAAATATGTGACTCTGTCTAAAAAAGACTCCTTTTTCCATGTTTTGCTCATGATTAACATAAGAATTAACTATCTTAATGATTGTTTTCAAGGCTATGAAAATGAGCCGGAGATCAGCTGATGCCAGTCAGAGGAGTTTGGCATATAATCGAATAGTTGATGCCCTAAATGAATTCAGGTACATATTCCCCAGCTTTCCATAACGCAGTAATACATAGTGTACACAGGAAGATTTATTTCTTTTCTTTAATTTGTTCTAATAAAATTTAATTTCTTTGTCCTATAGTCATATGATGGTGTAATTCAGTAGACCATTGGCTCCTATGTTATTACATCTCAAATGTGCTTGAGAGTCAAGCACATTGAGAGCCATCAGTGGTATGTTTTTCAGTATTGGGCCATTTGACAAGCAAATATGACCAGGAAAGACCCTTGTTCTAGCAAAAGTATGCTTTGTTCTCTCTTGGGATCCTAGATGTCGGGACTGTTAAGTGGTATTTAACCAGTGGTAGTAATCAGATATTCTTGAATACAGGAGATACAAGGATATATGGATATAAGGAACATGAACTTGATATTCTAAATGGCTTTGTTGCTTGATCGTTTCTCTAGATATGGCACAGTGAATAGTCCTTCCGCCAGGGTTTTCTGGCTCAACAAAGCTTGTACCTGAAGTCCCAACAACTACTGTAGCTGTCTTCTAACTATGTGACAAACATACATATTACAAATGATCTTATGTTGGGAATTATACTAACTGACTGGTATGTCTCCCTTGACAAGAGGTTCGGTTTAGGTCTACTTCATTTTCTCAATCTTTCCTCCGTTAGACTAAAGAGATAGTATAGCACAGGGAGTGAAAACTAAGACTCTAGAATCTGTCAGACAGATGTGGGTTTTAACCCTGGCTCTGTCATTTACTACCTCTGGTGATCTTGGGCAAGTGCATTAGCATTTTTGACCCCTAGTTTTCTAGTATAAAATAGGTAAATTCAATTTAGTAATAATCTAATAGATTGTTATAAGGATCAAATGAGATTGTGTGTGTAAGGTGCTTAGCAGAATGCTTGACATTAGTGGCACCATTCTTTTCTTTTTTTTTTGAGGTGGAGTCTTGCTCTGTCACCCAGGCTGGAGCACAGTGACGTAATCTTGCCTCACTGCAGCCTCTGCCTCCCGGGTTCAAGCAATTCTCCTGCCTCAGCCTCCCCAGTAGCTGGGATTACAGATGCATGCCACCATGCCTGGCTAATTTTTTTTTATTTTTAGTAGAGATGGGGTTTCACCATGTTGGCCAGGCTGGTCTCAAACTCCTGACCTCAAATGATCCGCCCGCTTTGGCCTCCCAAAGTGCTGGGATTACAGGCATGAGCCACCGCACTTGGCCTATGGTAAACATAACCTACAACAGTGCTTCCCAACTTACGTTACTTATATCATATCTTAACAATTTTGCCAAATTTATGTATCATGTATACTTTTTAAATTTAGTGTTTCTCTTTAAATTTGATCATCTTTTATACCTAAATAAATGTATTTCAACATGAAACTTTATTATCCTAGATAGGGAAACAATATGCTTTACCATAATAAAACTAGCTATAAAAATAAATTTATAGTAACTAAAATTAAAAATGTGTATCTGGGCAGGGCGTATTGGCATGTGCCTGTAATCCCAGTACTTTGGGAGGCCAAGGTGGTTAGATTGCTTGAGCTCACGAGTTTGAGACTAGCCTGGGCAACATAGTGAGACCCTGTCTCAACAATAATAGTAATTGTATTTATATACCACATTATGTACACTGTGTACCACTGTGTAAATTTTATTGTTACCAGTAGTCTATGTACCTTACTTTTAGAAAAACTACATATTTTTTTAACTGACAACTCTGTGGTCTCTTACTGGGGCAGGGATCTTCTAGATTGTTGTTTGTTTAAATGGACCGTCACATCTTGGAGTGAAAGGCTGTTTTAGCTTGTGAAACTGCAGGATTGCTATGATGAAACTGTAGGCATGCCATACATATACATAAAATTTTAAAACTTTTTAAATATATAAAACTTTTTAAAAAACTGAGCTAAAGAGTGGTAGATTTAAATTGAAGAAATTTACTTTATGACTGTTGTATAATAATCATTTACTTAACTCAATTATTGAGAAAGAGAATAATGTCTACTCATTCCTTTGGTTTATGCATCATAATGTTTAGGATAAAAGACATGAAAAGCTAGTTAAATATGTCTTACTGTTCTGTACAGTAAACTCAGTGGTTAGGGGAAATGTAGAGAGAAACAGAATTTAATTTCAACTTGTTATTTTTTGGTATTAGAAAGAAATAATTTGTACAGGCAAAAACTATATTTGAGATGATATTTCTGCCATATATTAATTTTATTTTAACGTTAATTTTAGGCTTTTTTAATTATATGAAGCATGCTAACAAATAACAATTTAATATTTTTATTGTGGTAAAAAATCTATAACATTAGATTTAGCTTTATAAATCATTTTTTAAGTGTACAGTTCAGTAGTGTTAAGCATATTCACATTGTTTTGAAATCAATCTCTAAAACTTTCATTTTGGGACACAAACTAGTGATAGAGTAATCAGTGTGTTTTTTTTTTGTTCACTGGCATCTTCACTCTTTATATCTGAATTATATGCAAAGTTATTCACAATTTCATTTCTTCGTACTTAAACCTTAAAGGTTGAGATTATCACATTTTGGGTGCCATTCATGATTAAATAAAAATGTTATATAAATGTTTCTTATAGATGAAGAATAGCAGAAATCAAATACATTTGCAGAGGAAATTTAGAGCAATTTTTATGAGCTGTCCAATGTGTAGTCTACTTTGGCTTCATAACTTCTCAATTTGTGTAGCCCTGTTTGTGTGTTTCTGGAAGTTATGTGAAAACACGAAATTTGATGATTTTACGAATGTAAGATAGAAATAATTTTAACATCAGGATTATTTGCTTGAGATGAGAATTTCTTTGAGTTGTATTGTTTTAATATAAATGTTTAGGTATCTTCTTTATGATTTAGGAAGTAAATTATACGAAGTTGCTTAAACCAAATGTTAATGGTTTAGGCCTGCCTAGGATACATATCCTCACCATTGATTTGATATTTCAGTAAGTATTCTACAGTTGAGAAAAAAGAAGCCCATATTAAGCTCAAGATAAGTGGTTTTCTGTTTTCTCAATGTTGAACATAATTTTTGAAAGCAGGTAGATTGTAGGTGGTGGAATTCTAGCCAGCCAGCAGACATTTTATGTGACTACTGCGTTTTTTAAATAAACATTTGAACCTTTAGGCCTGTAGGCCAGATAAGCTTTCTTTAGTTTGGCATAGGCTTTATCTCTCTCAGTCAGTTGTATTAACCCATATATTGTACAAGTTTATTCCTGCTGGGCCTCTGAAGATTATTAGTTTGTACTTCTGTTTTAGGAGTTGGTGATTTATAGCCATTAATCTAGACCTTATTCTTTTTTAATTTGTAGTGCAGTCTGATTTTCGTGCATCTTCTGATACTATCCATGTTTGTGTCTGAAGAGCTAGCCCTGCACAGGCTGAATAATGACTATCTCTTCTTTCTTTTCTTCTGGAATGTTGTGAGTGGGAGTAGGGGACAGCAAAATGAAACAGTAACTAAATGGTAAATTCTAAGACATGCCTATCTCTTAGATTCTGTAGTTCTTGGCCACTCTATTATCAGTTAAGAGTATAAATAGCTGTAAGTAACTTTATTTTCCCAGTTTGATGCATGCGTTTGTGCACGCACACGCCCACGCACACAATGAATAGACTTAATTTGAACAGTTTCAGATCTGCAGACAAATTGAGCAAATAGTAGTTTTTTCATATAGCCCTCTCCCACAACCTACAGTTTTCCCAGTTAATGCTTTATTTATGTATTTGAGTCAGTGTCTCACTCTGTGGCCCAGGCTGGAGTGCAGGGGCATGATCTCAACTCACTGCAGCCTCTGCCTTCCAGGGTTCAAGCGATTATGTGCCTCAGCCTCCTGAATAGCTAGGTTTATAAGCCTGCACTACCACACCCAGCTAATTTTTATATTTTAAATAGAGACGAGGTTTCACTATGTTGGCCAGACTGGTGTCAAACTCCTGGTGTCAAGTGATCTGTGTGCCTTGACCTCCCAAAGTGCTGGGATTATAGGTGTGAGCCACCACACCCGGCCTCAGTTATTAATGTATTGCATTAGTATGATATATTTGTTAAAACCAGTGAACTAATGTTAATACATTATTATTAATCAAAGACCAAAATTTACATTAAAGTTTACTCTGTTGTATAGTTCTATGGTTTTTATTAAATGTATGATGTCATATACACAATTATAGTACCATATAGAATAGTTTCACCACCCTAAGAATCCCCTGTGCTTTACCTGTTTATCCCTACTCACTAACTGCTGACAACCACTGTTCTCTTTAGTTCTTTACTGTCTCTATATGTTTGTCAATTCCAGAAGGTTGTATGCTTGAAATCATATACTATGTGGACTTTTCAGACTGGCTTCTTTCACTCAGCCAGTCTTTCATAAGATTCTTCCTTTGTAGTGGTGGTGTTATTGCTTTTGTTTTTACCTAATAGCTGATTTCTTTTCATCACCGAGTGATATTCTGTTATATAGATGTAACCCAGTTTGTTGATTCATTTTCATTCACCTATTGAAAGATATCTTACTTATAGCTTTTGGTGATTATGAATAATACTGCTATAAATATTCATGTTTGGGGTTTTATGTCGACATGTTTTCAACTCAGTTGGAAAAATACATAGGAGCATGATTGCTGGATATTATGTAAAAATTGTGTTTAGCTGTGTAAGAAATGATCAAACTGTCATCCAAAATGACTGTACCATTTTGCATTCCCACCAGCAACTAGAGTTGCTGTTGCTCTCCAAAGAGTCAGGTAGTGATGTGTCATTATTGTTTTAATTTGAAGTTTCCTAATGGCATATGTTGAGCATCTTTTCAAATGCTTATTTGCTGTCTGTGTATCTTTTTTGGTGAGGTGTCTGTTTGGGTTTTTTGTCCTTTTTAAGTTGGCCTTTTTTTTCTTATTGTTGAGTTTTGAAGATTCTTGTTGTTGTTTTGTTTTGTTTTGGATACCAGTTCTTTGTCAGATTAAAAAAAATACTTTTTACCAGTTTGTGGCTTCTTATTCTTATAACAGTGTCTTTCACAGAGCAGTTTTTAATTTTAATGCAGTCCGACTTAACAATTTTTCTTTCTTGTATAGTATTTGGTGCTATATCTAAAAATTCATCACCTAACCCAAGGTCATTTAGATTTTCTCCAGTGTAATTTTCTGTCTACTTTATAGTTTTGCATTTTATGCTTATAACTATGATCCATTATGAATTAATTTTATGAAAACTGTAAGGTCTTTGTCTAGATTCATGCTTTTACATGTGGATGTCCAGTCGTTGCAGCACCATTTGCTGAAAATACTTTCTTTTCTCAATTGAATTACCTTTGCTCCTTTGTCAAAGATCAGTTTATACTCTAGTTGTGTGAGTCTGTTTGGGGGCTCTCTGTTCTGTTCTGTTCTGTTCTGTTGATCTCTGTGACTATGTATATATATTTGGCCATTACCTTGCTTTTGTTGTTTTTTTAGTTGACAGGTAAAAATGGTGTATCTTTACAGTGTATAAAATGATGTTTTGATGTGTGTACACATGTGGAATGGCTCAGTCAAGCTATTTAACGTATCTGTTACCTCACGTAATTATCATTTTTGTCATTAAAAAGACTTAAAATCTACTGTCTTAGCAATATTCCAGTATATAGTATTATTATTAACTGTAGTTGCCATGATGTGTAATAGATCTCTTGAGCCCTGAAATTTTTTTCTTTTTTTATTTTTTTGCTTTTTTGTTTTTTTGTTTTAGGACAGTCTCACTCTGTCCTCCAGGCTGGAGTACAGTGATGCAATTTTGGTTCACTACAACCTCCACCTCCCGGGTTCAAGTGATTGTCATGCCCCAGCTTCCCAAGTTGATGGGACTACAGGTGTGTGCCACCACACTTGGCTAATTTTTGTATTTTTAGTAGAGGCAGGATTTTGTTATGTTGGCCAGACTGGTCTCAAACTCCTGGCCTCAAGCAATCTGCCCACCTTGGCCTCCCAGAGTACTGGGATTACATGCATGAGCCCCCATGCCAAATTTTGTGTCCTTAGACCAGCATCTCCTTTATTTCCCAATCCCTATGCTATCTTAATTACTGTATCTTTAGAGTAAATCTTGAAGTTCAGTAGTAACAGTCCTCCAACTTTGTTTTTATTCTTAAGTATTATGTTGATTATTCTGGGTCTTTTTTGTTTCTATATAAACTTTAACATCAGTTTGTAGGTGTCCACAAAATAACTTGCTGTGATTCTGACTGGGATTGTGTTGAATCTATGGATCAAATTGGGAAGAACTGACATTTTAACAATAGAGTCTTCCTATGCATTATCATGGAAACTCTTCCCATTTATTTAGATCATCTGATTCCTTTCAACAGAATTTTGTAGTTTTCCTCATATAGACTCTGTGTATATTTTCTTAGATTTATACTTGTTTTTTGGGGGGGCAGGGGGAAGGAACCTAATGTGAATGGTATTGTTTTTAATTTCACATTTCAGTTGTTCATTGCTAGTCTACAGGAAAGCAGTTGACTTTTGTATATTTACATTGTTTTCTGCAACCTCATTATAATCATTTATTAGTTCCAGCAGTTTTTGTTTTCTTTTGGTTGATTCTTTGAAACTTTTTATATAGAAAATCAAGTCTTCTACAAATAGTTTTATTTCCTTTCCACATGTATACTTTTTCTGTCTTCCTTCTTTCCTTCCTTCCCTCTTTTTTCTATCTTTGTGTCTTTCTTACGGCCCTAGCTATAACTTCCAGTATGATATTGAATGAGAGTTGTGAGAGGACACGTCTTGACCTTGCTCCCAGTCGCAGGGGAAAAACATCCTGTCTCTCACCATAAGTATGATGTTAGCTGTAGGTTTCTTGTAGATATTCTTTCAAGTTGAGGTAGTTCACCTCTATTCTTTGTTTGCCAGGAGTAGATAATTATTGATTCAATTTTTAAGTAGACATAGGCTATTCAAGTTACCTGTTTCACCTTCTGTGAGTTTTGGCAGTGCGTGTTTTTCAAAAAATTGGTTCATTTCATCTAAATTTGTGGGCATAGACTTGTTCATATAATCCCTTAATTCTCCTTTTAATTTTCATTGTATCTGTAGTGATACCCCTCTTTTTGTTTCTGATATTTATAATTTGTTTCTTTTTGTGTTTTTTTTTTTTTAGTTTCCTGGATGAAGGCTTAAAAATTTTAATGATCTTTTCAGAGAACCAGCTTTTGGTTTTGTTGATATTCTCTCTTGATTTTCTGTTCAATTACAATAATTTCTGCTCTAGATTTTACTATTCCTTATCTCTTGAATGCTTTAGTTTTATGCTGCTGTTTGTCTAGTTTCCTAAGATTAAAGCTTAGATCGTTGATTTTAGATCTTCTTTTCTGATATATGTATTCAATACTATTAATTTCCCTTTAAGCACTCCTTTTGCTGCATTCACAAGAATTGATAAGTTGAATTTACATTTAGTTCAAAATACTTTAAAATTTCTTTCACAATGTCTTCTTTGACTTATGTGTTATTTAGATGCATGTTGTTCAATCTCCAAGTATTAGGGGATTTTCCAGTTATCTTTTTCCTACTGATTTCTAGTTTCATTGTGATTTGAGAATATACATTGTATGATTTCTATTATTTTAAATTTGCTAAGGTGTGCCTTATGGCCTAGAATGTGGTCCATTTTGGCAAATGTTCCCTGTCAGCATGGGAAGATTGTGTATTATCCTGTTTTTGGATGAGGTATTGTATAAATGTTAATTAGATTCAGTTGACTGATGGTACTGTTCAGCTCTATTATATCCTTACTAATTTTCCCTGTACTGCTTCACAGGGAGTGCACATACTTCATAACAAAATATTCCAATTTTCCCTCACATCACATCCCTTGTAACATTGCTGTCATTCAATTTAATTTTCCATTAGCTATGATCGTTCAATATGTTGTCATTTTTGTTACCCTAAACAATTATTTTTCTATTAAGTCAGTTTAGGATAAGGAAAATGAAAGACTTTATTTTACATTTATTACTTTTCAAATACTCTTTTTATGTAGATTTGCGTTTCTAAGCTGTTTTCTCTGAAAAATATCTTTTAATGTATCTTAAATATCATTTTTTCTGCCATCAAATCTCTCAGTTTTTGTCTGAGGAAGTCTTTCTCTTTTCCTTTTGAATTATTTTGCTGGATACAGAATTCTATTGTTTTTCTTTCAATGTTTTAACCATTTTTCCCTAGTCTCTTTGTTTGCATAGTTTCTAACAAGAACTCTAATGCAGTTCTTACTCTTCTATAGGTAAGGTTGTTTTTGTCCTTCTTACTTCTATTAAGATTTTTGTCTTTGGTTCTCTGCAGTTTGAGTATGATATATATAGGAGTAGATTTGTTGGCATTTATCCTGGTTGGTGTTCTGTGAGCCTCCTGCATCTATGGTTTGTTAGTAATTTTTTTAAATTCTAAGCTATTATTCATATATTTTACTTCTCCATTTTGTATTATTACATGTATATTTTTGTAATTATACCACAGTTCCTGGATATTATTTTTTATCCTTTATTCTCTTGGCTTTTCAGTTTGCGAATTTTTATTGACATACCTTCAAGCTCATTGATTGTTTCCTTGGTCATGTCCAGTCTGCTGATGTGCCTATCAAAAGCATTCTTTATTCCTGCTCCTGTTTTTTTTTTTTTAATTGCTAGCATTTCCTTTTGATTTTTTGGCTTTCCATCTCTCTGTTCCATGCTCATCTGGTGTTGCATGTTGTCTGTTGTAAACATTAGAGCAACAGTAATCATAATATATATTATATAAAATAAACATATTTATCATAATTTTCAATTCCCATTCTGATAATTCTAAAATCTTTGGCAAATTTGAGTTTGATTTTGATGCCTACTTTGTCTGTTCAGACTAGTTTTTGTTGCTTTCCAATTTTTTGTTGATAGCTATATATGATGTGTTAGGATATAGGAACTGAGTTTAATAAGATTTTAGTATGAAGTTTTATATTAACCTAGCAAAGGAACCTTAGATGTGTTTAATGTTTGCTGTAGTATTAGTTGTAGGTGCCAGAAGCTTCGATTTCCCATGGTTTCCTTTTTTTTTTTTTTTTAATTTTAAACTCCTCTTTCTTTTGTTTTCCCTAGAAACTACTTTGAATAAATTCTGTGCCCTACAGCTCTTTTAGTTGTAATCTGCATTTGTTACACTGGAGCCATATTGATATGGAAGTAAGGTGTTGGAGAGAAGAAGGGGAAATGTTCTGTAATCTTATAATTAAATCTGGTTTTGTTTTTTTTAGTCTGAATTTCCGGGATGTGACCTTTGGAAGTATTTCTTAGCCATCCCTCTCCCTGCCGCCTTTTTTTCCTTTCAGAGGCCAGCCAGGAAGGCTGCTCCTCTCTCAAGTTAGATAAGGCTCTGGTAAAATAGTTTTATTTGGAGAATGCTCTAGGAATATTTCAAAACTGTTACTTTGTCACTACCTCTGTCCAAAAAATAGCCAGATGTTTCTCTGATTTTCACCATGAAAATCTGGTAGTACCCCATGAAAGTGGGGGAGGTCTCCCTAAGACTAGGCCCCTAGGAGTTTTTGTCATTGAGAGGAATTCACACTCAATCTTCATCAGTTAGTCAATTACTATTTAAGTGCTCCTACTGGTTATTGGTTCCAAAGGCTTCTGCTTCAGGTAACTTGATCTCAGTTGTCATTCACTGTATTTACCCATTTTTTTCAGTTTTCAGGGTGATGGTTTTACCTCTGTCCTCAGTTCGGTGATGTAACTAAGAAAAGTCATTGATTTTTCAGTTCCTTCAGTTTTTTTCCTTGTTCTAAGAACAAGAATAATGACTTCCAAGCTCTTTCCAGGTCAAAGCTGAAATTGGAAGTTCAAATATTTTTAAATCAATATTTTAATGTAAGGACACATTGAATTGAAGTAAGATTTAAAACTTTGTTGAGTTAAAAACTGAAATTGGGCCAGGTGTAGTAGCTCATGCCTGTAATCCCAGCACTTTGTGAGGCCAAGATAGGTGGATCTTTTGAATCCAGGAGTTCAAGACCAGCCTGGGCAACATAGTGAAACTCTGTATCTACAAACAATACAAAAATTAGCCAGGCTTGGTGGTGCATGCCTGTAAACCCAGCTACTGGGGAGGCTGAGGCATGAGGATCAGTTGAATCTGGGATGCAGAG
Source organism: Papio anubis (assembly GCF_008728515.1). Lineage (NCBI taxonomy): Eukaryota > Metazoa > Chordata > Mammalia > Primates > Cercopithecidae > Papio > Papio anubis. The sequence goes on along the minus strand of NC_044980.1, from coordinate 124,487,243 downwards.
GTTGCAGTGAGCCGAGATTGCGCCATTACACTCTAGCCTGGGTGACAGAACAAGACTGTGTCTCAAAAAAGAAAAAGAGCCAAACAAACCAAAACCTAAATTGATCTAGACTTTTCTTTGGAATTTAAATTACATAGTAAACCTATGCTTTTTTTTTTTAAAGAAAAAAAAATCCATTCAGGTACTGCTGTCACTAGAGAAGTATAATGAAAACTGTTTCCCAAACTCCTGGAGTGTGAATCAGTAGGTATGGGGCTAGCATCTATATTTCACAAACTCTTTTGGAAATAACTGGCTTAAACTTTATTCAAGGGCTGAGCTTGGTGGCGCATGCCTGTAATTGCAGTACTTTGGGAGGCCATGGTGAGACGATTGCTTGGAGTTTTGAGACCAGCCTGGGCAAAAAAAGCAAGACCCTGTGTCTGTTAATGGCACAACAGGGTGACTATAGTCAATAGTAATTTAATTGTACATTTAAAAGAAACTAAAAGAGTATGATTGGATTGTTGGTAACAAAGGATATATGCTTGAGATGGTGGATACCCCATTTATCCTGATATGATTATTACACATTGTACCCCATAATTTATATACTTACAATGTACTCACAAAATTTAAAGTTAAAAAAAAAAAGACTTCATCTCTATAAAGTAAAAATTTTCAAAGTAGCCAGCTCAAGTGGCATGTGCCTGTAGTCTCAGCTACTTAGGAGGCTGAGGCTTGGCAGGATTGGTTGAGACTAGGTATTCAAGGTTGCAGTGAGTTGTGATTGTGCCACTACACTTCAGCCTGTGTGATAGAGTGAGACCACATCTCTTTAAAAAAAGAACAAAACTCTTTTCAAGGAGAAAAATTACCAAATTGTATCTTCTGTGCTACTGTAATGGAACTATAATCCTTGTCTTACACAATTGCTGTTCAACTCTTAGCAGGGATGTCAGAGTCAGCATTTGAGAGCAGTTTTGTATTGAAATTAAGAGCAATTTCTGATTCTTAAGAGTGATTGTATATGCAAAGGAAGGTATCTGTATGTTTTATTGAAATCAAGACATTTTGAACCTAATATCCTGATAAGCTAAATACTATCAGTTGGGTAAAATTGGTTATTTATTATTCCTGATGGTTTATGACAGCTTTACTCTGTATATATTCCCTTGTAGCCCAGTGCATGTGCCACAGTGCCTGTGCTATTTACATAGCTGGAAGATTGAACTTAACCACAATTCAAACGCGCGCGCGCACACACACACACACACACACACAACTAGAGTGGTTTCTCTACCTATAAAATAGGCCTCTTATGAATGTAAGTAGTAGTTGAGAACTATGAAAAGTTATAGCCTTGTATTTTTCTAAATTTAATCTATAGTTGGAATTTTTTTTTTTTTTTTCTTAAGTCCAGTGAGGCAGGATTGCTTGAAAGCTTACTCAAAGATTCTTAAGGAGCCAGGTGCGGTGGCTCACTCCTGTAATCCCAGCACTTTGGGAGGCTGAGGAAAGTGGATCATCTGAGGTCAGGAGTTTGAGAACAGCCTGGCCAGCATGGTGAAACCCTGTCTCTACTAAAAATACAAAAATTAGCTGGGCAGTGGCAGCTGCCTGTAGTCCCAGCTACTGGGGAGGCTGAGGCAGGAGAATTGCTTGAACCTGGGAGCCTGGGAGGCAGAGGTTGCAGTGAGCTGAGATCGTGCCACTGCACTCCAGCCTGGGCAGCAGAGCAAGACTCCATCTCAAAAAAAAAAAAAAAAGATTCTTAAGGGTTTTGCTTCCCCTGAAGTAGATATTATGCCACTAATAGAAAAGAAATGTGCAATGAATAATCAGGATTTGTAATTTTTTATTTTTGTAGTTTAAATTGTTTTTGTTTTTGAGAGAGGGTCTCACTCTGTTGCCTAGGCAGGAGTGAAGTGGCAGAGGATAGCTCACTGTAACCGTGGTATTTTTTAATATTTTTCAAATGTATTGTGTAATTGGGTTACTGTGTTAATCCAGGCTAATCTTGAACTCCTATCCTCAAGGGATCCTCTTGCCTCAACCACCCACAGTACTGGGATTACAGGCATGAGCCACCATGCCTTGTCTGGTTTAAGTTGTTTTAGTTTACTTTATTTACACCAGAATTATTATAAATATGTTTTATTGAAATCAAGACATTTTATTTTATTTATTGAAATCAAGACATTTTAAATTTTGTGGGTACATTGTAAGTATATGTTTTCAATAGTTCTTTTTGCTTATTTCCTTGAAAGAATCCTTCAGGATTCTTTTTGAGTATCACTTATTGCATTAGTATAAGACAGTGAATCTTTGCCCTTGAACTTGCAGTTAATTATACTATTGGGTTGACAAATTCTTTTCTGCAGTCACAAGCTTTGTGGTAAAGGCCAAAAGTCTCTGGTTGGGCTCTGAGGAAACACTGTCATTATAGATCCAGCTGAGGTTACCAGAATAGTAGATACTGTCATAAGACTCCTTCCAAACAGGATACTGATCTTGCTCTTGGATTTTAAAAGACTTTTTTATTTTTCAAAATTTTAATTAAATACTTGTGAGTCAATTGCTATGGTATTGGATAGTACAAATGACCTAGACTTAGACTTTTCAAAATTGCCTGGAATTTACAACATGCGAGTTATAAAATCTATAAAAGTATATGTCACGATTATGTGCCTTTCCATTTGTATTGTTTGATTATTTTGCTTCACTTGCTGTGCAAATATGAAAGTTGTATTAAATATTCTTATAATATTTTATAATTTTCAATAGGAGGTATACCTATATAAGGTATATAGGTATACCTATATATAGTTTCACATATACAGTTGATATTCACTATTTGTTTATTTTGTATTTTAGAATTCACCTACTTTATAACATTTATTTGTAACCCCAAAATATATTTGCAGTGCTTTTGCAGTAATTTGTGTACATGTGCAGAGCAGTGAAAAATGTGAGTTGCCTGATGCAAATGTTCCTAGTTTAGATCAAACAGGGTCTAATGCTCTGCCTTCTTGTTTTAACTCTCATACTGTTAACAAATGTACTTTTTTGACCTTTATTTAGTGCCAAATTTTTTGCGTTTTTGTGCTTTTTGTTAGTGACTTTGCTGTTAAAAATGGCTTCCAAATGTAGTGCCGAAATGCTAATACTCAGTGTAAGAAGATTGTGATTTACCTTACAGAAAAAATACATGTATTAGATAAGCTTCCTTCAGACATTATTTATGGTGTTGTCAGCCATGAGTTTAATATTAGTGAATCAACAGCATCAGATAAGATGTCCTTAAACAGAGAGGCACATCAAGGTTATGTATTGAGGGTTTGATGAAAATGTGACCAGAGGCTCATAGGAACCTGTTTTATTTTTCTTAGGGGCAGTGGTTCAGTGGCTAATTCAGTGCTTGAATGGACTTTATAGAACATAACTACCTCAAATAATAAGAATAGACCTGCAGTCAGTCCTTTATATCTGTGGGTTCCACATCTGCAGATCAGCCAACCTCGGATCAAAATAGTTGAAAAAGAAAAAACAATAAAAATTAACTGCAATTTAAAAAATACACATTAAAAAACCAACGCAGTATAACAATTATTAACATAGTATTTACATTGTATTTGGTATTATAAATAATCTAGAGGTGAGGTGCGGTTTTTTTTTTTTTTTTTTTTTCAAGATGGAGTTTCGCTCTGTTGCCCAGGCTGGAGTACAGTGGCGCAATCTCGGCCCACTGCAAGCTCCGCCTCCTGGATTCACGCCATTCTCCTGCCTCAGCCTCCCAAGTAACTGGGACTACAGGCGGCTGCCACCATGCCCAGCTAATTTTTTTTTGTATTTTTAGTAGAGACAGGTTTTCACCATGTTAGCCAGGATGGTCTCAACCTCCTGACCTTGTGATCTGCCCGCCTCGGCCTCCCAAAGTGAGATGGTTTTAAGTACAGGAGGATGTACATGGGTTATATGCAAATAGGATGCCATTTCATAAGGGATTTGAGCATTCATGGATTTTGGTAACCATGGGAATTCTGGAACCAATCCCCCGAGGACACAGAGACAGAGATAAATGTATTTCTTAAATTAAGGGATTATTTAAAATTAACAATGACATAATCTTTAAAGTAAATGATTATTTGAGATCAAGTGATTAGTAAATTATGGGCAGTTGAGAAGAGGAAGGAAATTATTTACATGTATACAGAAACCATGAAAGCTAGAGAAGCAGGAAGCTTGTTTAGTTAACATTGTTGCCTAACAAAGACGAAGTCTTTAGATTTTTACATAGACCCTAAGTACATCAAAGAAAACTAAATCATGCCCACAGTTTCCTCCCAACTAAAAGAGTCTTTCATTGTCTGGGCACAGACTGGGAACAATAAGGGGACAGGTTACTGAAAGTATTTGCTTTTCTTACCATTGAATGATAGGGCACAATTATTAGTGAGGAAGAAAGAAATAATTTCTAGAATAAACCATTACTTCTAGATTTTTTTTTTTTTTTTTTTTTTTTGAGACGGAGTCTTGCTCTGTTGCCCAGGCTGAAGTGAAGTGGTGCAATCTCAGCTCACTGCGACCTCCGCCTCCCGGGTTCAAGTGATTCTTGTGCCTCAGCCTCCTGAGTAGCTGGGATTACAGGCACTCACCACCACACCCAGCTAATTTTTGTATTTTTAGTAGACAGGGGGTTTTGCCATGTTGGCCAGGCTGGTCTTGAACTCTCGACCTCAGGTGATCCGCCCACCTACACCTCCCAAAGTGCTGGGATTACAGGCGTGAGCCACTGCACCTGGGCATTACTTCTAGATTGTTAATGATAACAACGTAGAGTTGTATATAGTGAGAAGCACTGTTGTGTAGTTAATTTCTTTGCCTTCTTTATACTTGACAACACTCTGAGGCCATAGCATATGTAATACTTTTAAACAAATAAAATACTAAAATAGTAAAGCAAAGGCCCTCAGTGGACCACTAATACCAGTATTTGTGATCTGGCTCTGTCCCATGACACATAGACTTATAGTAGACGGTAATATGTTGAAGAAACTCATGAAAAACTCTTAAATGATCAGCGTATTTGTTTATTTATACATTGTTTCTTTTAATCAAAAAGTATATGCACATGATTAAGAAACAAAAATTTCTGAAAGGTCTAATAATTAAAAACAAATGAATCCTATCCTACCCACCCCATTCTTCCCAGACATGTTCTCTTTTTAACTATTAGTTATTTCTTGTTATTTACCTCCGTATTATTAAAAAGTATACATAATGTTGCTGTTTCCTGATTTATCAGTTTTAGATCATATTTATTTTCTGACATGATATATGAGTTTACACCTGTTCCTTGGTCTTTTATCATCTCAGTATTGTTATGGCACCATCATGTTCTTCAGCTCTGGTAATTTTTCTGGTTTCTTTTACTATTCATTCTGTTTTCTCTCTGGAATTCTTTTTTTTATTTTTTTTTATTTTTTTTTTATTTTTTAGAAATTGGTAAATTGGTACTCCTGGATTGTTCTGTGTTCCTTTTTTTTTCATATTTTCCTTCTCTTGTTGTGAATGTTTTGTTTTTCTATCCCTTCTATGCTTTTTTTCATTTCAGCAAATCTTTGATGCTTTCTTATTTTTGGATAATCCTTTTCTTTGAAAATTAGATTCTCTGCCATATTCTTTAATTTTAATGTACATTAGAGTTTTGTTTAAAAGTTTTCTTCCATTGTTTGCATTATTTCTGTTTTCCTCTGGAGTCATTTTATATGGGGGTGTGTGTGTGTGTTTCTGTTGTTGTTTCTTTCTCTTCTTAGAGGCTTTCTCTAAATATCAGTGTTTTTGCTTGTGCTCTGTAGTTGAGAATGAGATAACAAACTGTAGGTTAGGAATTCTGTGCATAATCAGGCTTTTGACTGGAGACCTTCATCTCAGGGCAGTGTTTTTCAATTATCATTACCTGAAGAAGCATATTTAGTTATTTTTCCCCTAATCTTTGCTCCTCTCATACCACCCCCCCAATCCCATGAAGATTTAATACTACAAGATATAGTCTATATCTGATTATATACTCTGAAAGATATAAATGTCAGGAAGAGTTTGGAAAAGGTCATTCCTCTGGGCCATTCAACTGCCATATCTGCTCTCTTCTATCTGTAGTCATTTTCTGGGGAAGTGGAGAGGAGGTAGGGAGCTGCCAACCATTTATGGACTTTGAATTAGTCTCCCAATTTTCAGTACTGTATCTTAGCTCCTGTCATGACTTTCCCCAAAATTTGTGAGTCTTGAGCCTCTTCTTGCTTTAGTGGGGCAAATTAGCTCCCCTTTGTCCATGTCTCCGTCTGTGATACTATGACCTTATAAATTCCTCTACTCTGCTACTTCAGTGACAATTCCACCCTATGTTTGTCTTCCAGAATTTCATGAAATCTCTATTTTAATTTTCAATAATAGTTTCTTGGCAATTTTTTTTAATTAATTATTTTTTAAATAATAGAGACAGGGTCTCGCTATGTTCCCCAGGCTAATTTTGAACTCTGGGCTTAAGCAGTCCTCCTGCCTCAGTCTCGCAAAGAGCTGGGTTTACAGGTGTGAGCCACTGCACCCAGCCGGTTCCTCTCTAATTCTGTTTGTTGCACTGGTTTATCTGTTTTCAAATCTTTAGGTGGTGTTCATTTGGGGCCTCAGAAACTGAAGAGAGGATACACATTTGTCTTCAGTTTTCCATCATATCTGGACGCCTATAATAAGCTTTAAAAACAAACATTTTCATATATTCCTAGTTTGTATTCTAGTCATATTTGCTCTATAATATACCTTTGCGTTTATTTTAAAATTCTTAGCAATGATTGTATGTTCTACAGAGAGCTCATTAAAGTGACCTGTTTTTATTGTTTCTATCCATTGTAATACATCATGTTTATATTGTTTCAAATTCAAGAAAACTTGTAGAGGCAAGATAATTATTCTTTTTTGGCTCCTAGGTGTTAGACAGTTATACTGAAGTTGGTATTAGAATTTGTGGAAATCTCAGAGAGCAGTATTGCACAATACAATCTCAGCTGTCAGCCACGTGTGGATGTTTAACTTAATTAAAATAAATTCACTTCCTTTATCATACTGGTCACATGTCATGTGTTCAGTAACCACATACAGCTAGTGGCTACACTGTTTCAGACAGTGCAGGTTTCCATCATTGCCAGGTTCTACTAGACAGCATTATTTTAAAGAGTAGAAAGTAGGGCACCATTCTGTAGTTCTGCCAGACTGACTAGTTTCTTAAGCCTAAGGCTTTGCAGGAGTTGCTTAGTCTAGTAAATGTATAGGGCTTTGCTAAATAGATAATGATGTAAAAAGAAAATAATTAACATCTTGAAAGTATGCTTTGAAGCCTTCAGGAGAAAGTATAAGTCACAGGACTAACTATTGTCTAAATTAGTCCAAGAGACAGCTAAGAAAGCACTATGCTAATTGTGTGATAATCTTTTCTTGTGTTGATTCAAGGAAACACTGTAGAAGGTTGAGAGAGTCATAAAACATAGCTTGTATGTATAGTGTTCTCACTGTCCTGAAGAACATTACTAGAGTCTTAGCATAGGCAACAAAATGATGCAGATAAACTGTTGTTTTGAGTGGGTAGATGGATAAGCCGTTACTTCATTTAGAATATTTTCCTTTTGTATATGTAGTTGATTATTTGCAGTATATTTAAGTACAGCATACCCCTTAGAAATGTGGAGTTGGAAGGGGCTTTAGAAATTATCATGGTATCCTTTCATTTTACAGGTATGGGAAACAAATGCTTAAAGCAGGGAAATAATTTACTCTGGGGCACACAGTCACTGGTGGGGAGAGCCAACACCAGAACCAACATATTTTGAGACTATTTCCCATGGTACTGTGTTGTTGATAAGGAAGGAAGGACTTGGTCCACTGTCTTTTCTCAAAAGCTTTAATAATCTAGGTGTAAGGCCGAAGCTGGCAACATAAACTTAAAATTATTTTAAGAGTATGTAACTCTGGGAACTATACATTTCATAATGTGTCTTCCTCTTTTTAGAACAACAATTTGTAATCTTTACACGATGCCACGAATTGGAGAACCTGTCTGGCTTACAATGATGTCGGGGACTCCAGAAAAGAACCACCTTTGCTATCGTTTCATGAAGGAGTTCACTTTTCTAATGGAAAATGCTTCCAAAAATCAGTATGAATTTATTTATTTATTTATTATAACTAGATATTTTAATCAAACTCAATTACAGATGTGGAAGAATCATCCATTATCTTTGAAATTATATTATTAATCAAAATTAATAATCAGAATTCTAAAAAATAATTAAATGATAGGGTATGGAAGAATATTACAGAACCTTATGAATGAAAAGCAGTGAAAATGTCTGTAATTATGTAATTAAAATTCCTGACATAGAATTGTCTGAGGCTGCCCATTTTTTTGTGAATTGTATCCACTTATAGTTTTATTTCATAGAAAAGAGGTAGAAAACATGTAAGGATGGCCAGGCGTGGTGGCTCACACCTGTAATCCCAGCACTTTGGGAGGCCGAGGTGGGTGGATCATGCGGTCAGGAGATCGAGACCATCCTGGCTAATACGCTGAAACCCCATCTCTACTAAAAATACAAAAACATAATTAGCCAGGCGTGGTGGTGGGCTCCTGTAGTCCCAGTTACCCCGGAGGCTGAGACTGGAGAATGGCATGAATCCAGGAGGTGGAGCTTACAGTGAGCCGAGATCATGCCACTGCATTCTAGCCCGGGCGGCAGAGCCAGACTCTGTCTCAAAAAAATAAACAAACGAAAAAAAACATGTAAGGAAATGCTAGGATTTTAGTGATGCATTTTCAGTGTGATGTTTTATCATACTGTTTTCTTTTAACTATTCAAGTCTTTGGAATCCAGATGAGTAATTCAGATGTTTTTATTCTCTTTGATGATAGACGGAGTTTGCTCAATACTTTGCCTCGTTTTCCCATTCAGTAATTTGGAAATGTAAGGACCTGCTGGTTGATTCAGTAATGAATTGTGTGATTAAACACTGAAAATAATCCATAATGGGCCTGGCACGGCGGCTCACGCCTGTAATCCCAGCACTTTGGGAAGCCGAGGCGGGTGGATCATGAGGTCAGGAGATCGAGACCATCCTGGCTAAGACCATCCTGGCTAACAGGATGAAACCCCGTCTCCACTAAAAATATAAAAAATTAGCCGGGCGTGGTGGCGGGTGCCTGTAGTCCCAGCTACTCGGATGGCTGAGGCAGGAAAATGGCATGAACTGGGGAGGCGGAGCTTGCAGTGAGCTGAGATTGCGCCACTGCACTCCAGCCTGGGCAACAGAGCGAGACTACATCTCAAAAAAAAAGAAAAAGAATCCATAATTTTTGAAGTAAAATGGCATTTCTGTTTTGTACTTATGATCTACAATAGTTCTTTTGAATGTTACCTTTATTTTAAGTAGTTTTTAACTGCTTCTCAACTGGAAACAATTAACTTTCATTTTAATCCTGGTGTTATATACTCATCCTTTCCTCTCTCCTCTGCTTTTTTTGGTGCCATTTGGCCACATGAACATATATACTCTTCTTGCTTACTTTGTCACTACATTTTACCTAAGGTTTCATGAAGGCAGATTGGAATTTGATCAGATGTATTTTGTTTTCAGATTCTTGCCAGCTCTCATTACTGCAGTTCTGACTAATCATCTTGCCTGGGTTCCAACAGTCATGCCAAATGGACAGCCACCTATAAAAATATTTTTAGAAAAGCATTCCTCTCAGAGTGTGGACATGTTGGCAAAGACTCATCCATATAACCCACTTTGGGCACAACTGGGTATGTAATCTGACAACTGTTACAGTATATATTAAACTTGTTTTGTAGCTATCTGTAATATTTTTATAGCAAAACCAAAAATAAATAAAATGCCTTTACCTCCTGCATTCTAAAGCATCTCTGCTTTGCTTGTCCTTTCATGTCTGGCAATTTATCCTATCCTCATCTGAGACCTGAAATCATTCCTTATAGATGAAGAACTGCAGGTATGGCAAGAGGAGCAGGCTAATAGCTGGTTTACTAGTAACTCCAGATTTTCAGGGTGTTTTATGATTTTGTACTTTGTGTTAGGTACTTTGCAAGAAAGAATGAATCAACAAAGTCACCCGTGATACCTAAAATAAATCTGGTTAGGAGAGAAGCAGTTCACTGAGGTTTCTGTTGATCCACTTTTGTTCACTTGCTGAGTCATTTTGGAAAATGTTTCCCTCAGTGTTAAACACCACTAAACAAGTGGGGGAAGAGGGGAGAGTAAGTGGTTGATAAGTTCATAGGCAATAGGGAGGGATTATAGCAGAGTGCTAAAGACACAGGCTGTGGAGTCAGGCACACCACGTTTGAATCACAGTTTCCTTATTCATAAAGTGGGAATAATAATAGATGATACATACTTTAAAAGTTGTAAAAATTAAATGAGATAATACATGTAAAATGGTTAAGACTGTCTGGTAAACGTAGCTGCTAGTTATTTCTGCTCCTACTCTATTGCTGTTAGATGATGGGAGAAGAGTAAGATGACAACATTTTGGTGATTGGGTAGTAACTTTCCTTAGGTTGCTCTGGTGATTGACCTTGCCAGGTAGATTGTCATATGGCTTATCAGTTCATATAACCAACCTCCTTCCCTACTGGCTTTCTCCCTTGCTCCCTCCCCCATTCCCTTCCATTTTATTGAGTTATAATTGACATATAGTAAATGCATTTTTTTAATGGAGTCTCACTCTTTTGCCCAGGCTGGAGTACAGTGGCATGATCATGGCTCACTGCAGCTCCAATCTCCCTGGGATCAAATGATCCCCCTACTTTAGTCACCCAAGTTGCTGGGACTACAGGTGCATACCACCACACTAGGCTAGTTTTTGCATTTTTTGTAGAGATGGGGTTTCGCCATGTTCCCCAGGCTGCTCTCAAACTCTTGGACTCAAGCGATCTGCTCACGTTGGCCTCCCAAGGTGCTGGGATTACAGACGTGAGCCACCACACCCGGCCCAACACATATTTAAAGTACACAATTTGGGCTGGGTGCGGTGGCTCACGCCTGTAATCCTAGCACTTTGGGAGGCTGAGGTGGGTGGATTACTTGAGGTCAGGAATTCGAAACCAGCCTGGCCAACATGGGGAAACCCTGCCTCTACTAAAAATACAAAACAATGGCCAGGTGCAGTGGCTAACGCCTATAATCCCAGCACTTTGGGAGGCTGAGGCGGGTGGATCACAAGGTCAGGAGATTGAGACCATCCTGGCTGACACGGTGAAACCCCATCTCTATTAAAAGTACAAAAAATTAGCCGGGCATGGTGGCGGGCGCCTATAGTCCCAGTTATTCGAGAGGCTGAGGCAGGAGAATGGCGTGAATCCAGGAGGCGGAGCTTGCAGTGAGCTGGGATCGCGCCACTGCACTCTAGCCTGGGCAACAATGCAAGACTCCGTCTCAAAAAAAAAAAAACCAAAAAAACCAAAAAAACAATTAGCTGGGCATAGTGGCAGGCACCTATAATCCCAGCCACTTAGGAGGCTGAGGCAGGAGAATCCCTTGAACCCAGAGGCAGAGGTTGTAGTAAGCCGAGATCATGCCACTGCACCACAGCCTGGGCAACAGAACGAGAATCTGTCTCAAAAAAAAAAAAAGCAATTTGATAAGTTTCGCATATATGCCTCTGAAACCATGACCACAATCAAAACAGTAATCATATTGCATCATTTCCAAAAGTTTCCTTATGCCTTTTTGTAATCTCTTCCTCTTCCTCCCCCTCTTCTTCTCCCCAGTTTCTCTGTTCCTCTTCCACCATCCCTACATAGCCACTGGCTTACTTTCTGTCATGATACATTACTTGCATTTTCTAGAGTTTTATATGAATGGAATCATGCAGTATATACTTCGTCTGATCTCTTTCATTCAGTATAATTCAGATTCACCTATTCTGTGTGTATTAATGGTTTATTCCTTTTTAATGCTGAGTAGTATTCCATTGCATTGACTTTTTAAAAATCAAATTATTAGTAGTATTTTTTAAATTGGGACATTTAAATCCTTTTTTAATTCTACAGTCATTTGTTGACTAAGGCTCTGTGCTATAAAGATGAATGATTTGGAAATTGCCCTCAAGAAGTCAACAGTCTAAGACTGTAGGTAATATATATGCAGACAACAATAATAATTCAAGGAGGAACTATAAGAGAAATGAAAAGTTTAGTAGGAGTTGAACAGGGGAGCCTACTTTTGCCCAAGTGAGGATGCTTAGGTGGGAAGCTATGGACTGGCAGAGATATTGAGGAAAGGGACAGGACATCACATGAGTAAAGAATAGGTGTTAAAAGTGCAGAGCATATTCAGTGGTCCAGTTTAACTGGGTCTTTGCATGAATAAAGATGATTTCTTCTTCTGACTGCCAAGAAGGAGGATAAGTATAAGAAGATAAAGCTGGAAAAGTAAAATGGGAATCATGAAAGACTCACTTGCCATACCAAAGTAATTTCAACTTACTTGGTAATTCGTGGGAATCGTGGGAGTAGTTTAGAACAGTGGCATGGTGATATTTGAGCCAGTGTGTTAGCCAGAGGAGAAAATTTATCATAATAGTACCTATAGCATGTATTTATTGGAGACCTATTTATATTTGTTCCTTTAAAAAGTGTGAGGGCTTTGTAAAGTAAAAATAGAGGATTTTAAATGTATATACTGACAACTTGCAAAAATTAAATTAAGTTGAAATTAGTGGCTTTGTATTCTCCTTTTTTTTTTTCTTTCTTTCTTGAGACAGGGTCTCACTGTATCGCACAGGCTAGAGTGCGGTGGTGCGATCACAGTTCACTGCAGCCTCAACTTCCTGGGCTCAGGTGATTCTTCCACCTTTTCCTCTCAAGTAGCTGGGATTACAGGAGCAAGCCACCATGCCCAGCTAATTTTCTGTATTTTTTTGTAGAGACAAGAGTTTTGCCATGTTACCCAGACTGGTCTTAAACTGCTGGACTCGAGTGATCAGCCTGCTTCCACCTCCCAAAATGCTGGGATTACCTGCATAAGCCACCATGCCCAGCCCTATTCTCCATAGTTTTGGCACTGAAATTACTGGTTTAATTTGAAGTATAGCATAAATATAGAAATGATAATTTCTAGTCCTGACCCCCTCACTTCCCCTGCTTTTAACATAATCGCTAGTCATGTTTAGAATGGGTTCAAAAGTGAAAATGAATTGCATGGCTAAACTTGTTGCCCTTTCTTTTCCTTTTAGTAAGGATGAGTCTCTCTCTTCCTGCCCTTTCTGGCCTATCCTGAGTACCCAACCCTCTAGGGAATGGAAGGGGAAAATAGGCTCTTACTAACATGGGAGCTGGTGGGATGGGGTGCTGGCTAGGGGAACAACAGTTAAAGTTTGGAGATATGACTTACTTTTTAATTTTATTTCTTTTTTTCTTTTTTTTTTTTTTTTTGAGACGGAGTCTCACTCTTGTCGCCCAGGCTGGATTGCAATGGTGTCATCTCAGCTCAATGCACCCTCTGCCTCCTGGGTTCAAGCAATTCCCCAGCCTCAGCCTCCTGAGTAGGTGGGACTACAGGCATCCACCACAACACCTGGCTAATTTTTGTATTTTTAGTAAGTACAGGGTTTTACCATGTTGGCCAGGCTGGTCTTGAACTCCTGATATCAAGTGATCCACCCATCTCGGCCTCCCAGAGTGCTGGAATTACAAGCGTGAGCCACCGTGCCCGGCCCCAGAGATATGATTTAAATCGGGAATGGTTAAGTGTGTGGTGTGACTACTCTAGCTTTGCTCCATTTTACCGCTACTCCTTTCCTGTCCTTGCAAGCCAGCAGATATTGTGCTTTGTCTTTTCTTGATTGGACACAGCTGCAGAGTCCTTGTGTACATAGTACTTCAGGCAGTACTTCTCTAACCAGGTAAAAATGCTCTTCATGGAGCCTGGGTTAAAGAATATTCTTGGGATATGTGAGTTTCAGAACTGACTCTTTGAGGTTTCTGAACCATAGCATTTGTTTAAAGAGGAAGCCTGAAAACCCTTAAATTCACCTTTCTCTCTGGTTAAGACTGTTCATCTCATCTTCCTCCCTTGAATAGTCACTCATCTGTTAAAGAACTAAGAATGAGGCCAGGCATGGTGGCTCATGCCTGTAATCCCAGCACTGTGGGAGGCCAAGGCCAGTGGATTGCTTGAGCCCAGGAACTCAAGATCAGCCTAGGAAACATGGCAAAACTCTGTCTCTACAAAAAAAAATACAGATAATTAGCCAGGCGTGGTGGCACATACCTATAGTCCCAGCTACTCAGGAGGCTGAGGTAGGAGAATTACTTGAGCCTAGGAGGCTGAGGCTGCAGTGAACCATGACTGTACCACTGTACTCCAGCCAGGATTACAGTGTGAGACCCTGTCTCAAAAAAAAAAAAAGTAAAACCTAAACTACTACTCATACAGTAAGATTAGGTTTCTGATCATTAAAAATAGCTTACTTAGCTGTGTCAGTAAAGGATGTGTCCAATAACTGATTTTTCCATTACAGGAGACTTGTATGGCGCTATTGGCTCTCCTGTACGGTTAGCAAGGACTGTGGTAGTTGGCAAACGACAAGACATGGTCCAGAGGCTACTTTATTTTCTTACTTATTTTATAAGATGCTCTGAACTTCAAGAAACACATCTTTTAGAAAATGGAGAAGATGAAGCCATCGTTATGCCAGGCACAGTAATTACTACCACTTTAGAGAAAGGTGAAATAGAAGAATCGGAGTATGTCCTTGTCACAATGCATAGAAACAAAAGCAGTTTGCTCTTTAAAGAGTCAGAAGAAATAAGAACTCCCAGTTGTAACTGTAAATATTGCAGTCATCCACTCCTTGGGCAAAATGTAGAGAACATTTCACAACAAGAGAGAGAAGATGCTCAAAACAGCTCTAAGGAGCTGCTAGGAATTTCAGATGAGTGCCGGATGATTTCTCCTTCTGACTGCCAAGAAGAAAATGCTGTTGATGTTAAACAGTACAGAGATAAATTAAGAACTTGCCTTGATGCCAAGTTAGAGACGGTTGTTTGCACAGGATCTGTTCCAGTAGACAAATGTGCATTGTCAGAGTCAGGCTTAGAGCCAACAGAGGAAACATGGCAGAGTGAGAAGTTGCTGGATTCAGACAGTCACACAGGCAAAGCAATGAGATCCACAGGAATGGTTGTGGAGAAAAAACCTCCAGATAAGATTGTGCCTGCTTCATTTTCTTGTGAGGCTGCCCAGACAAAGGTTACTTTCCTGATTGGGGATTCTATGTCACCTGATTCAGATACTGAGCTTCGAAGTCAGGCAGTGGTGGATCAGATTACCAGACATCACACCAAACCGTTGAAGGCAGAAAGAGGGGCTGTTGATCAGCATCAAGAAACTAAACAAACAACTAAGGACCAATCTGGAGAGTCTGATATACAGAACGTGGTTTCTGAAGAGCCCTGTGAACTTCCCTGTTGGAATCATTCAGACCCAGAAAGCATGAGCTTATTTGACGAATATTTTAATGATGATTCAATTGAAACCAGGACTATTGATGATGTTCCAATTAAAACAAGTGCAGATAGTAAAGACCATTGCTGTATGTTAGAGTTTTCAAAAATATTGTGTGCAAAAAATAACAAACAGAACAACGAATTTTGTAAATGTATAGAAACAGTTCCCCAAGATTCATGTAAAACCTGCTTTCCTCAGCAGGACCAAAGAGATACACTCTCCATTCTTGTCCCCCATGGGGATAAAGAGAGTTCAGATAAAAAAATTGCTGTAGGAACTGAATGGGACATTCCAAGAAATGAAAGTTCAGATAGTGCCCTTGGGGATAGTGAAAGTGAAGATACAGGTCATGATATGACTAGACAAGTTAGCAGTTATTATGGAGGAGAGCAAGAAGATTGGGCAGAAGAGGATGAGATACCTTTTCCTGGGTAAGTAGGAAGTTTTCACCTATAATGGGCCCTATATAAATATGTACCATTCTTTTCTTTAGCTGGTCTCTGAAGGTTAGTATAAAAGAAGAGATCATTGTCCTGGATAGCTCTCTCTTATTTTCATATTCTCGTAACTCATAAGAAGGAGTAAAGGCTAAGCCCCAGAAATACCCCGGAAAGGTTTTATGAAGACCTCAGAGAAAAGTTAAAGGATCTGGTTGATAAGTATAAGATTTCTTACTGCTTAGAAGGTTTCAAGCCATTTAGGAGTGACTTCTGCCCCAAAAAAGGACATATGCTGAGCCTGGCAGTTAGGGAGTACTAATCCCTGAGATGTTAGAATGGCTGTTAGAAATAGATTTGGCCAAGACTAAGAGGAAAACAGAGAACATATACTTTGGGTCAAGTATGCAAGGAGAAGATTCATACTTGAGAAACGTTACATACCCAGCTTTGGACTTGTGAGGCATTTAATTGTTTTGTTTTAGATGATTGTTTTCATAATCTGGTTGTATTAAGAATGTGCTACAAACACAAAGTACAGTTCTCTTAAAGTCTGTTAGGGAAGATTGATCCTCACTTCATTACGCAGTTGCTCATCAGACCTTCTCTGAATAAGAAGGAGTATTTTATTTTCTGATAGAGCACTTGAGCCAGTTTTTAAATAAGGATGATTTTACTCTTGATTTTACTATTATTACCATTTTACTCTTAATTTTTATGATTATTACCGTTATATAAGGATGAATTTACAGTTGATTTTAATACAGACTAGTGTTAAATATGGACTAGTAGAATTCATGTTTTTGTTTTTTTACTGGTTAACTATATTTATTACTAATTAGATGTCTTTTGGGGGCATTTTTCTTCCAGGTCAAAGTTAAT
The DNA here is from genome assembly GCF_008728515.1 of Papio anubis. Lineage (NCBI taxonomy): Eukaryota > Metazoa > Chordata > Mammalia > Primates > Cercopithecidae > Papio > Papio anubis. Next base: position 124,470,363 of record NC_044980.1, on the reverse strand, counting down.
CGAAGTGAGTGCTGTTCAGCCCAACATTGCCAACTTTGGGAGGTCCTTGCTAGGTGGTTACTGCTCATCTTATGTGCCTGACTTTGTTCTTCAAGGAATTGGGAGTGATGAGAGGTTCCGTCAGTGTCTGACGTCAGATTTATCTCATGCTGTGCAGGTGAGTGACCTTCACTGTTTTTGAGTTTATTTAGAAGAAACTCTGTTAACTGGCAGAACCCAAAATTGCCTTATATTTTTGGTCATACTTTTTACAACACAAGCATTGTTCTCTGAAACCATCACTTTATATTCAATGCCTATATCTTTGTATCTGTCACTGTGAAAGCAAATTAAGTTCCAGAAATCTATCCACATGGATATCTGAAATACAGAAAGTACTGTATGTATTCATGGATGTCCATCAACTAGGTTATTTACAGTATCAAAAATTTGCAAGTGCTTAAGTTTGAATGGAATTATTTTCTTAATTTCCTTTTCAGATTACTCATTGCTTACATATAGAAGTGGGATTGGCTTTTGTGTATTGATCTTGATATCCTGTGGTCTTTCTGAAACTCTTATTAGTCTATTCATTTTTCTGTATAGGTTGCCTAAGGTTTTCTACACACAGGCTCATGTTATCAGTGAACAGATAGTTTTAAGTCTTTCTTAACAATCTGGATGACTTTTGTCCCCCCTGCCCCCAACTTTTTTTTTTTTTTTTTTTTTTTTGACTCATTGTACTGGTTAGAATTTTCAATACGATGTTGCATGGAAGTGTTGACCATGGACATCATTGCCTTATTCCTAATCTTAGGGGAAAGACGTTGCATCTTTCATGATTAAGTATGATGTTAGCTGTAAGGTTCTTGTGATGCCCTTTATGAGATAGAAGAAGTTGCCTTTTTATTTTTACTTTGTTTAACTGAATGCTTCTTTTAGAGACAGGCAGTTCCCTTTTATTCCTAGTTTTTAGATGGTTTCGTTTTTTTTGTCCATCCTTTAATCATGAATGAGTGTGGGATTTTGTCATATGCTTTTTCTCAATGTCTATTGAGATGGTATTGTCATATTGTTTTTCATCTTTAAACTCTTAATGTCATGGATTTAATTAATTAATTTTTAGATGTTAAACCAACCATTGTATTCTTAGGAAGCAATCCCCACTCTATCATGGTATGTAATTTTTTTATATGTTGCTGGATTTGATTTACCAATATTTTGCTGTAGATATTGGAGTCTATATTCGTGAGAAATACTGCTTTTTAGTTTTCTTGTGATGTCTTCGTCTAGCTCTGATAATCAGGGTAATACTGGCCTTATACAGAGTGCTGGGAAGTATGTCCTTCTCTGTTTTCTGGAAGAGTTTCTAGAACATTAGTTCTATTTTTTTTCTCTAAACATTTGGTAGAATTCACTAGTGAAACCATCTGCATCCAGGCTTTTAAGAATAAGAATATTTTAAATTGCTAATTTAATTTATTCACCTTTTATATATTTAGATTTTCTATTTCTTTCTGAGCCAATTTTGGTAATTTTTGTCTTTTAGGAATTTATTAGTTTCATTTAAGTGGCCTAATTTATTAGAATAAAGTCGTTTATGGGATACACTTATAATCCTTTTAGTTTTTATAAGGTCGCTAGTAATGTCCCCTCTTTTGTTCCTGAATTTTGGAATGTGTGTTTTTGTTTGTTTGTTTTTCAAATGGTGAGGGTTTCTCCAAAGAGAAGTTCATTCGTGGTTTCACTTAAATTATATATATTTTTTGCCCATATGCATCAAGGATTAGCAAGCTATGGACAGTGGGCCAAATGGTTCTGCTTTTTATAGATAAAGTTTTATTAGAACACAACCACAGTCATTCATTTATATACTCTCTGGCTATGTTCATGCCTAAAAGCAGAGTTGAGTCATTGAGACAGAGACCTTTCAGCCCCCAAATCCTAAAATATTTTCTGTTAACTCTTTTTTTTTTTTTTTTTCTTGAGACAGAGTCTCGCTCTGTCATCCAGGCTGGAGTACAGTGGTGCCATCTCAGCTCACTGTAACTTCTGCCTCCCAGGTTCAAGCGATTCTCCTGCCTCAGCCTCTCGAGTAGCTGGGATTACAGGCGCCCACCACCACACCTGGCTAATTTTTGTGTTTTTAGTAGAGATGGGTTTTCACCATGTTGGCCAGGTTGGTCTGGAACTCCTGACTTCAGGTGATCCACCTGCCTCGGCTTCCCAGAGTGCTGGGATTACAGGTGTGAGCCACTGCACCTGGCCAGATCTGACAAATTTTGATCTGTTGTATTTTCAGTTTCATTCATTTCAAAATGTTTTTAAATTTTGCATGTAACTTCTTTGCTTATGAGTTATTTAGAAGTATGCTGTTTAATTTATAAATATTTATTGAATTCTCAAAAATTGTTTTGTTGGTTTCTAATTTAATTCCATTATGGTTGGAGAACCTACTTTGTTCACCTTTGGTAAATTTATTGAGATTTGTTTTATGGCACTTGAAAATAATATATATTCTGCTCTTGTTGAGATGTTCTGTAGCTATCAGGTCAAGTTAAATAACCATTAGATAATAGTCTTAATTAAGTCTTTTATGCCCTTGCTGATTTTTGGTTTGGTTCTGCCATCAATTATTGAGAATGAAGTATTGAAGTCTTCAGCTATTGTTTTGTTGAATTTTCTATTTCTCCCTTCAATTGTACGTATCACTTTAATACTTCGCTTTAATAACAAAATCTGGCCACCTCTCAATTAAAAAAGTTAATAAAGAAATGGAGAGGCCTGGCATGGTGACTCACACCTATAAACCCAGCAATTTGGGAGGACGAGGTGGGTGGATTACTTGAGGTCAGGAGTTTGTGAGCAGCCTGGCCAACATGGTGAAACCCTGCCTCTACAAAAATACAAAAATTAGCTGGGTGTGGTGGCGTGTGCCTGTAATCCCAGCTGCTTGGGAGGCTGAGGCAGGAGAATCACTTGAATCCAGGAGGTGGAGGTTGCGGTGAGCCAAGTTTGTGCCACTGCACTCCAGCCTGGGCAACAGATCAAGACAACCATCTCAAAAAAAAAAAAAAAAAAAAAGAAAACAGAAATGAAGAAAGCCAAGTGGGAAATGATGGATGAGAAAATGTGGCTCAGTGAGCAACAGTCAGTCAGTTGTTAGCCAATAAGGTTTAAACTTTTTGTGTCTGTAGAAAGTTACCTAAGTTGTAAAGTTTAGTGTTTTATTGGATGAGAAATTATGGCAAATATAGATAAAAACAATTTGTGAAAAGAACTTATCAGAAGTTGTGATCTTCATATTTAAAGGCTAGTTTGCTCAGCTTTTGAATACCAATCAAAGAAGTATTTATTGACCTACTGTGTTCTGAATATAGTGCCAATACTCCAAGGGATATATGTATGAAAAAGAAAAAGTTTCTGACTTCAAGTTTTTAACTTAGCAGCAGAGGAAATAAGGCCAAGTGTAATTAATAAATGTAGTATAAAACATAACAAAAGTAGTGCCTGAGGAAGATACTTGAATGTGTTATTGCTTCAAGGGACAGAATTTTTATCAGTTGGTGGTAATGGATGCCCTTCAGGGTAAAGGAACCGTTTCTAGTTTTTTCAATGCTTTCCTCCCAAGGCCTGATATAGTGCCTACTATTTGTTGAATTACTTGGTTAAGGAATTATATATGAGTTCTTCTGATGCACTCTGTGTCTTCTAATGCATTCTTGTCTTTTTTTATGTCTGATCCTAGCTGCTTAGTCTCTTTTCTTCTTTCATGTATACCCATCGCCAAACACTGTCTTTTGACTTTCTCTGTGAAAGCCTGGCATTGGAAAGCATTGCTACCTCCTAATGAAGATAAAGACAACGTTTTGATTTTAAGGGTTTCTACCTGCTATTATAGGATGAATAATAATAGTATTTAGTTTTTATTGTTTCCTTACTGTGTCCCAGGCACTTAAATGTACTTAATCTTACAGTAATCCTTTGAGGTACTTATTATTGTTATCTTTGTGTTTCACATATGGCTCAGAGAAGTTTTTAAGTTACATAGATAGGGAGTGGCAAAAGTAGAATTCAGTCATTATCTGCCTGTTCTTAAGCTGCTATGCCATACTGTTACTAAAACAGATGAACAAAGAGTAATACAAATAGCAAAATTACCATTACAAAGTTTATAACACTTTTATATTAGTGGTCTCAGGTCTGTTGCTCTTAGATTCCTTCCACTGTGGTAAAAAGGAAGGAGCTATTTGTCTTTCCCCCTCTGTTTTAGTAATTGGGTTTCTAGTCTTTCCCACTCATATTGTCATTTAGTCATGTAAGTATACTATCAAAGCACTATTGTAGAAAAATTTGACAAAAAGAAAAATAAAATACCTTCAGTCTCAGCACTGACGGGTTGTTGAATTTTTTTATCAATCATTTTTCCAAAGCATGTATAGGATTTCTAAAAAAATTCTTTGGTCGGGTGCAGTGGCTCACGGCTGTAATCTCAGCACTTTGGGAGGCCAAGGCAGGCGGATCACGAGGTCAGGAGATCGAGACCATCCTGGCTAACATGGTAAAACCCCCTCTCTCTACTAAAAATACAAAAAATTAGCCAGGCGTGGTGGCAGATGCCTGTAGTCCCAGCTGTTCGAGAGGCTGAGGCAGGAGAATGGCGTGAACCTAGGAGGCGGAGCTTGCAGTGAGCTGAGATCATGCCACTGTACTCCAGCCTGGGTGACAGCAAGACTCCGTCTCAAAAAAAAAAAAAAAAGAAAAAAAAAAAATTATTTTAGGCCGGGTGCGGTGGCTCACACCTGTAATCCCAGCACTTTGGGAGGCCGAGGTGGGCAGATCACAAGGTCAGGAGTTCGAAACCAGTCTGGCCAACATAGTAAAACCCTGTCTCTACTAAAAATACAAAAAATTAGCTGGGTGTGGTAGTGGGTATCTGTAATCTCAGCTACTTGGGAGGCTGAGGCAGGAGAATCGCTTGAACCTGGGAGGCAGAGATTGCAGTGAGCCGAGATTGCACCATTGCACTCCAGCCCAGGCGACAGTGCGAGACTCTGTTTCAAAAAAAAAAAAAATATATATATATATATATATTTATTTATTTATTTATTTATTTTAATCCTTGCATACTTAAAGTTTATCATATTTAACATGAAAATATGTGATTACATGCAAAAACATGTAGGATCCTTTTAATATATAAGTAATGGAAGTGATACTGTAAAAAATATATATATAGTCCTATTTTTCTGAATAAGAGGAGAGTGTCTTTATCTCCCCGCTTTTTAAGAAAGTAACATTTTTCTTAATATATATTTATTATACAAAATGTTGAAATGTGAAGAAAGCCAAACACAAATTTTCCTAACTCTACCATCAGCTATTCTTAATAGAGAAACTTCCTCCAGGGATTAGGCAGCATTGTGGCTTCTCATAAAACCCAGAATTGGCCACTTACTAATGGTGTACCATAAGACAGAATATTTACTCTAGGAAAGCCTCAGTTTCTTTGGCTATAATGAAAGTAATACTGATGTTTGTATACCAGACTTATACTGTATGGTTATATTAGTCACACTGTGCTTTGCATCTTCTTGTTATGATTATTATTCTGTGTGTATGTATATTTATGTATCATATATATGTCTGAAGCCTTATATATAAAAGATATGCTTGTGTACATATTTATACAGTACATATTTTTATATAGTTGAGTCCTTATATATAAAATATATACGTGTATATATATTTATATATACCTATATTTTTATCCTCTATATGATTTTATATTATGTTTTAAATTCTGCTTTTGTCACATAACAGTTAATATAAGAATATTTCCCCATACTAACATAGTATGTAAACATTGTTTTTAATGTATATGGATTATTGCATGGTTTTTGTCATAGTTTATGTTTCTCACCATTCTTCTATTGCTGTTTTTTGCTTTTTGTTTTTTGTTTATTTTTTTGAGACAGGGTCTTGCTCTGTCATCAAGGCTAGAGTACAGTGGCACAAACATGGCTTACTGGAGCTTTGAACTCCTTTGCTCAAGCAGTCCTCCTACCTCAGCTTCCCCAGTAGCTGGGATTGTAGGCACATGCCAGCATGCCCGGCTAACGTGTTTACTTTTTGTGAAGACAGGGTCTTGCTGTATTATCCAGGCTGGTCTCGAACTCTGGAGCCTCAAGTGATCCTCCCACCTCGGCCTCCCAAAAATCTTGTTCTAAAGAGAAAGGCAAGTTTCACCTTTGCGTTAGTGTATTAGTAACGTTAAACCCAATTCTTAATAAGACCTTATAAACAAATCTATTCAATCTTAGTTTAATCATAAGGTAAATTTTTAATAAACCTTTTTTAATCTTTTACAATTTTCTGCTAAGCAGTAGATTAATTCAGTAAGAAAACCATGTTATTCAGACACATGAGCCCAGATTTTGGCCCTGCATTAGTGTGCTCTTATTTTAGTGTTCAACATACAGAAAAATTAAATAATCCCCTTCAAATCTTAGCAAACTTGCCTATACCTACAGAACTTCCTTTATAAGATCAACCCTTCACAAACCCTTTACACCTTGCTTAAACCTTCAGTTTTGTCCCATTACTCTTTTAGGTTAAGACAATTGTTAAAACCCTCTGAGCTAGACAGAATTTCATTTCCTTTAACAAAAACCATATTCCCATGCCTTCTTATAGCCTCCCACCAAAACCACATTCTTTTTTCCTTCTACACCTTGCATATAAAACTGTTTTTCCAGTAGTCTCAAGTGCATGCTGCACTGTTAACTTTTAGCAAATTTTATTTTTGGTGAGAAACCTGGTAAACAAGCAATTTTAGCCATGTATAATATTGCAGAACCCATGACTTTTCCCAGCCTAGCCAGGGGACCTGCCTAACTCCATATGTCTCCAGGCCTTACCTAGAATCTATTGGCTGTAGAACAGACAAACAATTAGTAAAAGTCACAGAAGCAGTTTATCACCTTAAAACATCCAGCAAACAGTGTTTGACCTGCCAAATTTAGACTAAATATATAAACTTTGAAGACATTTTCATTTTACTTTACCAATAATCTTCTGGTTTTTTTTATTTACAAAAAGATTATTAGAATCATGAGACCTACAGGCATTAAAGTTTCCATTTTTCTGACAATGTTTGATTCAAGTGCTTGTTTTTCTTTAAGCCAATTAACTGGAGCTCTGTATATAAACATCACACACTCAACACATATAAATACACAGAAACAGAGAATCAAGACAAAATTCCATTGACTGAGAAGGTTTTGGAGGGAAGGCTGGAGCTTTCAAACAACATCTATACATATAGCCCAAATATCAGCTTTAATTAAGTCGATTTCTAACTATGGAGCTCTCAAGAGAAAAGTTCTTTTAAAATCTTTTATTACCAGATTTCAGTGAGGACAAACTCCACCTTTTGAATCCTTTTACTAGAGGTAACCTTCTATGTGAAATCAATAAGCCTTAACTAAGGGGATGACTTAAACAGGGATGCAGGAGGTGTCTCCAAAGAAATGGTAAACGATTTATAAGATCTAGAATATCCCCCAGGCCAGCCGCTGTGGCTCACACCTGTAATCCCAGCACTTTGGGAGGCTGAGGCAGGTGGATAACCTGAGGTCAAGAGTTCAAGACCAGCCTTACCAACATGGCAGAACCCCGTCTCCACTGAAAATACAAAAATTAGCCGTGAGGCACAGTGGCACACACCTGTAATGCCGCTACTCGGGAGGCTGAGGCAGGAGAACTGCTTGAACCCGGGAGGCCAAGGTTGCAGTGAGCCAAGATTGTGCCACTGCACTCCAGCCTGGGTGACAGAGAGAGACTCCATCTCAAAAAAAAAAAAAAAGAAAAAAAAAATCTAGAATATCTCCAAAGGTGTAGTTCAGAGAAAAAATTCAAGATAAGAAATGAGAAGCTGTGCATGGAAAGGAAAAGAATCAATAAATGGCAAAAGTTCCACAAGTATTAAACCAAAAAGGACTTGCTCCCAAAGCCTAGAATTGAACCCAAGCCACCCACCACTGTGGGAGGGCAAAGCCTTTGCAACTGACCTGCAGTACAAGGTGACTGCTGTTGTCTTTCCCAGAAGGAGTCTAGAGCATTTTCAAGCTTGCAAAGGATTTTAACTGCTCAAGAGAATTTTCTAAGACTAACCACGTCATTATTATGCATCCTTCTTTTAATTTAACCTTTTTCTTTCATTGAGGTAATCAGTTCCAATAGTGACTCAATCTAAGAAACCTATTAAAGTCTAGATGGTAATTTTCCAGTTTTTTTTTTTTCCTTTCTTTTTACATTAGAAGCAAAAGGTATCTAGGGTAGAAGAGGCATCTCCATGATCCCCAAGAATTCACTCTCAGAAATGGGCTTAAGATAGCAAAAGATGACAAAAGCCCTATAGAGATGGGACCTTTTCAGACAAAACTCACCCAAGGGCTTGACAAATATTTGGGATGAAGAATGTGCTGACTCATCTCAGACTCCCAGCACTTTCAGACTGGGTGCCTGACATGAACTTGAAAATTCTTGTTCTCTGGATGGTGGAGACCAAGAGAGAGTATCCCCACATGGTCACAAAGTCATGCTTTCAAGGATGTAAAACAAGATTAGAGGGAAGCCTCATTTAGTTTTTGTTTCAGAGACCCACAGCAAAGTTTATAACTGACCCATCGAGAAGTACACCAGAATCATTGCAACCTCAGAGTAACCTCTCACAGGTCCTTTTTCTTATTAATCAACAGTGATTTTTACCATTCACTTATCTGATTTGCTCAGAGAGAGAGAGGCCAGAAGCCTCACCGGTAGGAAATTCTTACCTTTTGTCAGCACGGCGGGTTTCTGATTTCCCTTTCCCTGAGCGGCCCTGGCAGTGTTGCTCACCGCACCATAGTCACAAAGGAAAACTACTTTTGTGTGTTTCGTGGAACCATAGGCAAAAACCTCTCGACTTTGTCAGATGTCACCCAATAGGCTGTACGGGGGAGCGAGGGAGAGGGGCGAGAGACCACCAAATTAACATTCTTTATCTCAACCTGGTGAAACACATATAACAAAACAGACAGTAGTCACTTTGCTCAGCACCTAATACTGACTTGTCAAGGCTCAAACTTTTTCCAGTGCGTCCCTGTCATCTTTGATCCACTCAACGTAGGGAGCGATGACCTCTGACTGGGAATTCATTGGGTGACATCTGGACAACGTGAAGAGCAGACAGTCACCCCAGGTCAAACCTGTTGAACTTCCTTCACTGCTCAGCGAATGTGATCAAATAAGGAAGGTTCTCCAAGTTAGGTCTGCTGGACTTCCATCACCAATTCCTTTAGAGATCCCCTCTAGATGTACAAACACACACATACAACAAAGACAAGATGGACAGAAGGTCTCCCAAACCAAGATTCCTAAGCAGGAATTCCAAGAGTATGCTTTTCAAAGTAACCTATTCTCTGAGAAATCTCCCTGAAATCTTCCTTATAGGAGAAGTCTCTCTAACCAAGACTCTTCATACTAATTAGGGAGAGCCAATCTTGATCCCTGAAGGGGCCAAACTTAGATCCCTTAAGAAGCCAAACCAATTAGGAGAAGGAAGGAGGCATTGGCACCACCTAGAATACCCACCAGACCAGTTTAGAGATGTCTTTACAGGAACAATTTCTCTACTGCAATTAAATCCATGCACCATGGGCCAGCAGTGTGTTGCTGGTAGAGATAGTGCCAGCGTCAGCCCCCAGTCCAGGAGAACTATGCAGCCACTTGGGCTGGCCTCTGGATCTGTTGCTAGTGGGGGACTGCCAAATCGTGGGCAGGTAGCCACAAGGGTGATCCCAGACAAGCCTCCAAATTTGTAACCATCCAGGGGTTCTTCCTGCCCACTGCATAAAGACAGACCATGGTATTGTAGTAGAGAAAAAGTTCAATAGACACAAGGTCAGCCACCCCATGTGGGAGTTGGAGTTCATACTCAAATCATCTCCTTTAAAGCTTGTAGGTTAGGGGTTTTTTAAAGGCAGTTTGGAGGAAGGGGTGGGGTGGCCAGGTAACAGGTACTTGCGGCTGATTAGGTGGGGCAGAAATCATAGGGGGTTGAAGCTGTCCTCCTGGGGCCAAATCGCTTCTGGATGGGGCTACAGGAGTGGGTTGTCAGTCCAGGTGGAGCCAAGGGTGTCAGACATGCAAAAAACCTGGAAAGATATCTCAAAATGCCAGTGTACAATAGTGGTGTTATTTGCAATTGGGAAAGTTTCATTTCTTGTAACCTCCAGAATAATGTCTGCGCCTTAGCAGGACTCAAACTCCTCTCCTTGTTTCAGCCTGATGGCTTCCTTTTAGCTTTACAAAAGCAGTTGAGTTTTGGGCAAGGCCTATTATCATTTAAACTGTAGCCTGGGCCACCAAGACTGTGTCCACCCTGCAAGCACAGAGCCTCACCCTCACCACTCCACCGCCCATCCACACCCGCCGCCGGTTCACCATGGATGATGATATTGCTGCGCTTGTCATCAACAACAGCTCCAGCATGTGCAAGGTCTGCTTCGCGGGCAACAATGCCCTGGGCTGTCTTCCCCTCCATCATACGGCACCCGAGGCACCAGGGCGTGATGAAGGGCATGAGTCAGAAGGACTCCTACGTGGGCGACAAGGCTCAGAGCAAGAGAGGTATCGTGACCCTGAAGTACCACGTCAAGCATGGCATCGTCACCAACTGGGATGACATGGAGAAGATCTGGCACCACACCTTCTACAACAAGCTACATGTGGCTCCCGAGGAGCACCCTGTGCTGCTGACTGAGACCCCCCTGAATCCAAGGCCAACCACAAGAAGATGACCCAGATCATGTTTGAGACCTTCAACACCCCAGCCATGTATGTGGCCATCCAGGCCATGCTGTCCCTGTACACCTCTGGCCGTACCACTGGCATCGTGATGGACTCCAGTGATGGGGTCACCCACACTGTGCCCATCTACAAGGGTTATGCTTTCCCCCATGCCATCCTGTGTCTGGACATGACTGGCCGGGACCTTACTGACTACCTCATGAAGATCCTCACCGAGCACAGCTACAGCTTTACCACCATGGCCGAGTGGGAAATCGTGTGTGACATCAAGGAGAAGCTATGCTATGTTGCCCAGGACTTTGAGCAGGAGATGGCCATGACGGCCTCCAGTCCTCCCTGGAGAAGGGCTATGAGCTGTCCAATGGCTAGGTCATCACCATTGGCAATGAGCTCTCCCACTGCCCCGAGGCGCTCTTCCAGCCTTCCTTCCTGGGCATGGAATGCTGTGACATCCACAAAACTACCTTCATGAAATGTGACATGGACATCTGCAAAGACCTGTATGCCAACACAGTTTTGTTTGGCGGCAACAACATGTACCCTGGCACTGCCAACAGGATGCAGAAGGAGAGCATCACTCTGGTGCCCAGCATGATGAAGATCAAGATCATTGCTCCTCCCGAGAGCGCAAATACTTCATGTGGATGGGCGGCTCTATCTTGGCCTTGCTGTCCACCTTCCAGCAGATGTGGATCAGCAAGCAGGAGTGCGGTGAGTCCGGCCTCTCCATCGTTCACCACAAATGCTTCTAGGCGGAGTGTTACTTAGTTGCGTTACACCCTTTCTTGACAAAACCTGACTTGTGCAGAAAACAAGATGAGATTGGCATGGCTTTATTTGTTTTTTTGTTTTTGGTGGTGATTTTTTTTTTTTTTTTTTTGGCTAGACTCAGGATTTAAAAACTGGAACAGTGAAGGTGACAGCAGTCGGCTGGAGCGAGCATCCCCCAAAGTTCTACAATGTGGCCGAGGACTTTGATTGTACATTGTTCTTTTTTCTAATAGTCATTCCAAATATTGTGAAATGCATTGCTACAGGAAGTCCCCTGCCCTCCTAAAAGTCACCCCACTTCTCTCTAAGGAGAATGGCCCAGTCCTCTCCCAAGTCCACACAGGGGAGGTAATAGCATTGCTTTCATGTAAATTATGTAATGCAAAATTTTTTAATCTTCGCCTTAATACTTTTTTGTTTTACTTTGAATGATCAGCCTTCGTGGCCCCCCTTTTTTGTCCCCCAACTTGAGATGTATGAAGGCTTTTGGTCACCCTTGGAGTGGGTGGAGGCAGCCAGGGCTTACCTGTACACTGACTTGAGACCAGCTGAATAAAATTGCACACCTTAAAAAAAAACAAAAATACTGTAGCCTAAATGTCTTCCAAAGTTAGCTTGGCCCCATATCCCAGGAATAATTAAGGGAAAGGCAAGATGGGTTTTGGGTTAGCTTAGTTCACTGTTATGATGTTCTCACTAATACAACTTTTGCAAAGGTGATTTCAGTATCATAGAAGGGCCCATGTAGTAAAAGAAATAAAAATCAGTCTTGAATAATATGAACCCTTCTGCTAGATTGTCTAACGTCAACTTGTTGTTTGGCCTTGCTGCTTCTGTGTCTTGTTCCTCATTGTCTGGCACTGGTTTGGAAGCACTCATCTCCATCGAGTTGTCTTCTGTTCATTCCTCTGGTATGGTGTCTGTTAGCTCTCTTGAATTTCTGCAACATCCATATCTTTTTTTTTTTGAGATGGAGTCTTGTTCTGTCGCCCAGGCCGGAATGCAGTGGCGCGATCTCGGCAAGCTCCGCCTCCTGGGTTCATGCCATTCTCCTGCCTCAGCCTCCCCAGCAGCTGGGACTACAGGTGCACGCCGCCATGCCTGGCTAATTTTTTTGTATTTTTAGTAGAGACAGGATTTCACTGTGTTAGCCAGGATGGTCTCGATCTCCTGACCTCGTGATCTGCCCGCCTCGGCCTCCCAAAGTTGCAAGATCCATATCTGGAAAGCCTTCATCCACCATTTTTTTTTTTTGCCGTATTTACAAACTCTTTGATGATTTCCTTGATTGGCTCTGTTGTTAAATTCTGTGCGCAACATCTGGACACAGTTTTCTCCAGCAGGAAGTTATTGTTTCAGGCTTGATGGCTTTTGTGGCTTTTTCTATAACAGCAATGGCATCTTCTATGGGGTGATTCTTCAGACTGTCATGATGTTCTCTCCACTGGGGTTCTTTTCCATAGCACTGACAATCATTTTTAAAGAATATTGTGTTTAATGGTCCTTATGGCACCCTGATCTAGAGGCTGAGTTAGAGATGTGTTTAGGGGCAATTAGACCACTTCAGCACTCTCAGTGTTAAACTCATAGGGTTCTGGGTGGCCAGGGGCATTGTCCAACATAAGAACTTTAAAAGGCAATCACTTACTGGCAAGGTACTTCTTGATTTTAGAAATAAAGCATGGGTGGGGCCAGGCGTGGTGGCTGATGCCTGTAATCCCAGCGCTTTAGGAGGCCAAGGTGGGCAGATCATGATGTTAGGAGTTCGAGACCAGCCTGGCCAACATAGTGAAAACCCGTATGTACTAAAAATACAAAAATTAGCCAGGCGCGGTGACAGGTGCCTGTAGTCCCAGCTACTTGAGAGGCTGAGGCAGGAGAATCCTTGAACCTGGGAGTTGGAGGTTGCAGTGAGCCTCCTGGGTGACCCAGCAAGACTCTGTCTCAAAAAAAAAAAAAAAAAAAAAAAAAAGCATGGGTAGATTCAATCCAGAAAAATAGTTTTTGTTTTTCAGGCTTTCTTACTGTACAATCAGAAGACTTGCAGGGGTGGTGTTTATCTTTTTTCCTTCAAGGTCCAGAGGTTAGCAGCTCTATATATAAGGGTAGTTCTGATCTAATCCTGACTGCATTTACACGAAACAGTGGAGTTAGCTTATCCCTTCCTGCCTTAAATCTTGGTGCTTGCTCCTCTTCCTTACTAATAAATGTACATTGTGGTGTCTTTTTCCACAATAGGGTACTTTCATCTGCAATAAAAACCTGTTCAGGCAGGTATCTTTTGTCCCCTATAATTTTCTTGATCGTGTCTAAGAACTTGTGTATTGCCTCTGGGTCAGCAAAAGCTGTCATCTTGATATTTTTTAAGCTATAACTCTTTCTAAAATTATCAAACCATCCTTTCTTAGCATTAAATTCTCCAGCTTTAGATCCTTTACCCTCCGTTTGCTTTAAGTTGTCATATAATGACTTCATTTAAAAAATAGTAATATTAGAGTCTATAGTTAGAGCTTTCTTACAGCAACCCTGTACCCACATAAGAGCTGCATTTTCATTATGACATTTAAAAGGTATTCTGCAAAAGTGCATGGTTTTCACACCTAGTGGCATTGCTGCAGTGACAGCTTCACAAATTTCCCTTTCTTATTTTACAACAGTCCTCATGGTGGATTCATTGATCTTGAAATGATGGGTAACCACAGCTACTTAATCTATGGTCTATATCAAGCCATTCAAGTTTTTCTTGTAATGTCTTAACTTCTCTCTACTTTTCTTGAGAGCATTTCCAGCATCACTAGTGGTACTCCATGTGGGTCCCACGATATTATTCAGGGTTTGCTGTATCACACTAACCATGATGAAAAATACATGAGAACCTTTAGACATCAGTTTCATTTGTTATCTTTTTGTCTTTTTGTTTTATTAGAGACAGAGTCTCACTCTGTCACCCCGACTGGAGTCCTTGGTGCAGTCATAGCTCACTGCAGCCTCAACACCTGGGCTTGAGGGATCCCCCTGCCTTAGCCTCCCAAGAAATTAGTTTTTTTTTTTTTTTTTTTTTGAGATGGAGTCTCGCTTTGTTGCCCAGGCTGTAGTGCAGTGGCGTGTTCTCGGCTTACTTCAAGCTCTGCCTCCCAGGTTCACGCCATTCTCCTGCCTCAGCCTCCCGAGTAGCTGGGACTACAGGTGCCCGCCACCAGGCCCTGCTAATTTTTTTTTTTTTCTTTTGTATTTTTAGTAGAGACGGGGTTTCACTGTGTTAGCCAGGATGGTCTCGAAAAGAGAGTAGTTTTTAACTGAGATAGGCTGTTTATTAGAGAGCGGAACTGCTCGTGCAGAGATGATTAAGTTGGCAGGGTATTTGAAGTACATACTTGCAGCACTTGAACTCTGGGCAATAGCAACAGGAAGTGGCTACAAAACTATTACAGTAGTACAGTAGGTACTACAGCTAGTTTTATGCAGTTATAATCATAACTATATTATGTTATAACTATATTAAGTGTTATTTAAACTATATTAAACTATATTAATATGTCATAAGTATATTAAATACAAACAAATGTATTTAATACTATATATTTGTTAACATTTCTCTGGGCTGCGAATGTCACCTTGTATGCTTTGTGTGTAAGTTTTTATATATTTTAACTTATAGTAGATTTGTGTGTATTTTACAGTACTAAATGATAAAATATACTGTCTACATTTTTTTGTTTGTTTGTTTTGAGATGGGTCTTACTATGTTGCTCAGGTTAGTCTCTCGAACTACTAGGCTCAATTGATCCTCTTCAGTGGTTTGACCATTGAAGCAGAAACAGTAGTAATGATAAAATATACTATCTACATTTGTTTGTTTGTTTGTTTGTTTTGAGATGGGTCTTACTATGTTGCTCAGGTTAGTCTCTCGAACTACTGGGCTCAGTTGATCCTCCCGCCTCTGCCTCCCCAGTAGCTGGGATTACAAATGCACACTACTGTGCCATGCATCCACATATATTTTATGTATTATTGACATGCCTAACTTTTTCTTATTTTTCATATTTCTAGGCTACACAGTTTTGTCTCTTTAAGTTTTTCAAATTGTTGCAAATTTCCAAAAACTTTACCCAAATATTATATTGGAAAAAATTGGCATTTAAGTAGACCTTCAGTTCAAACCCATGTTGTTGGTCAGCTGAATATATTTCACAATATCACAGATGTATATATCTTTGCCAAAATTATATTTCCATAATTAAGTGATGAATAACAAAGTGTTTTATCCTTGGCAAGAGACGAATAAATATTTGAATACTGTTTTATAAAAAACAAATATAAATTTGGGGCTCCATGGAAAATCTTCCCAAGGTATATTTCTGGACTTTTTGCCATTCTCTTCTTATTTCTCTATATCATTTCCCACAGATGTAGCCATTTGCATCTACTTCTATTTCTGAGTCTTACTGAATTATCCATGTTCTTCTCCCATTTTTTCACCAGTAATTCTATCTATACACTTCAATGTCATATTCCTATGTCCCTTTCACTGCGAAACTCCCTATCACACAGATCCCACGATTGCCCTCCTCTGCTTCCCAGCACTTGGTTTCTGCTTCATCAGTAACCCTTTTTTTTTTTTTTTTTTTTTTTTAAAGCTAGATGTATTCATTTTGATCTCCCTCACAAGTCTCTGAGTTCTGTTGTGTTTGTTTCTTGTCTAGGAAGCAGCTTTATTCAGAGTAGTTGTTCATTAACTAGGCAAAGTAATATCATTTGAGGATGCTAAACCTGGGCTTATCCAGGAGTAAACTTTTGTCCTTATAGTAGTACCTTATCCTAATTGTAGTAACATTAAAAGTTAGAGAGGAAAAGCCATGGGTCTGAGTATTTCATATTATAAATGTTTTACTCTCAGTCTTGTTGCTGCTATTCTATTTGGCCAGTAGTAAAGAAAATCCTTACCTTTCCAAAAACAGAAAAATATTAAAGGTAGGGTCACTATCTGTTTCTGGCAGTCATGCTCTGTACTTAATTGTCATTTTTGGTCTTTGTTTGTAAACCAGGGGAAGGCAAGGACATAGCCATATGCCTTGTGGCTTTTTCATGACTATGTATATATGAGTTAAAGTATTATTTTTGACTGTCTTAACATTTTTAACAATGAAAGTAAATACTTGTGATAAAAATTCAAACAATAAGGGCTGGGTGTGGTGGCTCATGCCTGTAATCCCAGCACTTTGGGTGGCCAAGGTGGACAGATTGCTAAGTCAGGAGTTCGAGACCAGCCTGACCTACATGGTGAAACCCTGTCTCTACTGAAAGTACAAAAATTAGCCGGGCATGGTGGCACATGCCTGTAATCCCAGCTACTCAGGAGGCTGAGGCAGGAGAATCACTTGAACCCGGGAGGCGGAGGTTGCAGTGAGCTGAGATCACGCCACTGTACTCCAGCCTAGGCTGGCGACAGAGTGGGACTCTGTCTCAAAAAAATAAAGAAAAATGAAAAAATTCAAACAGTGTAAAGATATACAGAGTAAAAAGTAAAAGTTCTTCATACTCTTAATATTCCTGCTTCTTCACAGAAATCTTCAGTACTGCATACTTGATTTGAGTATTTTCTTTCTTTTTTCTATACATGTTCATTTAGATGTAGATCCGAATTTTTAGAAACATAACTGTATGTATAGTGACCTTTTTTTTTTTTTTTCTTTTTTTTTTTTGAGACGGAATTTCGCTCTTGTTGCCCAGGCTGGAGAGTAGTGACACGATCTCAGCTCACTGCAACCTCTGCCTGCTGGGTTCAAGCCATTCTCCTGCCTCAGCCTCCTGAGTAGCTGGGATTACAGGCATCCGCCACCATGCCTGGCTAATTTTTTGTGTTTTTAGTAGAGTTAGGGTTTCACCATATTGGCCAGGCTGGTCTCAAACTCCTGACCTTAGGTGATAGGTCCACCTTGGCCTCCCAAAGTGCTGGCATTACAGGCGTGAGCCACCACGCCCAGACTGAATTTTTTTTTCACTTAACAATGTATCTTGGAGAACTCTGTTACATATTTTGCTGTGTCCCATTTTTAACTGCTGTATTCATACTCCGGACAGATGTCTTAGTCAAACAGAAAAATCTAATTCATGTAGGCAGCAAAGTACTTCATGACATCAAGGAATACCTTCTCTGGTGCTGACGGATATTAATGCCTGACATATGGGGATAGTTAGCACAGAATCTTACCATTGACTTATTTGTGTGAATAAGTCTTGTTTTTTTTGTTGTTGTTGTTGTTTTGTGGTTTTTGTTTTCTGTGGTTTTTTTGAGATAGTGTCTTACTTAACTTTGACCCACAGTGGAGTGCTGTGGCACAGTTTTAGATCAGTGCAATCTTGAATTCCTGGGTTCAAGCAATCATTCTACCTCAGCCTCCTAAGTAGCTGGGATTATAGGTGCTTGCCACCATTCCTGGCTGATTTTTTAGATATTTTGTAGAGATGAGGTCTGGTTATGTTGCTCAGGCTAGTCTCAAACTCTTGGCCTTAAGCAGTCCTCCCACCTCAGCCTCCCAGTGTGCTGGGATTATAGATGTGAGCCACAGCATCTGTCCTGTCCTGTCCTGTTCTATTTTTAAAATGTTTGTTAGGCCAGGTGCAGTGGCTCACGCCTGTAATCCCAACACTTTGGGAGGCCGAGGTGGGCGGATCACAAGGTCAGGAGATCGAGACCATCCTGGCCAACATGGTGAAACCCCGTCTCTACTAAAATACAAAAAATTAGTCAGGCATGGTGGTGCATGCCTGTAGACCCAGCTACTCAGGAGGCTGAGGCCGGGGAATGACTTGAACCCGTGAGGCGCAGCTTGCAGTGAGCTGAGATCGCGCCACTGCATTCCAACCTGGCGACAGCCAGACTGTCTCAAAATAAAATAAAATAAAATGTTTGTCTCTTTCAGGGTAAAAAACATTTTCTTTCAATTGCCTGGCACATAGTTGAGAATACATTTGTCAAATTAATGAATGATCAAAAGACTGTTGAAAGTTAAGTTCTGGACTAAATAATACAAAGTCCTTGTAATGAATACAAAGTATCTATGATGATATCTATAATATGTCTCAGGGTATTTGTTAATGAGTTAATTATTTTCCTTGGTCAAGGAGATATTGAAATATTGAAGTTTAATTTTTTTTTCTGTTTTTGTTTAGTAAACCTTCATTGCTGAATTACCATTATTTTTGGAAATTTCATTTGCTAATCATAAGATGAATTATTCTTTTATTTCCAGCATCCAGTTTTGGATGAACCAATAGCAGAAGCTGTCTGTATTATAGCTGATATGGATAAATGGACTGTTCAAGTGGCCAGTAGCCAGAGACGAGTGACAGATAATAAATTGGGAAAGGAAGTATTGGTTTCCAGTCTTGTTTCCAATCTGCTTCATTCCACACTTCAGCTTTATAAGCATAACTTGTCTCCAAATTTTGTAAGTATGTGTAACGACGTTTGCATTACTTTAAGCACTGCTTAAAGCTTTCATCATTGTTTTTCTGAAAAAAAGCTGTTAGGGACTGAATGTTTGTGTCATTACCTGAACTCATATATTGAAGCCCTAATTCCCAGTGTGACAGTATTTGGAGACAGGGTCTTTGGGAGGTAGCTAAGGTAAGATGAGGTCTTGAGGGTGGGGTGCTCATGATGGTATTACTGGCCTAAGAAGATGAGGAAGAGAGAGAAAGCTTGTTCTCTCTCCACCATGTGAGGACACAGTGAGAAAACGACTGTCTGCCAGCAGGAAGAGAGCCCTTACCAGAACCCAACCATGCTTGCACCTTGGTCTTGTATTTCTAGCTTCCAGAACTGTGAGAAAATAAATATCTGGGGTTTTTTGTTTGTTTGAGACAGTGTCTTAATCCCATCACCTGGGCTGGAGCTCAGCAGTGCGATCTTGGCTCCTTGCAGCCTCGACTTCTTGGGCTCAGGTGATCCTCCTGCCTTAGCCTGCTGAGTAGCAGGAACTACAGGCACGT
Organism: Papio anubis; assembly: GCF_008728515.1. Classification (NCBI taxonomy): domain Eukaryota; kingdom Metazoa; phylum Chordata; class Mammalia; order Primates; family Cercopithecidae; genus Papio; species Papio anubis. The sequence continues at coordinate 124,450,764 of NC_044980.1, read as the reverse complement.
GCTACCACGCCTGACTAATATTTTGTATTTTTTTAGTAGAGACGGCATTTTGCCCCATTGCCCAGACTGGTCTCAGACTCCTGAGCTCAAGTGTTCCTTCTGCCCCAGCCTCCCAAAGTGCTGAGATTACAGGCATGAGCCACCATGCCCAGCTATATATCTGTTTTTTTGTTTTTTTTTAATCCACACAGTCTATGATACTTTGTTATGGCAGCCCAAGCTAAGACAGAAGGGGATGTGTACATGTCTGTATGTTCTGATTTCAGCAGCCAAAATTTTTGATCATGTGTAGTATAGTCATGCAACATGTCCCAACTTTGTGTAGAATGCCAGTACATTCTGGATCCTCATTGTCATGTCAGGACTTTTACTGATCTCTTTGTAATACTGGTAACCTCTTACTAGTAAAAGACCCCATTTCTAACTTTCGAGGTTCTTTCTTTCACTCATTAGGAGAACTATAACATAGCATAGTTAAAAAGCTCTGTAGTTCAAGATGATAAAGGATATCTATGACAAACCCATAGCCAGCATCACACTAAGTGGTGGAAGACTGAAAATATTTCCCTAAGATTAGGAAAAAGACAATGATACCCACTTTGACTACTTCTGTTCAACATGCTACTGAGAGTTTCTAGCCAGAGCAATCAGGCAAGAAAAATACAAAAGACTTCAAAATTGGAAAAGAGGAAATTAAATTATCTCTGTTTGCAGATGACATGATTTTCTCGTACATAGAAAACATAAAGATTCCACAAAAAACTGGTAGAGCTAATAAGCAAATTAAGCAGATTTGCATAATACAAAACACATAAAAATAAGTTGCATTTATGTATACTTATTTGAACAATGAACACTCTGAAAAGGAAATTAAGAAAACAATTCCACTTACAATAGCACCAAAAAGAATAAATTACTTAGGAATAAATTTAGGGAGACAAAAGACTCACTTGTACACTATAAGGTACAAAACATTATTGATAGAAATTAAGGACATATGTAAATGAAAGCACTTCCCATCCTCTTGGATTGAAAGAATTAGTATTATTAGGATGCCATTACTATTCAAAGTTATCTACAGATTAAATGTAATCCCTATCAAAATCCAATTGATATTTTTTGCAGAGATAGAAAAACCCATCTTAAAATACATTAAGAATCTCAAGAGACCCCAAAGAGATAAAACAATCTTGAAAAACAACAGTGTTGGTAGATTTCACATTTCTTGATTTGAAAACTTACTACAAAGCTACAGTAATCAAAACATTGTGCTACTGGCATAAGGACAGGCATACAGACCAGTGAAGCAGAATGGAGATCCTAAAAGTTAACCCTCACATGTAAGTTTAATTAATTTTCAACAAAGGTGCCAAGACCATTAAACAGGGAAAGGAGTCTTTTCAACAAAAGATGCTGGGAAAACTGGATAGCCACATGCAAAAGAATTATGCCATATACAGAAATGAACTCCAAATGGATCAAAGATTTAAGAGCTAAAACTATAAAACTTACAAGAAAACCTGGGGGATAATCTTTTTGACATTGGATATGGCAGTGACTTCTTGAATTTGAAACCAAAAGCATAGATAACAAAAGTAAAAAAATAGATACATTGGACTTCATGAAATTAAAAACTTTTATTAGCTATCACAGAGTGAAAAGACAACCTATAAAATAGAAAATATTTGCAAATCATATATCTCAAAAGGGATTGATACTCAGAATATATAAATAACTCCTACAACTCAACAGAAAGCAAACAATTGAATTAAAAAATGGCAAAGGTCTTGAATAGACATTTTGCCAAAGAAAATATACAAATGGCCAATAAGCACATGAAAATATGCGCAACATCATTAGGCATTAGGGAAATGCAAATAAAACCACAGTGAGCTGCCATTCAATACCTGTAAGGATGACTATGATAAAAAGAATTCACAACAAATAGTAAGTATTGACCAAGATGTGGCGACGTTGGAACCCTCATGCATTGTTGATGGTAATGTAAAGTGGTGCGGGAGCTGTGGGAAAAGTTTGGCTGTTCCTCAAAAAGTTTAACATTGTATTACCATATGATCTGTTAATTCCACTTCTGTGTTTATACTAAAAACAATTAAAACCAGGGATTCAGGCAGTATACTGTTGCTCATAGAAACATTATTCTCAATAGCCAAACGTTAGAAATAACCCAAGCGTCCATCAGCAAATGAATGGATAAACAAAATTTGGTATAATACATGTAATGCAATATTTACTCAGCCATGAAAAGGGCTGAAATTCTAATACATGCTACAACATGGATGAACCTCATAAGCATTATGCTAAGCGAAATAAACTAGACACAAAAGGACAAATATTGTATGATTCCACTTATATGAGGTACCACAAATAGGCAGATTCATAGAGACTGAAACTAAAATAGTGGTTACCAGGAGCTGCGGGAAAAAAGAGAATAAGGAGTTATTGTTTAATGAGTACAGAGTTTTTGAGATGATGAAATGTTCTTGAAATGAATGGTGATGATGGTTGCACAACACTGAATGCTCTTAGGACTATGAAATTATATACTGTGAAGTGGTTAATATAGTAAATTATATTACATATTTTATATCTACATATATTTTGCAGTTGAAATTTTCTTATGGCGTTATCAGCCTAAAGCATTGTGAAAAAAACATACGCTATAAAACCACAACCATTTGGTTGTGTTTTTCCAGTAATAAAGTGGATTTTTATTAGGAGCTTTTAATAGCTGATTTTCATTGGAAAGGAACACTTTGCAAGAATTTAATGTTTAGCGCCTGAAACTTCTGTTTTTTTCCTCAAATATGTTTAGCATCAATTCACATGATAAATCACCTATTTTAGTAAATTGAACAAGTTAATTGACATTAAACAAAATGTATGTGTTTTAGGTTTTTGTTGTTTTTTTTTTTAACTTTTGTCGCCCAGGCTGAATTGCAGTAGTAGTCATGGCTCAATGCACCCTCAAAACCCTGGGCTCAAGCAGTCCTCCTGCCTTAACCTCCTGAGTAGCTAAGACTACAGGCACATATCACCATGCTCGGCTAATTCTTTTTTTTTTTTTTTTTTTGTATAGACAGAGTCTCACTATGTTGTCCAGGTTGGTCTCGAACTCCTGCCCTCAGATGATCCTCCTGCTTCCACCTCCCAGAGTGTTGTGATTACAAGTGTGAACCACAATGCCCAGATGTGTTTTAATTTTCAGTCTTTCAGCTTAGAAATTGGGGAACTACATAGCATTCTTTATGAACTTTTGCAAACTGTTTTTTATTCTCCACAGGAGAATACATCCTTTCCTGTGTAAATACATTTGAAAAGTATTAATTTGTAAAAATTTTACATTTATCAAATTTGGAATAAAAACATAGTGAAAGCAGTTTTGGAATGGATAGTAGTGATGGTTGCACAACATTTTGACTGTATTTAGTGCCACTGAAGTATACTTAAAAATGGTTTTGGGGCTGGACACGGTGGCTCACACTTGTAATCCCAGCACTTTGGAGGCTGAGGTGGGTGGATCACCTGAGGTCAGGAGTTTGAGACCAGCCTGGCCAACGTAGTGAAACCCTGTCTCTATTAAAAATACAAAAGAAATTAGCCGGGTGTGGTGTGCATGGCTGTAGTCCCAGCTACTCAGGAGGCTGAGGCAGAAGAATCGCTTGAACCCGGGAGGTGGACGTTGCAGTGAGCTGAGAGCATGCCATTGCACTCGAGCCTGGGTGACAGAGCGAGACTCTGTCTCAAAAACAAAAAACAAACAAACAACAATGGTTAAAAGGGCAAATTGTATGTGTATTTTTAGCACAGTTAAAAAAAAATGATGCTGTAGAAGGTAATCTTTGATATGAGCTAGAAAAAGGTTCACTTCCCTCTTTAGCTAAAACTACATACTTTAAAAATGTGCTCCAAATTTTAGTTCATGTTGAAATAAATAAACAGAATTGTCAAAAACATTATGTTTTGGAGTTTGCCATGACTGAGAGTTGCAAACTGTTTTCTGACCTGGTTCTTGGTTCCTCCCTAACTACAGTGTGTAATGCATCTTGAAGACCGGTTGCAGGAGCTATACTTCAAAAGTAAAATGCTGTCTGAATACCTGAGGGGGCAGATGCGTGTTCATGTCAAGGAGCTGGGAGTGGTTCTGGGGTATGTTAATCGTTTCTTTTCTGGCTTTGCTTTCATTGCTCTGTCATCGTGCAAGGAATGTTCCTCAGAATTGCCCTTTCTTCTTTTATGTATCTTCTCCTATTAGAAGCTGGAGGCTGTTATCATTTAGTTTGCCCTGTACCATATAATAACCTGAAAGGCATTATCCTTTGTACCATTATATACAGTCGGTTGAGAATATAATCAGAATGAATTAAAATCTGAATTTTTTTCTGAGAAAAATAAGTACATACTCATTTTTATTTATTAAATATGTTGCAAACTCATTATTCCAAGTATCTGCCCTGCCTTCTAAATGAGCTGATTGAGGTAACAGAAGTCTGAGGATGGTAATACGTTATCCATATATTACTCCTTCCTCCCCATTAACTATATATTATGTCTGTCTACTCTGCATTATTCTCTGGTAGAAAACAGTTATCAAAAATGCTTACTGAAGGAGGAATGGGAAGTTGGTGGGGGAGCACAGTATGGCCCTATTTCATTATGTTCTGTGGTCACTTTTCTTGGGTTCTCTGGCCACTTTAGGTGGGTTCATATGAATCATTTCTTGAAATGCCATTAAAGAAAGCAAAACAAGCTAGAACTTTTATCTAATTTTGCTTTTATGATGGGAAAAGAAACCAGTATCACTGAGAACCTACTGTATGTCAGAAACCAAATTAAATTTTTTTACTAGTGTTATTTCTTAATTCTTGTTATCATCCTGCAGTGTGTAGGCAATGTTATCCAGGTTGGAAACAGATGATTCTGTAAGTTAACATGCCAGATGTCACACACACTGGTAGGACTAATTAGGGATTTGAATGACTCTATATCTTTTTTCCTTTAGACCCTATTTATATTCTGTAGTACCACACTGTTGGTCCAGTCCTGATGATTTTGACTTGAGTTATACAGAGAGAATTGTTCTCCAGTATTTGGAAAATCAATTAACAGGATATAATGTTGTTTTTCTGGGGAGTAAGGTGTGTGTTTAATGCCTTTATGTAAAAATATTTAAGACAAGTTTTAAAAAGTAACATACATATAACCAAAATTTACAGTGCATTTTGACATACAATGAAAAGTGTCATTGTCTTCTTTCCCCAACTTCCAACCCCTACTCAAACACTGTTAACAGATTGTTTTATAGAATTTTTAAATGAATATTATTTAAAAATCTAACGACTTATACTCTTGTGTGCTTGTACAACTTTCCTTTTCCTATATCTTGAATGTTCATATAAGCACATAATAATCTCATTCTTCCTAATGGCTGTCTAGCATTCCATTAATGTTGGAATTTAGATTATTTTTAGTTTTTTGCTACTATAAACCAATGCTAGACTGAATATAAATCTCTGACATTTGTAGGATAAATTCCTTGAAATAGAATTTTTGGTTAAAGGGCCTGTATTGATAGATAGTTTGATAGATTATACTGAATACTCTCCAGAAAGTTTCAATATGAATTCCCACAAACAGTAAGAGGCGCTGTTCTCACTACTGGCTGTAACCAAATTTGATCTTTGCCAAGCTACTAGCTAAAAAATGGCATCTGATTTTATTCACGTTTCTCTAACCATAATATTTTCTATGTTGATTGGCTATTTTTCTATTCCTGTAAATTTGTGGTAGGATGTATTTTGAAGTAGCTCCCATTACTTCCAATACATCTTATTATAGAAACATCTGAATCTAAAACAATCTGGGTACACACTATTACTGTTTTTTGTTTTTTGTTTTTTTTTTTTTTTGAGACAGGATCTTGCTTTGTCGTCGTGCTGTTGGTACATGGTTGACTTCAGCCTCAACCTCCCGGGCTCAAGAGATCCTTCTGCCTCAGCTTCTAGAGTAGCTGGTACCATGGGCACACACCACCATGCCCAGCTGGTTTTTAAAATTTTTTCATGGAGATAGGGTCTCAATATCTTGCCATTATCTTGCTTAAGTTGGTCTTGAACTCCTGGGCTTAGCAATCCTCCCACTTAGGCCTCCCAAAGTGTTGGGATTACAGGCATGAGTCACCGCACCCAGCTGTTATTACACTAGATTGTAGTTGTTAGTCATTGTGCCTTGCCCAAATTCATGTTCCATCAGCATGTCATTGAGACACTTTCCTACATTTACCACGACGTTACTCATATCTGTAGTTCTGTGATTTATTTACTGAAAATTTTTCATTTTGGCCAGAGTGGCCTAGCTTCTTAACTGTTGAGGTATAGTGACCTTACAGGTGGTAATTATTGCCTGTAGAGTTCATGTCCTCGGTACAGAAAATCAAAACTGAATTTTTTTTCCCCTTTATTTCAGGATTGAATCCAGTGATCTTCCACTTCTGGCTGCTGTAGCAAGCACTCACTCTCCATATGTTGCACAAATACTCCTTTAATATACCTAAAGATTGTTAGAAATTGGTGGGAAAATAAGTAGAAACCAAGGAAGCAGACACAACATGCATTTATGGAGATTCTTTTTCCCTTTTAGACTTCCATCTGAATCAGAGTCAGTCACCAGGGTATCCTGCGTAGCATTGTGTATTCTGTGTATGTCAGATGGCTTTTTCTTTTTGACTGGACTTTTGGGTGGTGGTAGATTTTTAAACAAATGAAATTAAAGCAACAATAATTTTGAAGCATTTGAAAGAGCCAAAGTGTATGGTAGAAATTTCTACAAAATGAATATTATCAAGAGTTTCATGTGATCACTGCAGTGTTGTCACAACTCATAAATAGCAACAATGTCTCATGATTTAATGGCTCAGAAATAGCTATTTCATTAGTTTTTAATTTTTAATTTCTAAGGTACAGAGATCTATAAAACCTTGATTGTTTGTTAGTTTTGCAATTCAAAACAGCTAATTTCTGGTTATTTCTCAAAATAAGTATTTTAAACAACCTATTAATTATAACAAACTCAGAATAATTGAGTGTAAATGTGTTATGTTATCCACCCAAGTGTACATATGTACCTATTTTTTTAAAAAAGCAGAGGTAGAAATACAAGATTGGTAAACATGCCTTTAAAAAATATATATTTTCAACTAGTATTGTCTATAATGCTGAAATGTTACTTATGGGTGATTTTTCTGTTTCACGCACTCTAAAATATAAGTAAAGCCAACCTTTTTTTTTTAAGGCTGAGATTCCCAAAATGAGAATACTACTTTATATCATTTGTTTGTAAGTATGAGCTATTCTTACAAATATTAATATTTGCATATTCACTAATTTAACATAAATGAAAATTAGGATTAAAAATTGCACCAAAGCATTGGCAAAAACAATACTATATTCTTTAAAAGTGCTCAGGTAGCCAAGGCCCTTGCTTTTGGTATCAGCCCTCATGAACCCATAGGAGCTGAATATTTGTTTCACTGCTTAATAATACTCAATTTACACTAATAGAACTCATAACTCTTAAAATTATTCTTTTTTTTTCTAAGAGCCCCTCCCTTCCAAAAGCGCATTTTTTTTCAAAGATTTTCACTTCTCAATTGTTGCCTTTGTACATACTATAGAATGTTGCTTGTAAGAAAGGCTAATACGGAACCAAACTCTTGTAAGTAATGTAAATAGAAAGGTGGGTGGATAAAGTTTTCAATACTCTCTACTACCTCAGTTTACTTGAATACTACATTATAGTTTATAGCTTATCTGGTCTAAGAGACTTTTAATGCTAGTAGTAAAGTTGGTTTCTGCTTTCATTGACTATTTTCATCATAATTTCATCATTGATTAAAAAAAGAAAACCACTTGTTCAGTTATTAAATATATTTACTATATAACACATCCATTCTTGCTGTTTAAATTTTCAATAGATAATGGAAAGTTGTCTTTGACCTTGAATTTACAGCATTGGGTCACATTTTGCCTTGCTCTGTATGTATTCAAGAGACCTCCAACTAGACAAAGAAGAAATGGTTGTTTTAATGGAATGTAAACCTGAAATTGGTGGGTCTGCGATCTGTTTGGCCCATGACCTTTTACCTAGTCCCAGTTATTACCTGAGTCTCCCATGGATGACTTGCTGCCAAGGAGTGTTTGTGGATATATTTTCTTTGGCTTAATTTTCTTATTCTGTACATTAGCAAAATTATCCAGTTGTCTAATTTTGGAATTCTATGAGTCAATCCTTTTGGCAGAATTCAGAATATTAAAAAGTTCATACATTTGCGGGTCATTGTACCTTTTTTTTTTTTTTTTGAGACGGAGTTTCACTCTTGTTGCCCAAGCTGGAGGGCAACGGTGCGATCTCAGCTCACTACAACCTCTGCCTTCCAGGTTCGAGTGATTCTCCTGCCTCAGCCTCCCAAGTAGCTGGGATTATAAGTGTGTGCCACCACGCCCAGCTAATTTTGTATTTTTAGTAGAGATGAGATTTCACCATGTTGGTCAGGCTGGTCTTGAACTCCCGATCTCAAGTGATCCACCTGCCTCGACCTCCCAAAGTACTGGGATTACAGGTGTGAGCCACTGTGCCCAGCCTTGTACATTATTATTTTTTATTGTAGCTCTATGTAGCAGTTGGATAATGTCTGGGTGTTTCCTTAACCATCAAACTATTCTTTATTTAAAATGTTTAATAACCATTTAGAAATTCTAGTCCTCAATAAGTGGGTGGCTCATGCTACTGTTGTTCATAAAGCTAAGCTTTGCTGGGAAGGAAATGACCTATAGTTTCTTAAAGAATCATTAATCCTTATAGGATTCGTGAGTTACTGTTTTTTTCCTCCCCCTCCCTCCCATTCCTGAGTTTTATAATCTAATCCCTCTATAATTTCTATTACCTTCATCATAGTCATTCTTTCCTTACGCAAAGCCCAAGGAATGAGCTGCTGCTACTTTGAAGTGTAGTCATTATGATGAATGTGAAAAGAGTTTTGGCTTGTTGGAAATAATTTTTACAAGTTATGGTACAGACAGTTGTTACATATCAAAAAAAAAAAACCCTGTTTATTGAAACAGGAAATAAAAAAGGGATCTTTTACATTGTAGAATTAAAACTAATTTTTTCTTGTATATAAACTAATTGGTTTGATTTTAAATATTTCTGGCTTTTATTAATATGTCTTAATTTTGAGTTTGAAAATGTTAAGTGCAATAAAAACATACTAGTACAGATTTTGTTTTGTTCCAATTGGCATACTCTGGGGATGATCACTTAAACAGGTTTTACATAATGCCTACTTCTGGTAGATGTCTTATGAGATTGTTTGCTTTTTCTAAGTTACTTAGATGTTGGATATGTAAAATGTACATAGTTGTTTCTTGTTCTGTATACATTTCTCAAATGTACACTTGTATTATAATAACTTCCCAGTTCTAGGGGATATTTGTGCAATAAATACACATGTCAATTTGATGGATGGTGTTGGTCTTTCTTTCATATATTAAGGTATACGTAACATTATGGACTGATGTCAGACCACCTAGATTCTTGTCCAAAGTTTGACACTTCTAAGGATGTGACCTTTCCCCATTGGTATTTCCATATTGGTAATTTAATAGAATCTACCTCATGAGGTGGTTGTGAGAATCAAATGAAATAATGAATGTTAAGGATTTAGCTCAGTGCTGGCATACTCCAAATGCTAAATAATTTTTGGCTGCTACTTTTACCAGATAATCTGTCCAGCCTTCCTCCTGTGGGCCCCCCCCACACCTACTGTTGTGAGAATTTTTAACATATGTTCTTATGAATAAAAACATAGTAACAGAAAATGTAAGAGTATCTTCTTACAGTGACAAATTGAAAAGTTCTTTAAATGCTTTTATGAAAGCAAACAACCCAACAATCTAAAACCTAGAAGTTATGTAATGTTAAGAAAATTGTATTCAATACAGGCCAGGTGCGGTGGCTAATGCCTGTAATCCCAGCACTTTGGGAGGCTGAGGTGGGCAGATCACCTAAAGTGAGGAGTTTGAGACCAGCCTGACAAACCTGGTGAAACCCCATCTCTACTAAAAATACAAAAATTAACCTGGCATGGTGGCAGACACCTGTAATCCCAGCTACCCCGGAGGCTGAGGCAGGAGAGTTGCTTCTTTCCTGCCTCAGCCTCTAGAGGTTGCAGTGAGCTGAGATCGTGCCACTGCATTCCAGCCTGGGCAACAAGAGCAAAACTTTGTCTCAAATAAAAAAGAACATTGTATTCAATACAAATTACTATACTTTACAAAAAATTGGCTGATTAGTTTGGGTTTTAATCCTCTTCGTTCACTGATTTACAAGTAACTGAGCAAGTCTATTGTCTTCATCTGTATTGTAGGGAAGTCAGCTTTGTGCTTGCTCTATAGCAGTGACTCATCAGTGAGTAGGCTTATTGGTAAGCTGTCTTGCTCAGGCTAGGTTGATCTGGGCAGAGTTAGTCCTGGGGGCGGGACTAGACCAGGGGCTTTTTGATGTACCTGTTTTCATATAATATTACATATTATCACTCTTACATTTAACCAAAGAGAATAAGTGAACTGTTTCAAAGCAGAGAAGTCCCAAGTATTTGGGAAACAGCTGTCAGCTATTTTAAAGGTTTAAAACTGGTAACATTTGTGAAGATTTTTGCTAATGAGAAAAGGAAATACAGAGACTTTAATGTGATTTTCTGAACTCACAGTCTTTCCTGTGTGTTCATCTTGTCTCTCAGACCAGAATGTTTTCTCAACTACTATGTGGTGACAGCTGTATCGTAAAGATATCCGGGATTTCTTCATTTGTCTTTGCCAATATGAAAGGTGGGGTAGGGTGGCAAGTAGGACCAAACCTGAGCTGAAGGTGCAAGGTGGGGCTGGAAAATTGTAGCTGTGAGTGGGAACAGCTTAGGCAGATAGAAATGGGGGACATAGAGGAGTGTAGTGCTTCCTGTTTTTATTCCATACTGCATGCTGGGCTTTGCCCTGTTTGCTCTAAATTTAAGATTAGTTGAGACTTCCCCTTCCTGCCCTCCCCCACCCCCAACCCCCCGCCAAAAATACAAGCAGTCCAGAACAGAATATGTTCCCACCCATTATTTGTCAGGAGAACTTTAGTGTCCTTTGGTCTTAAAGCATGTGCTCAGTTACCCTCTCTCTTCCAATACTCAGGTGACTAGTTCTCCTTATCTTTCTTTTAACACTAACTTTGTTTCTGGTGAACCTGAATCTAGACTGATCCCTTCATCAGATTGCAGACACCTCTATCTGGGTTAAACAGTCTTCTTAAACATCCCACAAATAAACCTGCATTTTCCTCTAAGGAGAGTATTAAGTTAAAGAGGCTTGAGCTTCCTTCCTTTTCAAGTGGCTATCTTAATCAGGACAGTCCTTATATTTACCTCAGTGCACAAATTCAAATAATGATAAAGGCAGTATTGCTTTCCTACATTGTCTCAAGGGGAAGGATGAAACTGTTGATAAATATGTAAGTACAGGGAAGGTATTATTTTCATAAGAATCTTGTGATACCATTCTTGGGCATATTTGGTCTAGCACTCACAAGTCAATGTCCTTTAGTATGGTACAATGACTGGGGTTAAAAATGGATCAGACTAGTTTAGAATCACAATTATTATAGTTTAAAAGTGGTTCTCAAACTTGGTTGCATATTGGAAGCACCTGGGGTAGCTTTTGAAAAATAAGAGTTCCTAGACCCCCACTCCTAGAGATTCTGATTCAATAAAACTGACCTGGATTTTAGTCAGTAAAAGCTCTTATTTGTCCGTAGTAGTGACTCAATCTCTAGCATACTCCAAATCTCAATTCGTTACTTCATTTCAGGTACTGTTAAAACCAGAGCTCTTTACCCCGTTTTTGTTGGTTTGCAGTTATTCTGGAAAGATGGATATATGATTACATCTATTTATTGAGCATTCAGTTTTGCAATGCAACAGCTATGTAACCAGAGATGATCTTTGTCACTGGAGAGCAATCAAGTACCTCTCTTCAAAAAATATATATATATATATATATTTCACTCTTGAGCAGGTTCATGATATTCAAGTACCTCTCTTTCTAATAGCAAAATGCCCTCTTAATAAGTTAGTCCTTAGTTCTCTTTGGTCATTCAGCAAATATTTATTCAACACCTATTATGTGCTAGGCATAGGTTTGGATACTAGGGATATGCCAGTAAATAATACATTATTTCTGTTTTCATAGAGTTTACATATTTTCCTTTTTGTGGAGAGGATAGACCAAAAAAATTATATATACATGTTACTCATATGTAATGTGCTGTCAGGTAGTAGTAAGTAAACATAAATAGTTAAGCCAATTAAAAAGTCCTTATTTTCCCACAATTTAATAAATTACTTGCATTCAGACCATTATATTTTTCTTTCAGATACAAGTTAATGCTGGTGAATCCTGCCCTGGAGGTTGCCTTTTGTCTGAAAATAGCTATTAGAACTTCACTGTCTCTCCTCACTTTTCTCTGTATATAACAATATAATACAAGATAGTAAAGGACAAGATAGATTTTGAAAATGTATACTTAAATTTAGTTACGGATAGTCACCATGTATATTAATGTAGTTTTTACTACTGCTGTCTAATGACAAAACCCAATTATTTTTGCATACTTTCTCTTGTGAAATATATACAGAAAACAGAGTAAATATATACTCATATAACCATCACTAAGGTCAATAAGTAGATCATTTTCAGCAGTCCAGAAGCCCCCTCCTCCATGTGCCCTATCCTGACCATAATTCTCTACCATCTCACTTTCGTAACTACCACTCTGACTTCATTTCCTTGCTTTCTCTTTATTATTTTACCTCTGTATATGCATCCCTGAAAGACCTAGTTTTGCTTATGTTTAAACTCTGTGTGTGTAATCATACTCTGTATTTTGTTTTGCTTTTTTTCTCTCAACATTATGTTGGAGAATCATCACTATGTGCTATGTAGCTATGTGCCATTGTAGATGAATATTTTACAATTTATCCCTTCTAGTATTGATGGATATTTGGGTTATTTCCAGTTTTTGGCTTCTATGAATAATGAACATTTTTCTCCATCTTTTCTGTTAATAGGGCAGGGGTCCCCAGTCCCCAGGCTGAAGACTGGTACTGGTCCATGGCCTGTTAGGAAGCAGCCACACAGCAGGAGGTAAGCAAGCATTAACTGCCTGAGCTCCACCTGTCAGATCATCAGGGGTATTAGATTCTCTAGGAGCAGGAACCCTATCATGAACTGCACATGTGAGGGTTCTAGGCTGCATGCTCCTTATGAGAATCTAATGCCTGATGATCTGAGTTGGAACAGTTCCATACTGAAACCCTCCCCCAACCCCCACAGAAAGTTTGTCTTTCACAAAACCAGTCCCTGGTGCCGTAAAACGTTGGGGACTGCTGCTATAGGGCATATATCAAGGAAAGGACTTGCTATCATAAGGTGTGTTATGCTTCAGCTTTATTACTTTTTTTTGCCAAAAGTGACTTCCCAACTTGCACTTAACTAGCAGTTTGAGAGAGTTCCTCTTGCTCCACATCCTCACAAAAACTTAAATGTGTTTTGGGATTGTTGTAAGTGAAAAAAACTATACTAAAAAAATCTACTCAATTATTCAAAGTTGAATTTCTACTTTAGAGGAATTACTTCCCAGGCCGGGAGCAGGGACTCACGCCTATAATCCCAGCACTTTAGGAGGCCAAATTGAGTGGATCATTTGAGATCAGGAGTTCAAGACCAGCCTGGCCAACATGGTTAAAATGGGTGAATCACCGTTTCTACTAAAAATACAAAAATTAGCCGGGTGTGGTGGTGGGCGTCTGTAATCTCAGCTACTCGGGAGGCTGAGGCAGGAGAATCCCTTGAACTCCCAAGTAGTTCAAGGGACGTTGCAGTGGGCTGAGGTCACGCCATTGCCCTCCAGCCTGGGCAACAAGAGCAAAACTCTGTCTCAAAAAAAAAAAAAAAAAAAAATCACTTCCCAGAGGCGAAATCATGGAAATAATAAAGAGTGCTTAGATTGTGCAGGCAACATACTAAGTGCTTCATGTGAAATTTCTCACGTAATCTTAAGAAAATTCTGAAACAACAGGCCCTTTACTATATTCCCATTTAACATAGGAAAATTAAGATGTTAAATAACTTCAAGTCACTTAACTAGAAGAGGTCTAATATTAGAGACACAAATTCTAGGTCTATTTGCCCCTAAAGTTCAAGTTCGTGGTGATCATGCTTTATAGTTCCTTTTCCCTCTTTCAAAATATTGATGTGACTCTGAAAAATGATCCTTGAAGAACGGAAGGGATAACTTTTGTTTGTGATCCTAGGCAGACCTTTGAGAGGTTATATTTGTACCAAAAATGATGGGGAAAACAGATCGTCTGCAACATCCTGTGATTTTTCCACGATTACTTTATTTCTACAATGGCTATGCCACACTTCCCTGGTAAGGTTTTTGCTCTATACCTGAAAAAGAGAAATGCTAATAGTATGTTGTAAACTCCCAGTTTGGGCAAGCCCCAGGACCAACAGAAAACAGCCCTTAAGTCATTGCGGGTCCCAGAAACGGTGTTGAACTCTCATTGCTTTCAAATATACTTTTAACTCTTATTATGTCATTAAAATTACTGTGAATCGGTCAGTAGTTGGAAAGCATGTCATAATCATAAATCACCTTGTTTAGTGAACTATGCTAACTGCTGTGAGAAATACCAAGGTGTACCTAGATGTGGTTACAGCCATCAAGGAGCTTAAAATTCAGTGGAAAGGTGGTGTCGCCAAAGTTAGTTACCTATGAACTTACGAGAAAGGGTAAGGAGTATCCCAGAACGGTGGATTCTGAAATTGTCAGTAAGCTTATTGTTGAAACAGCCTCAGGAGCTCTCTGGCTGCTCCTAAGAGAGTTCTGTTTTTCTTACCAAGGGACCAGTGAAACAAAATTGGCTTTATTCGGTCTGTTGGGAAGCAGACTAGAATGTAAAAAGTATTGCAAAAGTTGCCACTCGAGTCCCAACACTAAACCCAGTAGTCTGAGGGAGGGTTGCCCCGGGCATTTAGTTACATGAACGCAGTCTAAATCCAGTTTTTTGACTCAAAGGTAATCGTGAGCTGGCCGCGGCACCGGCTGCCCATCCTGGCCGTGAAAGTTTGCTTTCTCTGCCCTGGTCTCATGACGTCCGTTTCGAATAGATCAAGCACTTCTCTGTGGGCAGCTTTCACAAGAGATTTCGTTTTATTTAAAGAGATATGGGGTGTGCGTGGACTTCCTTCTTTGCCGAATGGCGGCTTCTACTTCCGCATATTCAAAGTCGGCAGTAGAAGTTGCAGAGGGGAGCACAAACCCGGACTTGGCCACGCCCTGGGCTTCCGGATTTGAGCACAACAGTTCTCTCCACTCAGAACGCCTCCCCACGGTTCTGCCCCAAACTGCTATTTTTGCTTAGGCCCTCAGCGCGTTTCCGGTCTCTCCAGCGGATGGAGAAGCCGGAACCTAAACGCCAAGGCCGATCCCGTGACGGATTTAGGTGAGGTCTCGCGAGGTATCTTTAAATCTCACGACGACAGCAGGAAACCACTTACCCGCACCGCCCCAATTCTAACGTCACAGTGGAGTCACTCCCTTGGGCGTTCATTAGCGTGCGCATGCGTGCTGCGCATGCGCACTTACTCTCCCCCGCCCCCGCCAGGGCTTGTCTCCGGCCAGTCGCGCGTGGGTAGAGGCCCTAGGCGGGCGTTGCGAAGGGTTGTTTGCTTGCGTTTGGACCTTGTTACGGCGCGAAGTTCCCTCCTTGGGGCGGGGGAAAGGTACCGCACCCGCTACCTAGGGTGAATGAACTGTGGCGTGGGCTGCTAAGGGTAGGCTGCAGAGTACCCAGGCCGTGGCCATGAACTCACCCGTGGATCCTGGCGCTAGGCAGGCGTTGAGGAAGAAGCCGCCCGAGCGGACTCCAGAGGTGAGGCTGGTCGACCCTTATGTGCGTCCCACAGTCCAATAGACAGCATCCCCCTGTCTGTCCGAAACCCGCGGCGACTGCCCTCTTGCCAGAGTCTCGCACCTGCTACTGGGAATCTGTTCTCTTGAGTCTCTGCCCTGACCCGGCCCTTGTCGCCAGCAGGGTGCCAGCCGCCCTTCCTGCCCGTGATGCTGTCTTAACCCGCGTACCCATCCCTTGCCGGGAACTTCTGAGTGTCGTTAAGAAAGCACCATTACTAAGTCGTATTTTCTGAGTTGAGTAATAACGAGTTTCGGAGTTAGATGCCCATTCGTTTAAGTAGACTATGAAAAACGAGATGAAAATTGTAAGGGAAGTATCTCAGCCATGTAATTTAGAAATAGTTTTTCTTTAAAGGTCCCTGAAATATTGTACGGTTGCCTAAAAAAAGAGAAAGTTTTCAAAATTAGTTTAAAGGTTTGCATCCAGTCAAATGGTAAATTCTGTAGTAGATGATGCATGTTTAAAGAACACCGCTGTAGGTACTTTTTCAGACTGTCACTGGGAAGTTTTACAGTATTTTGTGCTTGGATCCAAAATTTGCTGTGTCGAGTTAACAGTTATGGTGTCAGCTCAAAAGATTTTCATTCGACCTGAAGGCTTGTTTTCTGGCATGTAACTAAAACCTGTTAGCTTTGCTTATCCCGGTAGAATGCTAAGGTTTTGGGGAAGGTTTTCCTTGATTTGGAGAAGTTTCTATGACAAGTGGGACATATTTTCTAAACAAAACACTAACAACAATGTGAGTGGATTGTTGGATTGTCTTGTTTAAAGTTGCAGTAAATGAAATGCTTTGGTTAATTCTTCCTAAGTCACTGTGGAGTTTTTCAGATATATAGTGTTTTGCATACTGAGTCTTAGTAACGTTGGGCTGACCTTTTGGGTCGTGACAATTATTCAGGCCATAACGGATGCCATGATAGGTCAAATTATGTTATTGAAGATCCTGATGTTTACATAGAAATAGCACAAATTCTACCACTTTCCAGAGTTCTCTTTTTGAGATATACATTTATAATTCGATGAGTTTTTGTTTCCTTATGCTGATTCTTGAAGTCAATGTGAGCTAATTGAATGTATGAATTTGAGTAGGCAAATTCTCTTACAGCTTTTATAGCCTTGGAAAGTATTATACAAGGCTTACGATGTGTAATGTAGGTTTTAATTTAATATTATTTTTTATTTTTTATTTGAGACAGTCTCACGCTGTCACCCAGGCTGGCATGTAGCGGCGCGATCTTGGCTCACTACAACCTTTGCCTCCCTGGTTCCAGCGATTCTTCTGCCTCAGACTCCGGAATAGCTGGGATTACAGGCAGGCGCCACCACGCCTGGCTAATTTTTTGTATTTTTAGTAGAGACGGGGTTGCACTATGTTGCCCATGCTGGTCTCGAACTCCGACCTCAAGTTATCTGCCCGCGTTGGCCTCCCAAAGTGCTGAGATTACAAGTGTGAGCCACAGTTGCCCGGCTGCTTTTAATTTTAAACATTACTTGCGGTACTAAATTCACATTTTAATGGAAAAATCCTACTGCTCTTTAACAGCAGAATTATTTATTTTGAAATTGCCTGTTTTATTTTATTTTTTTTTGAGATGGAGTCTCCCTCTGTAGCCCAGGCTGGAGTGCAGTGGCGCGATCTCAGCTCACTGCAACCTCCGCCTCCCGGGTCCCGGTTCAAGCAATTCTCCTGCCTCACCCTCCCTAGTAGCTGGGATTACAGGCACACGCCCCTATGCCTAGCTAATTTTTGTTTTTTTAGTAGAGACGGGATTTCACCATGTTGGCCAGGCTTGTCTTGAACTCCTGACATCATGATCCTCCCGCCTTGGCCTCCCAAAGTGCTGGGATTATAGGCGTGTGCCCTGCGCCTGGCTGAAATTGCCTATTTTTGAACCTTAGGAAATTTTCTAAACTGTTCATAAAGTTATGTTGGCCACTGTGTGCTGTGTTAAGTACTTTATTTTGTTTAACTGGAACAGCAGCCTTGTTCAAGGGAATGCTAAACAGCTGCCCACAGTACGCAGAATGTAGCCCTGACATCTAGCAGCATAAGAGGTTAACTGATGCATTGGTAGTGCTTTTGAATGAGCGTAGAATTTGGGGTAAAGAAGTATGAAGAAGGAAATCTGAATCCTAGTGATTTGTTTGTGATAAATAATTTGACGAAATTCTCGCAAGTTCATTTCTGTTTTCAGAAGGTCCTTACTTTTACTGGACTCCCAAGGGTCTATTATAAATATATTAGCTCAATAGTTGCTTATTGGGAGTCTAGCAGCTGAAGGCACTAGTCTCTGCACTCGGTTGTATCCATAAACAAAGCAGGTCTGCCCTAGTAAGACTTACATTCTGATAGCATGAAGAGGGGGGAAGGCAGATAATGAATATACTAAAAGGTAAGTTACATAATATGTAGCTTTTAATTGCTATTAAAAAAGAGCAGAGTAAGAGGGATTGAAAGCAAGGGGCAAGGGCTGGGTTGCAGTTTAAATAAGGTGGTTCGTTCGTCTGGGTTGAGAAGATGATTTTTGATCAAAGACTTGATGCATGTGATGGCATTAACTATAGGGGTATATGGAGAAAGTGCTTTCCCAGCAAAAGGAGCAATCGTT
This sequence comes from Papio anubis, assembly GCF_008728515.1. NCBI lineage: Eukaryota > Metazoa > Chordata > Mammalia > Primates > Cercopithecidae > Papio > Papio anubis. The sequence continues at coordinate 124,432,059 of NC_044980.1, read as the reverse complement.
GCAAAGGCCCTATGTTGAGAGCATGTCTTGATGCATTCCAGGAATAGCAAGCAGCTTTGTGTGACTGGAGAAGGGTGAACAGGTGTGAGAGTAGTAAGAGATGAAGGAGTGGAGATAATGATGCATAGCATAGGGCACATCATATAGAACTTTCTAAATCATTGCAAATTATTTGACTTTTCAGTGAGGGGGAGCACTGAAAGATTTTGAAGCAGAGGAGTGATATTGACCTACTTAACCTTTTTTCTTTTATTTTCTTTTTATTTTGAGACAGAGTCTTGCTCTGTCGCCTAGGCTGGAGTGCAGTGGTGCAATCTCGGCTGACTGCAACCTCCGCCACCCGAGTTCAAGCGATTCTCCTGCCTCAGCCTCCTGAGTAGTGTGTGCCACCTCGCCCAGCTAATTTTTTGTATTTTTCGTAGAGATGGGGTTTCACCATGTTAGCCAGGATGGTCTCAATCTCTTGACCTCATCATCCACCTGCCTTGGCCTCCAACGTGCTGGGATTACAGGCGTGAGCCACCGCACCTGGCCCTGCTTAACCTTTTTTTTTTACTTTTTTTTTTTTTTTTTTGAGACAGAGTCTCACTCTGTCGCCCAGGCTGGAGTGCAGTGGCACGATCTTGAGTCACTGCGACCTCCGCCTCCTGGGTTCAAGCTATTTTCCTGCCTCAGCCTCCCAAGTGGCTGGGACTGCAGGTGTGCACCACCACACCCAGCTAATTTTTGTATTTTTAGTAGAGTCGGGGTTACACCATGTTGGCCAGGATGGCCTCAATCTCTTGACCTCATGATCTGCCCACCGCGGCCTCCCAAAGTGGTGGGATTACAGGCGTGAGCCACCGCACCTGGCCTACCTTTTGTTTTTAAAGAGGGTCTCACTATATTGCCCAGTCTGGTCACTAATTCCTGGGCTCAACAGATTCTCCTCCTTCAGTCTCCCAAGTAGCTGGAACTACAGGCATGTGCCACTACACCTGACTCCCCTATTGGGTAGTCTCCTGGCTGCTGTGTTGAGAATAGATTGTAGGTGTTTAGGGGCAAAAACAGGAAGTTAAAGGCTATTATTGCATTAAATCAGGTAAGAGATGATGGTAACTCTGACTAAAGTGATAGTGATAGTAATGGAAGTGGTGAGAAGTGGTTAAGTTTTAGAAATATTTTGCAGGGTTAGCCAACAGGATTTGCTAATAGATCAGATGTGGACCTTGAGGAAAAGAGAAGAATCAAGCATGACTTCAAGGTTTTTGGCCTAAATAACTGGAGTGTTGGAGTTACAGTCAGAGAGGTTTGAGCCGCCATCACCGAGATGGGGAAAGCTGCAGGAGAAGTAGGTTTTAGGGGCAAGATCAGAAATTCGGTTTGGAACATGTCAAGTTTGAAATGTCTGTTAGAAATGAGTAAGAAGTTGCATATACAGATTTGTATTACTAAGAAGGCTGGGCTGGAGATAAAAATTTTATAGTCATCAGTTTATAGATGTTGAAAGTCATGAGACTGGGTAAAATTAGCAAGTAGTGAGTGTACATAGAGAATAGAAGAGGACCAAGGACAGTGAATGCCATAGGACATGAGATCAATATAAGGTCAGGGAGAAGAGTAGAAATCAGCAAAGGAGAATGGGTGGAAGCAAACATTGCAGTAGGAGAAAAACCGAGAGAGTGGTGGTGTCATAGAAGCCAAATTAATAAGCTGTAAAATAGAAGGGGATAAAATTATTTGTTCAGCTAATTTTTCCTTGAATACCTACTGGGTGCAAAATGTTGTGAAAAGTGTACAAAGGGATAAGAATTAGTATGTTGAAATCATTTGTTTGTATTGTATAATTGATGAGTAAATAATGAGTAAAGAACTCCTTGTGTTTCTGGGTCAAAATGAATGGTTCCTTTATTTTGAACCATCTGTTGTCCTTAGGTGGAACTATCAACTCAGGCATAGTCCTAGTGAGCCAGACATCAAGTACAGACACATGTTGTAAAGTGTGCCATTTAGATATCTTTCTAACACAGTGTGTGTGTGTGAGAGATTTCTCCTACTTATAGATTCAGCTTCCACAGAACATTGTCTTTCCTGAGCTAGTTCTCTGATTTCCTTTTTCAATTTGCAAAGATATTCTTATGGAAAATTTTAGACTTAAATACTCTATGGACAATTAAGTGCAGTAAAACAACAAAAGCTGTTAAGGTACAGACATACCTCCCAGATACTGCAGGTTTGGTTCCAGACCACTGCAGTAAAGCCAATATCCCAATAAAGTGAGTCACGTGAATTTTATGTCCTAGTGCATATAAAAGTTGTTTACACATATAGTAGTCTACTGTGTGTGATAGCCTTATGTCTAAAAAAATGTATATACCTTAATTTAAAAATAATTTATTGCTAAAAACACTAACCAGTCATTTGAGCCTTCAGCTAGTTGTCATCTTTTAGCTGGTGTAGGGTCTTGCCTTAGTGTTGATAGCTGCTGACCGATCATGGTGGTGGTTGCCGAAGGTTGGGGTGGCTGTGACAGTTTGTTAAAATAAGACAATGAAGTTTGCCACATCAATTGACTTCCTTTCATGATAGATTTCTTTTTAGCATGTGATGCTGTTTGATAGCATTTTACCTACAGCAACTTCTTTCAAAATTGGTGTCCTCCCGGACTCTGCTCCTGCTTTATCAACTAAGCTTAAGCTTGCTTATGTGATATTCTAAATGCTTTGTTGTCATTTGAACAATATTTATATCATCTTCACCAGGAGTAGATTGTCTCAAGAAATGACATTTTTTGCTAATGCATAAGAGGCAGCTTTTCATCCACTCAAGTTTTATCATGAGATTGCAGCAATTTCGTCACACCTTCAGGCTCCATCTCCATTTTTTTTTTCTTTCTCCCTTTTTTTTCCTCTTTGAGACAAGATCTCATTCTGTTGCCCAGGTTGGAGTGCAATGGCATAATCACAACCCACTGCAGCCTCTACTTCCCAGGCTCAAGCGACCCCACCACAGCCTCCTGAGTAGCTGGTACTAGAGGCGCATGCCATCATGCCTGGCTGATTTTTTTTTTTTTTTTTTTTTTGTAGAGACGAGGCCTTGCTATGTTGCCCAGGTTGGTCTTGAACTCCTGGACCCAAGCAATCCTTCCACCTTGGCCTCCCAACGTGCTGGGAGCCAGCCCAGGCTCCATTTCTAATTCTAGTTCTCTTGGTATTTCTACCACACATACAGTTGCTTCCTTCACTGAAGTATTGTACCCCTCAAAGTCATTCATAAGGGTTGGAGTCAACCTCTTTCAAACTCCTGTTAGTGTTGATATTTTGACCTCCTCCCATGCTTCACAATTTTTTTTTTTTTTCTTTTAAGTGATAGTCTCACGACATTGCCCGGACTGGTCTTGAACTCCTGGGCTCAAGTGATCCTCCCACCTCAGCCTCCCAAAGTGTTGGGATAACAGGCGTGAGTCACCATGCTTGGCCCACAGATGGTTTAAATGGCATCTGGAATGACGAATCATTTCAAGAAGGTTTTCAATTTTCTTTTCACAGATCTGTTAGAGGAATTACTATCTATCTCAGCTGTAGCCTTATGAAATGTGTTTCTTAAATAACAGGACTTGAAAGTTGAAACTTTTCCTTGATCCATGGGCCACAGCATGGATATTGTGTTAGCAGGCCTGAAAATATCACTAATCTCCTGGTATACCTCCATGTGAGCTCTTGAGTGACAAGATGCATTGTCAATGAGTAGTAGCATTTTGAAAGGAATCTTTTTTTCTGAGCAGTGGGTCTCATTGGTCTCATCAGTAGGCTTAAAATATTCAGTAACTCACACTGTAAACAAACGTGCTGTCATTTAGGCTTTGTTGTTTATTTATTGAGCACAGGCAGAGTAGATTTAACATAATTCTTAAGGGCCTTAGGGTTTTCAGAATAGTAAATGATCATTGGCTTCAACTTAAAGTCACCAGCGGCATTATCCTCTAACAGGAGTCAGCCTGTCCTTGGAAGCTTTGAAGCTAGGGGTTGATTTTTCCTCTCCAGTTATGGAAGTCTTAGGTGGCATCTTCTTCTGATATAAGGCTGTTTTGTCTACATTGAAAATCTGGTTTTTAGTGTAGCCACCTTCATTAATTATCTTAGCTCTTCAGGATAACTTAACTTTTTATGTTAGTGGAGGTGGCTTTTTTTCTTAAACTTCATGAACCAACTTCTGCTAGCTTCAAACTTCTTCTGTAGCCATCTAATCTCTCAGCCTTTTAAGAATTGAAAAGTTAGGGCCTTGCTCTGGATTAGATTTTGGCTTAAGGGATTGTTGTGGCTGATTTGATCGTCTATCTAGACCACTCACACTTTCTCAATATTAGCAATAAGACTTTTTCACTTTTTTTTTTTAATAATTTTTTTTGTCCACTGAAGTAACACTTTTAATTTTCTTCATGTGCTTTTTCTCTGCATTCACAACATGGCTAAATGTGAGGTGCAAGAAGCCCGGCTTGGGGCCATTGTTAGCCTTCCTGAGTTTAATCATTTCTAACTTTTGATTTAAAGTGAGAGATACGTGACACTTTTCACTTGAACACTTAGAGGCCATTGTAGGGTTATTAATTGGCCTAATTTCCATATTGTTACGTCTTAGGGAATAGGAAGGCCCCAGGAGAGGGAGAGAGAGAGAAGAGGGAACAGCCAGTGAAACAGTCGGAACACATAACATGTATCAATTAAGTTTGCCATCTTACATGGGCACAGTTTGTGGTGCCCCAAAACAATTACAATAGTAACATGAAAGATTGCTGATCACAGGCCACCATAGCAAATATAATGAAAAAGTTTGAAATGTTGTGAGAATTATTGAAATGTGACACGGAGACATGAAGTGAACATGTGCTGTTGGAAAAAAAATGGTGCTGATGGACTTGGTTGATGTAGGGTTGTCATGAACCTTCCATTTGTATTTTAAAAAAAAGAAGAAAAAAGAAAACCCCACAATACCAGCCAAGCACAATAAAAACAGGGTATGCTTGTACTTCTTTGTGTCATTATGCCAGGATTCCTTAAAGAAGCCACAGTCATAATTAGAGCTTGAACTTGACTGTTTCTCAGCTCAGTCCACATTTAATACCATTCTTTATAACCTTTCTTTTTTTACTTCAGAAAGAACTCCTTATATTTCCCTTAATGTTTATTTCCCTCTCAGTGCTTGATGCCATGATTTGCACATATTAAATGATGAATAAATATTTTACAAGCCAAGATTTGGAAATACATTTTGTAAAGTCATATGTTAAAAAGATAGTACTTACTATTCATTAGAACTGCTAACTTTGTGTTTCTTGGACAGTCTTACTCAGCAGCTTGGTTTCAATTAGTTGTTATATGCTAATGCCTCCTAGGACTATGTTTTCCAACTTACCCCCTAAATTTTATGTGCTTCAGCCTAATATATCTAACCACCTTGTCCTCCAGGTTCTTCAACCACTTGTCCTAAATTGAGCCATCATCATTCCTCTTCCTTCATAATCTGTTGGCAACTGGCCAAGTTGCTGTCTCTAGACATTTGTATTCTTTCTCTTCATTCCTCATAGATGCAACTTGCCACTAAACTTTATCCCCTGAATCTTTTTATTTGCCCTTTTCTTACTAGTTTTACTACTCTAGTTCAGGCTATTTTATTGTTTCTACCCCCAAATTATTGCTTGAGTCATTGAGTCTTGCTGCTAGAGTGATCTTCCTCTCCAATCTGATTATGTTCTACTCTTGTTCAGAATTTTATTTCTCATTTCCTAGGTATAGATTAACAATATGTTATTCAAATCATTTTTGTGAATTAAAAGAGGAGCTATTAATATTTATGTCAGAATAACAGGTTAAAGAGGGACTGTCCCACTTAAACTGAGATATGGTTACCTCACCCAGATGATAACATTAATTTGTACATTCATTTAAGAAATAATATATCTGACATATTAAAAACCAAGGTTGTAGAGAGGAGTTGGGACATGGTCTCTATTCATCAATGACTTGGGAGACATAAGAAAACGTAAATGTAATAAATGTTTTAGTTATTAGTGACAAAAGTATGAGTAGGGCTTTGGGATTGCAAGATGGGGAAAGGAACAAGCTTCATGGAGGAGCATTGAATTCAGTGTTAAATGTTATGAATTGATTTCTGGATGATCAAGAGAGGTCATTCCAAGCAGAGAGGCAGGAGCAAAAGTACTGGTGGTGGCAAGCCATGTATAGTTGTAGAAGAAGCCAATCTGTAAGTCTAGAGCAGGCATTCCCATTGGAAGTGATACCGCTCCCAAAGATGCAAAAATTGCTTTTTAGGGGAGTGGGAAAAAAATCATAGCTATTGGTATGGTTTTTGGCCCTCCAAAACTCAACCCTAAACTGACAGTGTCTTATTCCTTAGTATTTAATTAGAGATCGGGGAGTGCTTAGGAAAAATTGTCTGAAAGGTTCTTTGGGAGGGGGTGAAAATTTAAAAAAAGTTGCAAAACACTATGCTAATGTCTAGGATGTTTGGGGATGATGGTACATAATGTCAGATGTTAAATGATGAAGCTGGGTGTACTAGCAGGGTTTGGATAATTTCAGCAATTTGAACTCCATCTTATAAATAAGAGAGAAAGAACCATTGCAGGGTTTAAAGCCTGGAAATAAGATCCCTTTTATAAAGACTACTATGTGAGCATTTTGGAGATGTAATTGAGTGAGGAGGAGCAGAGACAGGGAGGCTTGTATGTATACAGGTAGACTGGACGTATTTTTTATCCCAAGTGGGATATTTTCCATGTGAAAGGTAAGACTACTAGTGATTATTCTAAGATAATATGGAAACCAAGAAGTATGTTTTGTTGTTAGAAACAAGTGCAGTAGTTCAGGTGTGAGATAAAGTCCTGGACCCAGTGGTGGATGCAGTTAAGTGGGATAGTGAGATATTAAGGAGGTAGAATTGGCCCAACCTGGTCACTGGTTGGAAAGATGATTTCTCCCCCTCCCCCAGACTTTTTTTGAAAACTTTGAAATGGACTGTAAAACATAAAGTCCATATGCCCTAAATATACATTGCCAGATTAGTTTGTTTTGTTTTGTTTTGTTTTTTGTGAGATGGAGTTTCGCTCTTGTCTCCCAGGCTAGATTGCAATGGCATGATCTCAGCTCACCACAACCTCCGCCTCCCGGGTTCAAGCGATTCTCCTGCCTTAGCATCCCAAGTAGCTGGGATTACAGGCGCCCGCCACCATGCCTGGCTAATTTTTGTATTTTTAGTAGAGATGGGGTTGCACCATGTTGGCCAGGCTGGTCTCGAACTGCTGACCTCATGATTTGCCTGCCTCGGCCTCCCAAAGTGCTGGGAGTACAGATGTGAGCCCTGCACCCACGCCTGGCTATTTATTTTCAGTAGACACGGGGTTTCTCCATGTTGGTCAGGCTGGTCTCGAACTCCCAACCTCAAGTGATCCGCCGTCTTCGGCCTCCCAAAGTGGTGGGATTACAGGCGTTAGCCATTGCGCCCAGCTATTGCCACATTAATTTTCACAAACATATTTTACTGTGTATATCATGATGCAGAATATAGATAAAGAATATTACCAGCACTCTAGAAATTTCCCCTTTTTCCTTCTCAGTCAATATCCTCCCAAAGGAAACCACTGTTCTGGTTCTGTCATTATAGATTTGTTCTTTGTGCTTTTGAACTTAATTTGAGTGGAGTGGTTTTTTCTTTGTTTTGTTTTGTTTTTAAAGACAGGATCTTGTTGTGTTGCCCAGGTTGGCCTCCAGCCCCTGGGCTCAAGCAGTTTTCCCAAGTAGCTGGGAGTGCAGGTGTGTACCACCATGCCCAGCTCATTGTGAGTATTCTTTCTGGCAACCAAGAGGACTATGAAGCTACCTTAGTTCTTTGCATTTTGCCTTTGTACTGGACTTTGAACCTCCTCTCTTGGGGCTTTCCTTGTTATTCATCTGATTATCTGTCCTTTATATCCTGACACTAAAATCTCTCCTGTTTCTGTGCATTGCATAGGATGGGAACAGTATGGTACGGTGTTACTGGCCTTTGCATTTTGCATTTGGACAAGCCTACTTCAAATCTGGACTCCAGTTCTGAGAATTTGGCCCTAGGCGAGTTATCTAACTTCTCTAGGACTGAATATCTTTTTGGGATTCTTGTGTGGACCAAATGAGATAATATATGTGAAATAATTAGCAAAGTGTCTTGATAATAAACAGTAAATGATAGTCTACATATTAGGTGACTGTTTTCTCTGTCTGGAAAACCATCCTCTGGCCTGGCACATTCTGATTCTTCACTAAAATCTCTAGTGCTCTTTTGCAGAATTGTGCATCCTTCCTTCCTTACTTTTCTACTCCTCTGTGTTCCTAGATACTTTGCGCCTTCTTCCACCATAGTAATTACTGTGCTGTGTTATGATTATTTGCATATTTCTCTGATTGTAAGCTCTTTGAAGACAGTGAGTGTACCCTTATCTCCCAGTGTTCATTACACAGTACTTGGTACATAGTAGATATCTAAATATTTGTAGAGTAAATGACTTTAAAAAGAAAAGCAAGGCTGGGCACAGTGGCTCACGCCTGTAATCCCAGCACTTTGGGAGGCTGAGGTGGGCGGATCACCTGAGGTCGGGAGTTCGAAACCAGCCTGACCAACATGGAGAAACCCTGTCTGTACTAAAAATACAAAATTAACCGGACGTGGTGGTGCATGCGTGTAATCCCATCTACTTGGGAGGCTGAGGCAGAAGAGTCACTTGAACCCAAGAGGCGGAGGTTGCGGTGAGCCGAGCTTGTGCCATTGTGCACTCCAGCCTGGGCAACTAGAGTGAAACTCTGTCTCACAAAAAAAAAAAAAAAAGAAAAGAAAAAGAAAAATATTGTTCCTTTACTATTCTAATAGTGATTTCTACTGGTGTAATATTTAAAGTGCTGAGATGAAAAGGCTTGATGAAGTTTGGCAAAATGGCAAAATTTGCTATTACTATTCTCATTAAGAATAAAGTAACATTGCCATAAACACTGTTTTACCTGGCAGTTCTTGAGAGAGAATTCATATGGAGGAAACGTAGTAATATCTTGGAACAAATACTCCTTTTCTGCATGGCTTCAAAACACATTTGCAGGGAACATCACAGAAAAATATATATAAATGCCAGTTTTGACTGTTTATGTTCTTTCACCAGATGATTCAAAACTTCTGGGCAAATTTTCATGCTCTGCTAGGTGTCAGTGTAATTGCCTACTTAAAATCAGAAAAAGTTTTTTTTTTTTTTTTAAGAACTAGGTCTTTTTGGTTATTAAAAGTTAAAGAGGCAGCTGGGAATTTAAAAAATGTAAAATTTAGTATATTATAATCATTTATTAATCTGTTCACAGAATTTAGAAAAGTGGTCTTCAAATGTATACTTGTAGAGTTTTTTTCTGAATTGGTGAAAGAGCACCATTGTACTTGGAGTCATTTTGGAGTGAGTCACTGTGCACATCCCTGGTTGGCAGAACAAAGATTCTGTTGTACTTTTCCACAGCAGATGCACATTCAGAGGGTTCCTTGGAAAGAAAAATGACTTATTTATACTTCTGGGGCCCCTTGACCTTCATTTGTAAATCCAGTTGGATAGACAGGGAATGTTAGATCTGGATGAGACCTGGATTGTCTGGATGAACATCTTTTCCAGGCCCATCATTTTGCGTGTGTTGGAGATTCCCAACTCGATGAGCTTGACTACAGAATGAGCAATTTTATTAAAAACTTTAGATTGTGGAGGCATAACCAACGCGTGTTTGATGTTCCTTTGGCATGTAATGCCAAAGGTGAGACACATTCTCCCCTATTTTAATAAAATTACTCATTCTGTTTTTATTTACAGCCAGACCTTAGTTTACCCAGGCTGGCCCAATGTGAAGTCAAATGATAAACACAATGTTACAGAGTTCACAATCAGTCTGTCCCTTGCAGGGACCAAGATTTTTGTCTTTAGTGAAGCTCATCATGCCTGCCTCCTCCTTCCCTTTGGAGAATTCTGAGGGAAGTTCCTCAGTCTCTCAGAATCAAAATCTTAAGTGTCTGGACTTCCAAATGACCACAGCTTTTCTCAAGTTAAGAAGCCAAACTAAAATAGGTTACCATCCTCTGGTTTTTTTAGGAAAGAGTTTATGAGTGTCACAATGCCTGGTATGGAGTTTGGATTATTTATAGGATTATTAAATGACATGACTCTCTGAGGCACAGGTGAATACATAATTTTTTTTTGAGGGAGACTGCCTAATGAACATTTGTGCAGTAAATATTTTTTAAGCACCGTTTCATGTGCCAGGGTTAAAAGATTAAAGGAAGTTCTTCCATCTGGGGAGGAGATAGCAAAACACATAGACAAATAAAATATGGCCTGATTAAATACTGTGATAATTACAAATATCAGGTGCTCAGGAGTTTGTAGGAAGGCCTTTGTGGGAGAAGAGCAAAGGGTAGGCAGGTGCTGTTCAAGTTGTTTTAGAAAAGGGAACCCTGATGAGTTTAAGATACAGTTGGCCCTCCATATCCATGAGTTTTGCATTTGTGGATTCAACCAACCAAGGATGGAAAATAAGTTAGGCCCATGATCGTTGTGCCTGTGCTGAACATGTATAGACATTTTTTCTTGCTAGTATTTCCTAAACAGTACAGTATAGCAACTCTTTACATAGCATTTCCACTGTATTAAGTATTAATAAATAATCTAGAGTAATGATTTAAAGCATACAAGGCCAGGTGTGGTGGCTCATGCCTGTAATCCCAAAATGTTGGGGGCTGAAGTGGGTCCTCAAACTCCTGGTTGCTTGAGCCCAGGAGTTTGAAACCTGCCTGGCCAACCTGGTGAAATCCTGTCTCCAAAAAAAAGTACAAAAATCAGCAGGGTGTGGTGGCGCATGCCAGCTACTCAGGAGGCTGAGATGGGAGGATCGCATGAGCCCAGGAGGTTGAGGCTGCCGTGAGTTGTGATCGTGCCACTGCACTTCAGCCTGGGCGACACAGTGAGACCCTGCCTGGAAAAAAAAAAAAAGAAAAAGAAAATAAAGCATATCAGAGGATGTCTGTAGGTTATATGCAAATACTATACCATTTTATATAAGGGACTCAAGTGTCTGTGGGTTTTGATGTCCACAAAGGCTTCTGGAATGAATTCCCAGTGGATACCAAGGAACAACTATATATAGAAATTTAGATGAAGAAGGGAAGGTGTGTTTCTTGAAAGAGTAACAGCACATGCCAAGGCCACAAGGTAAGTATGGTATGTACATGCAAGTTGCCTAGGCAGCTGAAACACTGGGACAAGAATGAGTGGTAAAGTAGATGGAGCTGGAGGAATAGTCAGGATCCAGATCATGAAGAATTGTGTTCTCCTTATTAAGGAATTTAGATTTGGCTTCCAGAAAGATTGCTTTGGCAGTATATGTGAAGAGTGGATTTTACCCTTGGCGTGGTTTCTCATGCCTGTAATCTCAGCACTTTGAGAGGCCAAGGTGGGTGGGTTACTTGAGCCTAGGAGTTTGAGGCCAGCCTAGCCAACATGACAAAACCCTGTCTCTACTAAAAATACAAACAATTTGCTGGGCATGGTGGTGCACACCTTTAGTCCCAGCTGCTTGGGAGGCTGAGGCATGAGAATTGCTTGAACCCGGGAGGCGGAGGTTGCAGTCAGCCAAGATTGAGCCACTGCACTCCAGCCTGGGCAACAGAGTGAGACTGTGTCTCAAAAAAAAAAAAAAAAAAAGGAATGGATTTTAGAGTCCAGTTATTTTGGTTATTCACTGGGAAATACTGAATTTCTAAATTGCCTCATTTGCAATAGTAAATGGAGATATTTCCAAAGTAGAATTGACAGATTTATGGCCAGAGCCAATGAACCTGAGTACTGTTACCTAAATAAGGGAACCGGTAATGAATTTTGCACTTGAGTTACTGATGGGTCAGCCAGGTGAAAGTGTTCAGTGTCCAGTAGAACATATAGTATCTGAATTTACTGGAGAGCTTTGGGCAAATATGGGAGTCATAGGCATATGTGATAGTTGAAGCTGTGGATGTGGAGGATATTCCTGACAGCAGAGAGTCTCTAGTGAATAAAAGGCAGATGTTGCAGTTCTGGGAACATAAACTTTATAAACATTTATAGGAGTAAGAAAAAAAATGAGAAGCCTACAAAGGAGACTTAGATGTAGCAGATGGACCCAAAATAACAAAAAGTAAAAACGGAAAAAAAGCAGCCAGTGCAGAAGGCTAATAATGGAAATAAAATACTGAAGACTTGCATTCTATATGGTGGTTATTGGATACCTGTTGCTGTTATGAAAACTTTATATACATTTAATCCTTCAAGAAACCCTGTGAAAGAAGGTATTATTATCCACATTTTACATACAGGGAAGTTGAATCACAGAGAGATTAGTTAGTCTAATGTCACACAGCTAGACCCAGTGTAGTCAGGATTCAAACCTAGGCAGTCTGATTTCATAGTCTGTGCTTATAAGCGTTGCTAAGTGTTTGTCATAAGGATAAGAATTCAGAGAGAACCATATTACAGAAGGGATAGGAGAGAGAGTGACATGTCAGCAGTCAAATGCTGTAGAAAATTGGAAGAGAGATGAGGATTGAAAAGTACATGTGGAATTTAGAATTAACAAGTATTAGGTGACTTCATAATGCATGATAGGATTAGAAAAGTGAAATGAAAGGCTACACTTTGAACTTATAGACAACTGGATGCTTAATCTTTTGATACATTGTAATTTTAGTGGTTAATTATTGAAGTCCTAAAGTTTGAGCATATCATTTGAGACTTTCATTCTTAAAACTTAAAATTTTAGGCTGTAGTTTTTTAAAATTATACTTTTAAGTTTTTGGATACATGTGCACAATGTGCAGGTTTGTTACATAGGTATACACGTGCCATGGTGGTTTGCTGTACCCATCAACCCGTCGTCTACATTAGGTATTTATCCTAATGCTATCCCCCCGCCCCCACCTCCTGCCGCAACGGCCCCAGTGTGTGATTTTCCCCTTCCTGTGTCCATGTATTGTCATTGTTCAGCTCCCACTTGCGAGTGAGAACATGCGGTGTTTGGTTTTCTGTTCCTGTGTTAGCTTGCTGAGAATGATTAGTAACTATGTGAGCCACTGTACCTGACCATCTCACTTCTGTTTCATTTTTCAATCCAGGGTCTAGTCAAGGTATGTTACGTTACATTTGGTTAACATAGTCTCCTTTAATCTAGAACAGTCCTTTATTTTTTTTTCCTTTCATAAACATTGCACTTTTGAAGAGCCTAGCCAGCTCTCTTATAGAATGTATCGTAATCTGGATTCATCTGGTTTTTTCATGATTGAATTAAGGTGAAATGATTTTGTTGAGAAACTGCATAGGTGGTGGTCCATACTTCCCATATGGTCCCATCACTGACACATATTGTCAGTTCTTTCCATTATTGGGCATACTGCATAGGATCATCTGTATCTCTTTTGTTGTAAAGGTACAATGCTATAATTTATAAGTGATCCAAAGTTAACAATTGGAGAATGTGTGAATGTCGTGTTCTCCAACAATGGTTTTAACTTGTGATTTTAGCATTCATTGATAATCGTCACCTAAATTAACTATAACTTTGCTGTTGCAAAGTGATAATTTTCTTTTTTTGAGACAGAGTCTCACTCTGTCGCTCAGGCTGCAGTGCAGTGGTGTGATCTTGGCTCACTGCAGCCTCTGCCTCCCAGGTTCAAACGATTCTTGTGCCTCAGCCTCCTGAGTAGCTGAGTCTGCAGGCATGCGCCATCACACTGGCTAATTTTTTTATTTTTATTTTTATTTATTTATTTTTTAAGTAGAGATGGAGTTTCCACTATGTTACCTGGTCTGGTCTGGAACTCCTGACCTCAAGCGATCCTCTCACCTTGACCTCCCAAAGTGCTGGGATTATAGTTGTATTTTTTACAATGTAAACCAAAGAACTGGTATCTATGTAACAGAAATGAAAATCTAGAATTGAAAAACTACAATTAAAACTTAAAAATTCACGAGTGGGTACTTTAGACGTGCCTCCATTAGTCTTTAAGTACTTTTTTGCTTTCTGGCATAAAAAGATATTCCAGGCCCTGACTTCCTTTGCTCTAGTACTGAAGTCAGCCATTTATCCAAAGAACTTCAGTCCCCTTTAGTGAGAAATGAATTTAGAAACCAAAGTGTGGGCTCCAGTTGTGGTAAGTATTTTATACCTCTTTACTGCCATTTTGCCGAATATATTTATATGTCCATGAATGAGAAAATCAATAAGTTCTACGTTTAATATATGGTATTAACTTTGGCATATTGTTTAAATATTCAGAATGCTTTAGTGGTCTGCATATTTTAATCCTTACTTTGTAATTTTAGAATACAAACTATAATACAAATATTACTGTTTACCATGTGATGGCCTCTCTGCTGCACATTTAATAAACATTTAAAAATTTTGTATTTTTAGTAGAGACAGCGTTTCACTATGTTGTCCAGCCTTGTCTCGAACTCCTGACCTCAGGTGATCCACCCACGTCAGCCTCCCAAAGTACTGGGATTACAGGCATGAGCCACTGCTAGCCCAGCATGGTGGCGGGTACCTGTAATCCCAGCTACTCAAGAGGGCTGAGGCAGGAGAATCGCTTGAACCTGGGAGGTGGAGGTTGAGTGAGCTGAGATCGCAACATTACACTCCAGCCTAGCAACAAGAGCAAAACTCTGTCTCAAAAAACAATCATTTGTGTTCAGAGATATTTTATCCTTATCATTGTACAGACAGTAAACGTTAAGCGGATTATCCAAGTTTACACAAGTAGTAACTGACAGAGCTGAAATAGGCAGAATTTGAACACAGGGTTGTCTCCAGAGTCCAAATTGGGTTTTGTGTGTGTGTGTGTGTGTTGCTGTTTTTTTAGAGACCAGGTGTCTCCACATTGCCCAGATTGCCTCCTACTTCTAGGCTCACGTGATCACTCCCGCCTCAGCCTCCTGAGTAGCTGGGACTACAGGCATCTGCCATTGCATCCAGCTATCTTCCACATTGTTAGACTGCCTTCCAAATGATTTATAGAAGATTCTTCAGCATAACTTCACTGTAAAAACTACTGGCTGAGAGGGTGTAGCTGATCTGTTTTAGGAAGTGCTGAGTCATCACCACTTCCTCACCTTCTTCTTCTTTTTTTTTCCCCCCCTAGGTAGAACCCATTATTTTATTCCCTAATCCTGAGCTGGTACTTGTTTTTCTAATATCCCTGGATAATTTCTGCAGTATTTTGTTGTAGTTACAGAACTAGTGCTGAATCAGATGTTACTGATCTGGGATGTCGTGATATGCCAAATGGATAGTTTTCCCACCCTTCTCATGACTTCCCTCTTTTTTTATTTTTTTTAAAGTGAGACAGAGTCTTGCTCTGTTGCCTGGGCTAGAGTACAGTGGTGTGATCTCCGCTCACTGCAACCTCCGTGCCCGGGTTCAAGCGATTCTCGTGCTTCAGCCTCCCAAGTAGCTAGGACTACAGGTGTGTGCCACCACACCCAGCTAATTTTTTTGTATTTTTAGTAGAGATGGGGTTTTGCCATGTTGGTCAGGCTGGTCATGAACTCCTGACCTCAAGTGATCTGCCCACCTCGGCCTCCCAAAGTGCTGGGATTGCAGGTGTGAGCCACCACACCCGGCCGACTTCCCTCTTGAAAGCTACATAGAGCAGCTTTCAAGTGCATTCAGCGTAAATGATTAGCACCTCCTTGAATCTAGCATTTACATTTTTTACTGCCAAAGACTGTCTATAAGACTTCCAGTCTGACTCTGTCAGGGTTCTTGTTTTTTTTATTTGTAACTTTATGCCTAATAGATCATATAGTACCTCAAGCTTATCTTGCAGATAATTGATACAGAAGCCCCAAGAAACCCTTTTCCAAGCTCAGCATTACAGACTCCACAACTCCTCGCTGTCCTATGTAAACAAAATGCCATAACCCCCACATCATGTGAAAAAGAATTAATCAGCTTACCACTACAACCATTCTTTATTCTGTTGTGTGAATGCTTAGCATTCTTGTGACCCTCAAACTAGGTACACAAAGAAAGGGACTAGGATTTACTAGGCATCTTAGTGCTTGTTGTCCTTTGCTATTAATAGGTTAGTCAGACAATCCAGAGTGACATAGATCCCACTTATAAACAGTGGTTCTCAAACTTTAGTATGCTGAAGAATCACCCATAGGACTTAATTAAATCACAGACTGCTGGTCCCTACAACCCAGAGATTCTGATTGGCTGGGTCTGGAGTGAAGCCTGAGAATTTACATTTATACAAAGTTCCCAAGTAATGCTGATGGTGCTGGTTCAGGATCTCACAGGGTTATTACTTATATGCAACAGAACCCAATTTTGGCCAATCGAAAGGAAGAATTTACTGAAAGGATTCCAGGTAGCTACAGAATTACTTGGAATACTAGAAAACCAGACTTGGGGCTAAGCTTGGAATACTAGAAAAACAGGCTTGGGTGTGTGACTCTTATCACAGATTTGGTAGATACTACTGCTACTAGCAGTGAATAGCAGATGCCACAGTTTGCACTGTGAACCACGTGTACTGTCCATTGCATATGTTGTAGACCCTTGATATGGTTTGGCTCTGTGTTCCCACCCAAATCTCATGTTGAATTGTAATCCCGTGTTGGGGGAGGGACCTGTGGGAGGTGATTGGATTATGGGAGCAGCTTTGCCCCCTTGCTGTTCTTGTGATAGTGAGTTCATTCTCTTGAGATCTTGAGTTGTTTACAAGCATGTAGCACTTTTGTTCTACTTTGCTGTCTCTCTCCTGCTGGCTATGTGGAGATGTGGTTGCTTCCCTTTCACCTTCCACCATGATTTTAAGTTTCCTGAGGCCTTCCCAGGCATGCTTCTTGTACAGCCTGCAGGACCATGAGCCAAACCTCTTTTCTTTATAAATTATCCAGTCTCCAGTAGTTCTTTTTTTTTTTTTTTTTGACAGAGTCTTGCTCTGCCACCCAGGCTGGAATGAAGTGGTGTGATCTTGGCTCGCTGCAAACTCCACCTCCCAGGTTCAAGTGATTCTCCTGCCTCAGCCTCCGAAGTAGCTGGGATTACAGGCACCCGCCACCATGCCCAGCTAATTTTTATATTTTTAGTAGAGACGGGATTTCGCCATGTTGACCAGGCTGGTCTCCAACTCCTGACCTCAGGTGATCCACCCGCCACAGTCTCCCAAAGTGCTGAGATTACAGGGTGAACCACTGCGCCTAGCCAGGTAGTTCTTTATAGCAGTGTGAGAACGGACTAATACAACCCCGCTGCCGTCACTGGCTCCTCAAGTGGATTCTATGCAGTTGTTGCTTCTCGGTGTCACTGGCTTCTGAATTAAAGTCCAGGATGAACGTGTCTGATTGGTAACACTTGAATAATTGGCCCTTGCCTTTGTTGTATGGGAGGTTGGAAAAATAAAAATTTGTTGTTTTCAGCTTTCATGGTGGGAGACAGAACTCCACCAAAACTTACAAGGTGGTCTGTTGTCAAAGAGGAGGTCATTCATGCTTGGCCATGCTGTAGCTATTTTTGACCATATGTTTCAGGAGCTAAGAAAATATGACCAGCTATTTTTGTAAATAAAGTTTTATTGGAACAGTCACACCCATTCATTTACCTGTTGTCTATGGCTGTTTTCATATTATAAAAGCAGAGCTAAGTAGTTGTGATAAAAAACCATCTGGGCCACAAATATTTACTGTTTGGTCCTTTATTGAAAAAAATTTGTCAACCCCTGACAGGAATAATGCTGACATGTGTGTATATATACACATAGAGAGAGAGAGACAGAGACAGACAGACACACGGAGTCTTGCTTTGTCGCCCAGGCTGGAGTGCAGTGGCGCCATCTCGGCTCCACCTCCTGGGTTCACACCATTCTCCTGCCTCAGCCTCCCGAGTAGCTGGGACTACAGGTGCCCGCCACCATTCCCGGCTAATTTTTTGTATTTTTAATAGAGATGGGGTTTCACCATGTTAGCCAGGATGGTCTTGATTTACTGACCTTGTGATCCGCCTGCCTTGGCTTCCCAAAGTGCTGGGATCACAGGCATGAGCCACCACACGTGGCCATAATGCTGATATTTTAATTCAGGGTCATGCAGTCAACATTACAGATGTTGTGAAGAACTACGTGTTCATTTGTCCAAATTGTCCCTTTAAAATAAGGAGATTACAAACATATTTGAAGCTATTTGAGGAGGGGCTTTTCAGATTTAAAGTAATAAACCGTATTAGTCTCTCTTTAGGCGGAGAACTGAAGATACATGTATACCTGAAACTTGTGAGTGAAATTCTCTCTCAGACTTTAACATTGAAAAGTTAATTTCTAATTCTTTCTCGTATATTCGTGGCATCGTTAATGATATACCAAAGATGTCCTGTAACTTGATAACAGAGAAAATTATGTAAGTTGAGAGTCTTAGAAAATTCTGGTGCCCTTTAACACTACCCACCTGGAGTAAGTCAAGTTGTGGGAGTTCTGTTTGCCATACCTAACTTTTGTGTATTACAATTTTCAGAACTTGTTTGCCATCAGAACAAGTTGTCTTGTCAAAAATTACAAGCACATTTCCATAGGATAGACATTTTGTGAGTGCCTGCCTATCTACACCTAACTCAGTGGGGCCCAGGCAACTGTGTTTGTCGTACAGACAGTCCTGGACTTACAGTGGGGTTATATCATGATACAACCATGGTAAGTTGAAAATCTTGTAAGTCAAAAATGGATTTAATGTACCTTACCTACCAAAAATCATAGCTTAGCCTATGTTAAACATGCTCAGAACACTTACATTAGCCTACAGTTGGGCAAAACCATCTAACACAAAGCCTATTTTATAATAAAGTGTTGTGTATCTGGTATAATTTGTTGAATACTGCACAGAAAACAGTGAAAGACAATGATTGATGGGTATTCAAATTATGGTTTCCCAGGCTGGTCTCACCAAAAAAAAAAAAAAAAAAAATTAGCTGAGTATGGTGGCTCACGCCCATAGTCCCAGCTACTTGGAAGGCCAACATGGGAAGATTGCTTGAGTCCTGGAGATTGAGGCATCAGTGAGCCATGATTGCCGTCACTGCACTCAACCTGGGTGACAGAGTGAAACCCTGTCTCTAAAAGCAAAACAAAACAAAAACATAATTCAGTGTCCGCTGAATGCATATCGCTTTTGCTTCATTGTAAAGTCAGGAAATCTTGTCGAACCATTGGAAGATGGGCACTGTCTCTATATGGCTACGCTTTCTCCGGCTGTTGTTACATAATAAGGCATAAAAAAATGGAGGAAAGTGTATAATTTGGGAAGGAAGAAATAATACTGTATTCATAGGCAGTGCTATTGTATATGCAGAAAATCGAAAAGAATCTATAAACTCTGAAAATTAAGTGAATTTATTAACAAGATGATTGGACTCAAGTTTATTATATTATTATATAGAATCAGTTGATTTATGTAAACCAGCAATAAACCACAAAGTCTCTAGTTTAAAAAATGACTGTTTTTGAGACAAGAGTCTCACTCTGTCATGCAGATTGGAGTACAGTGGCATGATCCCAGCTCACTGCAACCTCTGCCTCCCAGGTTCAAGTGATTTTCGTGCCTGAGCCTCCTGAGTAGCTGGGATTGTAGGCATGTGCCACCACACCTAGCTAATTTTTGTATTTTTAGTATAGATGGGGTTTCACCATATTAGCCAGGCTGGTCTCAAACTCGTGACCTGAGGTGATCTCCACCCACCTTGGCCTCCCAAAGTATTGGGATTACAGATGTGGGCCACCACAGCCAGCCAAACATGACATTATTTAAAAATACTAGAAAACCAGGCCGGGCGCGGTGGCTCAAGCCTGTAATCCCAGCACTTTGGGAGGCCGAGACGGGCGGATCACGAGGTCAGGAGATCGAGACCATCCTGGCTAACACAGTGAAACCCTGTCTCTACTAAAAAATACAAAAAACTAGCCGGGCGCGGTGGCAGGCGCCTGTAGTCCCAGCTACTCGGGAGGCTGAGGCAGGAGAATGGCGGGAACCCGGGAGGCGGAGCTTGCAGTGAGCTGAGATCCGGCCACTGCACTCCAGCCTGGGCGACAGAGCAAGACTCCGTCTCAAAAAAAAAAAAAAAAATACTAGAAAACCGTAAATACTGAAGAATAAATCCAGCAAAAAGTATAGAAAGTTTCTTTACTGAGTACTACAAAGTGTTTATGTTAGTTTGGGTTCTGTTAGAAGCAGTTGTCACAACAATATTAGACATCCAAGGAATTTATTAGGGAAAATGCCTATGAGCAAAAATGGAGAGAGTTGGTAGAGCATTCACACCAGAATGCTCATGTGACATTTGTGAAGGAGAGACGAAAGGAAGGTTGAGTGGAAGAGCCTTAGACTGCACTGTAACAGAGGTTTAGCAAGGTGGAAGGAGAATCCTTGAACCCATCAGAGTAGTCCTGAGTCTCCCAGAATAGGCATTCCTTAGTATCTTTACCAGGCTCAGTTATCGATTGGGAATATCGCATGGGAAGCTTGGACCCAATTCAAACATGATGATAAATTACAGAGCCCCATAATAGGGATTTTGTTCAATTACACTTCCTGTAGTTTGGAATCTGAGAGGCATATTTTCAAGGCCACCTGAGCTTACACTTTGCACCACACAAATCTACTTCCTCACATAGGTTTGAGGGTCAGGGAGCAGCTCCTCCATGACTCTCAATGAGCTTCTTTTCCTGAGAAGAAACTTAGACAAGAGATGGTGGTGGGAAGAATGATAGGCCCTGTATGGTTGATCTCAGGGTTGCAACTGGTACTTATCCTCTCTCCTCCACTATGCATTTTCACCTCTGCAGGTCTCAGTGGCTTATGTGATAGTATGACTCGAGCTTTCTTTCCTGAAATGTCTGAACCCTTGGTAATCATTCTTCTCAGGCTAATGTTGGGATATATGTCCATTTACAGTTACAGTGAGGTAAAGGAATAACCAAGTGAATCATGTGGATTCCACACATTTCTCTCTGTTCACATTACATAAAAGCAGCCCTACTTCCACCTACTGCTCAGGATCAGTTACCCCTGCCAAAATGGCAACTCCTCTTACCTGCTGACTCTTGGGCCCTGGTGTTTAAAGTGCCCTGGTGGCAGCTGTAAACTTGTTCATTGAGACTCTTGTACTATTGCCTGGCAAGGGTATATGCCTTTGGAACCAGGGCCTGCAAACGTGTAGAGTCCATAGTTGCAGGAATGGGAAGTACAAAATCCTTTTGTGGCTTATTGGGAATAATGATAAATGGGTGACTCTTGCTTCTACTCATTTGTTCCTGGGCCCATCTATTCTTCCTGCTGTATATACTGCACTATATAGAGGTCTGTGGTTTGATGTATCTTCATATTAAAAGGTGTCAGTCCATTATTTCACATTATTGCCTTTGAGCTAAAAGTTCAGCTATGCCTTTATAAGGTTATTACAGCATTCTGTGAGGCCAGTTGCTCTGGATGGTGTGGTATGTGACATGACTAGTGGTCCCAAGGTTGTGAGCATACTCCTGTTGTGTCCGGAATTGGTGGGTTCTTGGTCTTGCTGACTTCAAGAATGAAGCCGTGGACCCTCGCGGTGAGTGTTAACAGTTCTTAAAGATAGTGTGTCCAGAGTTTGTTCCTTCAGACGTTCAGATGTGTCTGGAGCTTCTTCCTTCTGGTGGGTTCATGGTCTCACTGACAGGAGTGAAGCTGCAGACCTTCGCGGTGAGTGTTAAAACTCTTAAAGGCGGCACATCTGGACTTAATTCGTTCTTCCTGGTGGGTTCGTGGTCTCGCTGGCTTCAGGAGTGAAGTTGCAGACCTTCGTGGTGTTACAGCTCTTAAAGGAGGCATGGCCCCAAAGAGTGAGCAGCAGCAAGATTTATTGCAAAGTGTGAAAGAAAGCTTCCACAGTGTGGAAGGGGACCCGAGTGGGTTGCTCCTGGCTGGCTTGGGCAACATGCTTATGTTCCCTTATCTGGCCCCACCCACATCCTGCTGATTGATCCATTTTACAGAGAGCTGATTGGACCGTTTTGACAGGGTGCTGATTGGTGCATTTACAATCCTCTAGCTAGATGTAAAAGTTCTGGAAGTCCCCACTAGGTTAGCTAGATACAGAGTACCAATTGGTGTATTTACAAACCCTGAGCTAGACACACAGTGCTGATTGGTGCATTTACAAACCCTGAACTAGACACAGAGTGCAGATTGGTGCATTTACAATCCCTTAGCTAGACATAAAAGTTCTTCAGGTCCCCACCAGACTCAGGAGCCCAGCTGGCTTCACACAGTGGATTCCTCACCGTGGCCACAGGCAGAGCTACCTGCAGTCCTGCACTGTGCACCCGCACTGCTCAGCTCCTGGGCGGTTGTTGGGGACCGAGTGTCGTGGTGCAAGGGGGCGGCGCTCATCAGGGAGGCTTGGGCCCCGGGGGAGCCCGTGGGGGCGGGGGGTTGGGCATGGCGGGCTGCAGGTCCCCAGCCCTGCCCCGCAGGGCCGGCACCCTCTGCCGCTGCTGGCCTGGGTGCTAAGCCCCTTACTGCCGTGGGCCGGCGTGTGCTGGGCCCCCTGAGCCTGCGCCTGCGCTGCAGAAACGCCCCGGTTCCCGCCCGCCACTCTACCTCCACACCTCCCTGGGAGGTGTGGGAGGCGGCTCCAGCCTCCACCTGCCCAGAGAGGGGCTCCAACAGTGCTGTGGCAGGCTGCAGGGCTCCTTGAGGGCCAGAGTGGATGCCGAGGAGGAGCCGAGGGCGAGGGCTGCTAGCACATTGCCACCTCTCACTGTATTTGCTTTGAATTGGGTCCACTGGTTGGACTCTCTGGTGTGTAGGATTCTAGTCCTGTGGTTCAGACATTCTGCAAGTCCCTGGATTATGATCCTGGCTGAACCTCTGAGGTAAGTAAGATAAACCCAAACCCAAAATATAGATATCTATCACTGTGAAATGAACTACTGGCCCTTCTGGGATGAGAGACACCTGATATAGTCTACTTGTTATCAAATGACTGGTTGCTCTTCTTGAATAATAGAATCATATCAGGAACTCATTTGGTTGGTCTCTGTTGCTGACAGGTTGGACATTCAGAAGTAGCAGTAGCTAGACAGACCTTGATAAGTGGAAGTTTATATTGTTGGTCCCATGTGTAGCCTCTATCTAGTGTCATTGTGATCAGTCTACTCATGTATTAATTGTACCAGTTCTGGGATATCCTATTTTATCTTCGTGGTTGTTCAGCGCCTCTTCCATGTTTAATGCTTTTTGGTGGGCATTAGTGTGGAATACAGAAAACTTTATACACTTTGTGCCCATTCCCATGTCTCTATCCTGTGTCTTTACCTGATCCCTCCTTGTCCCTGATCTTTTTGTCTTTTTCCTTCTAGACCCCTAACCAGACATCCATGCACTGGAATTTACATATATTTTCACTTTGGGCCACTGTCTTAGTCTGTTTTGTGTTGCTATAACAGAATACTTGAGGTTGGGTCATTTATAAAGAAAGAGCTTTATTTGGCTCACAATTCTGGTGGCTGGAAGGTTCTAGACAGGCCACCTCTATCCAATGAGGGCCTCAGGCTGCTTGAAAGGGGAGCAAGTTTGTGCAAGAGGATCACATGGCAGGCTGGGCGCAGTGGCTCCCGCCTGTAATCTCAGCACTTTGGGAGGCCAAGGCAGAACTGCTTGAGCCCAGGAGTTCGAGACCAGTGTGGGCAGCAAAGCAAGACCTCGTCTCTACAAAAAATAAAATAAATAAATAAATAAATAAAACTAGATGGGCATGGTGTCACGTGCATGTGCCTGTAGTCCCAGCTACTCAGAGGCTGAGGTGGGAGGATTGCTTGAGCCCAGGAGGTCGGGGCTGCAGTGAGCCATGTTCATGCTGCAAAAAATGATCACATGGTAAGAGAGAAAGCAAGAGAGAGAAACCAAGGAAGCCAAACTCTGTTTAACAATCCTCTTTCAGGGGAATCAACTGATTTCTGTGAGAGTGATAACTCATTTGCCCCCTCAGACAGGCATTGATCTATTCATGAGGGATCCACCCCCATGACCCAAACACCTCCTGCTAGGTCCCACCTGCTAACACTGCTACATTGGGGATCAAATTTCAGTATGAGTTTTGGCAGGGACGAACCACATCCAAACCATAGCAGCTGCTATCCTTTAACATGACCCACATCTGCTACTCACAACTGTACCCACTGAGGAGATTTTTCCTTTTCTCTTTCTTTTAAGGCCGTTCCTGAATATAACTTCAATATTAGCCTTTAAAAAAAAAAGTTAATAGAACAGATCTGAGACTGCTGTCCTTAGGAAGACCTATTTGTAAAGTTGTCTTTTGGCGGCTGGCATCTGGGAACTTGGATTTCAGGAATATTCCCAGCATTTCATAACTGATAGGAATTAAAATACAGACATTCTTATCCAGGATTAACAGACTTTCTCTATAAAGGGCTAAATAGTAAATATTTTAGGTTTTGTGGCCCAGGTAATTTTTATTACAACTGCTTAACTCTGTTTTTATAGCATGAAAAGAGCCATAGCCAATAGGTAAATGAATGGGCGTGGCTGTGTTTTGCAATATCTCTTCTACCTACATGATGCCAGTAGCACCACTCCCTCAAATCTGTGACAGCCTAAAATAACTCCAGACATTGCTAAATGTCAATGAGAAAGGAAGAATCAGTCCTGGTTCAGGACTACTACTATGATTTTTTCAGGTAGATCTTTACTTCACTTTAGGTATTTCCTGATGTCCTATCTTATGAAAAATGTTTTATATATTTGTCTTTTTTGTTGTGTGTTTAGTTGTTTTAGGTGATGGGTAAGTCTAGTTCCTCTTATTTTATCTTCACCTAAACCAGTCACTTCTACATTGCAGGAGATATCCTGACATGCCCCTAACCACTGTATCCCTAAAAACTTCACTGAAGTGGCAGATCTTTTGAATCTTCATAGTGTTTATCTCCCATCTTCTGGAGCCACATGTGTGTTACCAAGGACTTTAGGGTACCAGTGACCTCTAGCGCATTCTTTTGTTCATTCTGTCCAATCAGCATGTTGCAATATATGTAAATAGATCAGGAGGTTTAGATGTCTGTTCCCCACCCAACTCCCACTGACTGTTATGACAGAGAGCGGGAGAGTTAAAAGAGTCCTAAGATAAAACTGTAAGTTAATATTGCCCCACATGAATGCAGATTTTTCTGATCTTCTAATTGGAATGGAAAGTAACACCACATCAGTACTTGAGGCTTAATCAGCTTCAGCAGCAATATTATGTCTGAGACTGCAGGCTATGATTAGGGCTAGAATTTGGTTCATTCTGTGGTAGTCTGCACAGTCATTTTTCAGGATCTGTCTGCTTTCTCCATGAATTAAATAGAAAACAATGGAAACTATTACCTCTGCGTACTTCTAATTCTTTACTGGTGGCACTAGTCTTTATTCTGTGCCCCTCTGGAAGAAATAGTCTTTTATTTACTGTCTTGTTCTGGGGAATGGGGCAGAGGTTTCCACTTGGCTTTTTCCATTATGATGGCTTTTACCACACAGGTCATGGACCCATTATGGAGGGTATTCTAACTGCCAAGTGTATAAATTCTAATTATAAACTGAGGGAGTGGAGAATGACCATTATTAGGTGGATCTGCAGACTCATTGGGCCCACTATAAGCCACACTTTTGCCATGAATCTGTTTATTACCTGCATTCAGCAGGTTCTGGCTGGGTGGTTGGTTCTTCTATCCTATAGAGCCTCAGTTGGGATCATTCTTTTAGTTCCATTCAGTTGGTAGTTCTAAGGTGCTCTAGGAAGGCATAACTTACTTATCTAGTACCTTGGTGTTACTCCATGTGGCCTTTCTGTCTCCCCAAGGCTAGCTGAGGCTCTTCACAACATTAATGGTCTCAGGGTACTTGACTCTCTTATACAACCTCACCTCTATTCTTTTGGTCAGAACTAGTCACAGAGCCAACTCACATCTGTGGGGAGGGCACATAGATTCCAGTTTTTGATGGGTTACAGGCAAGACTGCACTGCACAAGAGCATATGGGATAATAAATATCTCTGTGGCCATCTTTGGAAATACAGTTTACCATATCAATGCTTCATCTGCTGTCTTCTAAAATTTGGTAGACCTTTCTTTTAACCTATTCAAATCTTTATTTTTGTATACTTAAACATCTTTTTCACTGTCATTTTAGTAAGGATTTAGCAGAAAAAAGTGTGGTTGTCAGTCCACTGTGGTTAATTGGCAGTTGTTATCTTTGGAATTAGAGATTATTGCTTTTTTTTTTTTTTTTTTTTTTTTTTTGAGATGGAGTCTCAGTCACCTAGATTGGAGTGCAGTGGTGCGATCTCGGCTCACTGCAACTTCCTCTTGCCAGGATCAAGCCATCCCCCACACCTCAGCCTCCTAAGTAGCTGGGACTACAGACGTGTACCACAAGCCTGGCTAATTTTTAAAAATTTTTTGTAGAGACAAGTTTCACCATGTTACCCAGGCTGGTCTCAAGTGATCCACCCACCTTGGCCTCATAAAGTGCTGGGATTACAGGTGTGAGCCACTGTGCTCACCTTGCTGCTCTTATCTTATCTTATCTTATCTTATCTTATCTTATCATCTTGTCTTGTCTTGTCTTGTCTTGTCTTATCTTAGTTTTTTGAGACGGAGTCTCGGCTGGAGTGCTGTGGCACAATCTCGGCTCACTGCAAGCTCCGCCTCCCGGGTTCACGTCATTTTCCTGCCTCAGACTCCCAGGTAGCTGGGACTGCAGGCACCTGCCACCACGTCTGGCTAATTATTTGTAGTTTTAGTAGACACGGGGTTTCACCGTGTTAGCCAGGATGGTCTCAATCTCCAGACCTCGTGATCCGCCCGCCTCAGCCTCCCAAAGTGCTGGGATTACAGGCGTGAGCCACCGTGCCCGGCCTAGCTTGCTGTTTTTATTAATGGCTCCATATTGTCTTATTAACCTACTAGAAAATAAGTTGTCTTTAGTTTGTCCCCCACTACCCCCACTACTATCTGATAATTTTCTTGGCCAGTTGCATATCAGAGTGGGAAGGCAGTGTTTAGAAGTAGTTTGCCCTGGTATAAAGGCATTATTCTTTATAGGAAATAGGAAGTATATTTTTTATAACGAATTTAAGCTTGTCTGCTTTTAATCTTATAACTTCAGTGGTACAATACCATTTGCTGTCAAGGATCTGTAGAGTCTTTCCACTTTCTTCTGCTATGCCGCTGCTCTTAGTTGAGGTTATACTATGTCATCCTGAGGTTTTTGTTGTTGTTTTACTGCCTAGTTATAGGATTGTACCATTGGAAATCTTTTTTATTTAGTGGTAGATTATGTCATTTTGAGTCTCTTTAGAGAGAAATTCTTTAGAAAGTCATATTTTAAGAGGAATATTGATAAACTGGGTCGTCTCTAAAGGTGTCAGTCAGGATATTGGATATCAAATATTTAGAGGCCACTAAAGAAGAAAAGTTTACATCTGCTTAGAAGTGAAATAACGAATTAATATACTTCCATATAAAATAATGATTTTGGGGTTCTGGCATTGTTCGAATGAATAGAGGCCATTGGTCATGTTGAAGAGGAGTTCCTTTGAGAGCTGAGGGGATCTCTTCTCTGCCTTTTGAAATCTTTTATGATTCAGAGGTTTTATGATTTTTCCATAGTTAACTGCTCTGCTATAAGTGACTGTTTAAAATCAGTATTGTGGGGTGCCTTATATTTTAAACAGTATATTTGAAAAATAATCTAATTTTTTTCTTCTGTTCTACAGGACTTAAATACTATTTATTCTTATCTTCATGGAATGGAAATATTATCAAATCTCAGGGAACATCAGCTTAGGTAAGTGTGGTTCTGTATTTAAGAGCACACGCTGTATAGCCATTCATTCATTTATTCACCACATATTTGTTAAGCACCTTTATATTCCTTATTGTTTTAAGGCCTTGGTATATACATTATAGATTAGATCCCTGGTTTCCTGTAGTTTATATTTTGGTAGGGGTGATTTTGGATTTGGGGAAAAACAGTGACAGTAAAAACTGAATTTGTTTTTCTTATTTCAGTTTTTCTTAGCCATGGGACCTTAAGTTAGAACGAACATTTAGCTGCGGTTTTGTCTTCAATAAAATAGGGGTAATGGTAGTATCTTTGTTGAAGTATTTCAAGGATTAAATGAAAATAAGTACCTAAAGCAAAACACAGTGCTGAGGGTGTGCTGGCTAGTAAAGACAAAACTCCTGTTATCTTTTTGTAGTGTGTATTGGTATTTATTATGCCAAATGCTTCGGCTGGGTATGGTATGTTGTATTATAGTGTTGTATTAATGTGGAAGGAGCAGTAACCTTGATTTGGCCTAAGCTCCTATGGACGAGACCCATAAACTTTCTGAACCTCATTTTTTTCTTCTGAAAAATTGGCTGGCTATCTGTCCTGGTTATCATATATCATTATGATTATATTTATAAAAACACTTTGGAGTGCTATAAAACACTTAACTATATAATATTTTAATTAAACGTGTGTTCCCACCATGAACAGCTTATCCAGTGACTTTTCCTGGGTATTCATCAAGTTTCTGGTTATTGACCAGATTGATAAAATATAATTGTTAGGGATTTATTATTCATTATATGTTTTCTGTATAACGTAATTCAGCTGTTAGTATATGCCAAATAATTAGGAAGAAAGAAAACTGAAAAATTAGCATTTTGTAATACTCAAAGTATTTTTTATTGCAAACTGATTTATATATTCAGCAATTTTTTTGTATGTACATGCCTCTGCCAGTAACTGCTCTTCACACTGAGGATTCAGTAGTGAATCAGACAAATGTATATTTTTTGTAATGAAAACTTTTGATGTGAGTTGACAGATTTTATAATGTACATAAAGAGTATTATGGTTGATGCCACTGAATATTATCTATATTATTGCATTATATATATAAAATATAGATATATTTCTAAACTCTTTGTACTTTGGTGAAAACATGCTGGTAGATCTGGTCATTTTCTGTTGTAATTACAACAATTTTAAAAACAAAATGTAAGATAAAATCTTCAATTTTTTTTAATAGGTTAATGTCTGCAAGAGCACGCTATGAGAGATACAGTGGCAATCAGGTTCTCTTTTGGTAAGTATTTCTATAATTCACTTAAACTAATGACTTTTATGTTTAAATTTTAACTCTTAGCATTGAAATTGATTTGATTCTGGGACAATTTATGAAAAAATTCATAAACCATGAAGTATATAACATACATAGAATACACCAAAAGTGTACAATGCAATGAATTTTAATAAATATACACTAAATGTGTAATGATAACTAACATGAAAATAAAGATATCAGTTTTCCAGAAGGCTCTCATCAACTTTCTTTTGGAAAGGTAATCACAATTCTGACTTGTATCACTATAGGTTAGTTTTGCCACTTATTGAACTTACTATAGAGAGAATCCTTTGGTGAGGCTTTTTTACTTAATAAATTTCCAAATTTTTCTATGTTTTTGCATGTGTTCTTTTTCACTGCTGTACAGTATACAATTGTGTGCAAATAATGATTTGTTTCTCCCTTCCACTGTTCATAGTTGGGTTATTTCTAGTTTTCCTTTTTTTAAAAGTTTGTTTGGTTTTTTTTTGAGATGGAGTTTCGCTCTTGTCACCCAGGCTGGAGTGCAGTCGTGTAATCTCGGCTCACTGCAACCTCCACCTCCCAGGTTCAAGTGATTCTGCTGCCTCAGCCTCCCAAGTAGCTGGGTTTGCAGGCATTAGCCGCCACGCCCGGCTACTTTTTGTATCTTTAGTAGAGATGAGGTTTCACCATGTTGGTGAAGTTCAAGCTGGTCTCGAACTTCTGACCTCTGGTGATCCACCTGCCTCAGCCTCCCATAGTGCTGGAATTACAGGTGTGAGCCACTGCGCCCGGCCAATTTCTAGTTTTCAGTATGATAAATAATACAGTTTCTATTAACATTGTGTTATTTTTGTGCCCTTATTGCTTACTCCTGTTGAGGATATTCTTAGGAATAAAATTATGGTCATGTGCCACATAACGTTGTTTCAGTCAGTGATGGACTGTTGTGTCACAGTTGCATGCAATATTCAGTAGAGTAACATGCCGTACAGGTATGTGCACTAGGAGCAATAGACTATATACCATATAGCCTAGGTGTATAGTAGGCTATACCATCTTCTAGGTTTGTGTTAAGTATACTCTATGATGTTCACATGATGAAATCATCTAATGATGCATTTTTCGGAAAGTATCACCATCATTAAGTAAGGCATGACTGTAGTGGAAATGTGCATGTTCAAAAATTCAGGAGAATGTGACTGTTTTTTAAAATTAGTTTTATGAATTTTTTTTTTTTTTTTTTTGAGATGGAGTCTCACTGTGTCACCCAGGCTGGAGTGCAGTGGCGCAATCTCAGCTCACTGCAAGCTCCGCCTCCTGGGTTCATGCCATTCTCTGCCTCAGCCTCCTGAGTAGCTGGGACTACAGGCGCCCACCACCACGCCCAGCTAATTTTTTTGTTTTGTTTTGTATTTTTAGTAGAGACAGGGTTTCACTGTGTTAGCCAGGATTGTCTCGATCTCCTGACCTCATGATCTGCCTGCCTCAGCCTCCCAAGGTGCTGGGATTACAGGCATGAGCCACCGCGCTCGGCCAGTTGTACCAATTTTAATAACCATTAGCTCAGTATAGTTAAGTTCCAGTTGCTCTACATGTTTGACAGCCCTTAATATTTGTGTTTTATTGTTTGCTTATTTTGAATTTTTGCTACTCGGCTGCTGATTACGTTATGTTAGCTCATTGTGATTTTATTTTACATTTCCCTATTACTAATGATGATGAATGACCTTTATGTTTCTATCAGGTATTTAGATAGCTTCTTTTATTAATTGGGTTGTCAGTATCATTTCTATTGATTTATAAAAGTTCTTTTTGAATTCTGAATGGAAGTCCTTTGTTGGGTATGTATATTCTGTTATCCACTGTGCCACTTTTCCTTTTTTCTGGGTGTTTTTTTTTTTTTTGAGATGGAGTCTCGCTCTTGTCGCTGAGGCTGGAGTGCAGTGGTGTGATCTCAACTCACTTCAACCTCTGCCTCTTGAGTTCAAGCGATTCTCCTGCCCCAGCCTCCTGAGTAGCTGGGATTATAGGCGTCTGCCACCACGCCCAGCTAATTTTTTGTATTTTTAGTAGAGATGGGGTTTCACCCTGTTGGTCAGGTTGGTCTTGAATTCGTGACCTCAGGTGATCCACCCACCTCGGCCTCCCAAAGTGCTGAGATTACAGGCGAGAGTCACAGCACCTGGCCTTTTTTTTTTTTTTTTTTTTGAAATGGGGTTTCCTGTGTTGCCCAGGCCAAATCTTGAACTCCTAGGCTCAAGAGATCCTCCTGCTTCAGACTCCCGAGGATTACAGGCATACACCACTAAACACAACTCTTTTTGCTCCATTATTGGCATCTTTTGAGGAAGAGTAATTCCTTTCTCAACTTGTCCCCTTGTGATTAGGGCCTTTTGTGTCCTTTTTTTAAAAAGTCAAATCTTTCCTTTCTTCATGATTGTGAAGATTTTGTTTCTCCTCTAAAAGTTTGGTGTTTTGTTTCTCAAATATAGATCTACAATTCATCTTGGAATTGAATTTTACTTGTGATGTGAGGTAGAATTCAAGATTCATTTTTCTTAATTTTAAAAATATTTATTAGTCATTTTGAATTTAATGAGAAACCCATCACGTTTTTTCCTTTCCTTCCTTCCTTCCCTCCCTCCTTCTCTTCTTTTCTTTTCTTTTCCTCTCTCTTTCTCTCCCGCCCACCCCTTTCTCTCTTTCTTTTCCTTCCTTTCTTTCCCTTCCCTTCCCTTCCCTTCCCGTCCCGTCCCGTCCCGTCCTGTCCCGTCTCTCTCTCTGTCTCTCTCTCTCTTTCTTTCCTTTCTTCTCATTCTTTTGTCTCATTCTTTTCATCTCGCTCTGTCACCCAGGCTGGAGTGCAGTGGCGCAATCTCGGCTTACTACAACCTCCGCCTCCTGAGTTCAAACGATTCTCCTGCCTCAGACTCCGAAGTAGCTGAGACTACAGGCACGTGCCACCACGTCTGGCTAATTTTTGTATTTTTAGTAGAGACGGGGTTTCACCACATTGGCCAGGCTGGTCTCAACCTCCTGACCTCAGGTGATCTGTCTGCCTCGGCTTCCCAAAGTGCTGGAATTACAGGCATGAGCCACTGCGCCCAGCCTCATTACATGTTAACACAATTAACGTTTATTAGAACTATTTTCGTAAAAGATTTAATTATAGTTCAGCAAATCTAATGTCTCTGATATTAGTCGGATTCTTATATCTGCTGCATTCAGTCTGTTGTGATATATGTTTTGAATGAAAGAATTCTTCCTACAGAGAAGTTGTTAAAAAAAAAAACGAAAACAAATGCGGGGTAGGTTCTTTTCAGATAAGTTGGGTATTCTTCTTTAAAACAGTACCAAAACTTGACAAGTTGCTTACAGGTTAGTTTCAACATGGGGTCTGAGACTTTATCCATGAACTTTTTACTCTGTTGCATTAGAAACAATTGGTCTGTCTTGCACATTGAATCAGTCATTTCTCTATGTTTGATTTTTGTAATGCCATGCGTTGGTCATTTGGAAAATATTGATGGTCCTCAATATTTCTCAATTTTTCTCATTTTGGCACTTAAAAAAATACTTTATCAAAAATGGCATTGCTAATATCACCACCAGCCTCTTCTGAAAAGTTTAGGGAAGTGCTAAACTCACAGTAATGGATACAAATTTTCTAAAATGTAAATTGTTGACTGAAAGCATGGATTTATTATTGGCAAGATTCATTAGGTATCCCTATGGATGTTCAGTTGATTCAGCACCATTTATTGAAAAACTGTCTTTTTCCCTCCAGCTGTGCAGTGTCCACTTTGTGTGGTCTCTATTTTGTTCAGTTGTTTATTGCTCACTTGCTTATTGTTTATTTTGCTCATTTGTTTATTTTGGTCATGCCTGTGTTCATGTAAGTACTGCCCTGTCAAGCTGTGTAGTTTGGGTTTTTTTGTTTGTTTTTGTCGTCGTTGTTTGTTTTTGAGACAATCTCACTCTGTCACCCAGGCTGGAGTGCAGTGGCAAAATCTCGGCTCACTGCAACCTCTGCATCCTGGGTTCAAGTGATTCTCATGCCTCAGCCTCCCGAGTAGCTGGGATCACAGGTGTGGACCACCATGCCTGGCTACTTTTTGTATTTTTAGTAGAGACAGGATTTAGTAAAAACAGGGTTTCACCACGTAGGCCAGGTTGGTCTCAAACCCCTGGCATCAAGGGATCCGCCCGTCTTTGCCTCCAAAAGGGCTGAGATTACAGGCTTCAGCCCCCAAGCTCGGCCTAAGCTGTGTGTTTTGATATCTGATAGCATGAGTTTGTATTCAGTAGAGCAACTCAGGCTTGTACTCAGGCTTGTTCTTCAAGATTGTCTTGGCTATCATTGTTGCTTTGCCTTTCTGTGTAAATTCTAGAATCAGCTTGTCAATTTCCACACACAGATATACGCAAGAAAGCCTGTGGGAGGCTGTGGGCTTTGGATTAGGATAGCATTAAATTCATAAATCAATTCAGAGAGAAATGACATTGTTGTTATAATGAATCTGTCAATCTGCGAACATCTATATTCTTCCATTTATTTAGTCTTCTTTAATTCTTTGCAGCAGTGTTTTAGGAGGGTGTTTTTCCTACATAAACAGTTCTAGCAGTTTTTTCTGTAACACTTTAAAGGTGTTTTATCATGTTCTTGCTTCTGTTTATGTTGAAGAGTCAGTAATCAGTGTTCTTGTTACTCCTTTGCAGTTAGTATGTTTTTTCCTCTGCTTCTGAGATTTTTCTTGCTTTTTTGCTTTTCAGAAGTTGTGTCTAACGTTGCTAGGTAGGATTTTCTTTGTATTTATTCTGTTTAGGGTTTATAGATCTTCATGATACCCTGATTTGATATCTTTCATCGATTTTGGAAAATTCTTATAGAATATTTTTTATATTATTGCTTCTTTCCTATTTTCTTTTTCCTCCTTCCTGCTTTATTTTGTCCCGTGTTTCCTTTGTACTGTTTTCCATCTTCCTGTTCTTTTTTCTGTCTGTGCTCCAGTCTCCCATTTTCTACTGCCTTATTTTCTAATTTGTGAATTTCTGTCTTCTGCTGTTTCTAAAGTACCCACTCGTGAATTTTTAAGTTTTAATTGTAGTTTTTCAATTCTAGATTTTCATTTCTGTTACATAGATACCAGTTCTTTGGTTTAATCCATCATCTGTTTTTCTTTTTTCTTGAATGAAATAAATATAGCAGGTTTTTTTCCTGTGGGTTTTAGGTTATTTGGTCTCATTTCCAGCAGTGTTGATAATTTTTTAACTTTTTAATTGACACATTATAATTGTACATATTTATGGAGTTCAAGTTGGTATTCCAATACAGTTATGTGTTGTTTATACAATGTACAAGTTAGGCTAGTTAGCATATCCATCACCTCATACATGTAATCATTTTTTGGTGGTGAAAACATTCAAAAGCCTCTCTTCTGGCTATTTTGTAATATACACTACTTTACTGTTAACCGTAATAATCCTACTGTGCAATAGAACACCAGAACTTATTTTTCTTATTTTATTGTAACTTTGTACCCACTAACCAACCTCTCCTCATCTTTCTCTCCCACCTCCCCACTCCAGTCTCTGATAACCACTCTTCTACTCTACTTCTATGGTACCAACTTTTTATTTTTTAGATTCCACATATAAGTGATATCCTGCAGTATTTGCCTCTCTCTCTATGTCTTATTTCACTTAACATACTATCCTCCATTTTCATCCATGTTGCTACAGATGACAGGATTTCATTCTTTTTATGGCCGAATGATATTCTATTGAGTATATATACCCCCATTTTCTTTATCTATTCTTTCATTGTTGGACACTTAGGTTGAGTCTGTATTTTGGCTATTGTAAAATATGGGAGTGCAGATATTTCTTTGACATACTGATTTCATTTCCTTTGGATATATATCCAGTAGTAGGATTGCTGGATCATCTAGAAGTTCCATTTTTAAATTTTTTTAGTAACCTCCATATTGTTTTCCATAATAACTACTAATTTACGTTCCCACCAACAGTGTATAAGTGTTCCCTTCTCCTGAAATCCTCGCCAACACTTGTTTTCTTTTTTCTTTTCGATAGTAGCCATTCTCATTGGAATGAAGTGGTGTCTTGTTGTGGTTTGGGTTTGCATTTGCCTGATGATTAGTTTATTTGAATATTTTTTCGTATACCTGTTGGCTCTTTTTATATCTTCCTTTCGAAATGTCTGTTAAGCTATTTTGCCCATTTTTAATCAGTTTTTTTTTTTTTGCTATTAAGTTTTTTATATATATTCTGGATATTAACCCATTGTCAGATGTATAGTTTGCAATTCTCTCCTATTTCTGTAGATTGTCTATTCATTTTATCAGTTGTTTCCTTTGCTGCACAAAAACTTTTTGGTTTGATGTAATCAGATTTGTCTGTTTTTGTTTCTGTTGCCTGTGTTTTGAGGTCTTCGCTTTAAAAATCCTTGCCTAGCACAGTGTTGTAAAGCATTTTCTCCTGTTTTCTTCCAGTAGATTTCATGGTTTTAGGTTTCACATTTAAGTCTTTAATCCATTTTGAGTTGATTTTTGTATATAGTGAGAAGTAGTTTAGTCTTATTCTTCTGCAAGTAGATAACACATTTTCTAAGTGTTTTTGGCACCTGTTTTGAAAATCAGTTGTCTATAGATGCATGACTTTAATTCTGGGATATCCATTCTGCTCTATTGGTCTGTTTTTATGTCAGTGCCATGCTTTTTTGGTTGCAGTAGCTTTGTAGTATATTTTGAGGTCTGTATATCTGTCCATTGCTGAAAGTGGGGTGTTCAAGTTCCCTGCTATTACTGTATTATAGTCTGTCTCTCCCTTTAGATCTAATGATATTTGCTTTACAGACTTGGGCACTCCAGTGTTCGGGGTGTGTGTTAATATATACTGTAAATACATATATGAGACACAATTGTATATTATATAATGATTATATAATATATATTATAAATAATGTAATTGTTATATCTTCCTGCTGAATTGATCCCTTTATCATTATATAATCACCTTTTCTGTCTCTTTTTACAGTTTTTGACTTAAAGTAAGCATGGCTACTCCTGTTTGCTTTGGGTTTCCATTTACATGGATGTCTTTTTCTATCCTTTAATTTTTTTGTGTGTGTGAGACAGAGTCTCACACCGTTCCCCAGGCTGGAGCACAGTGGTGTGACTCACTGTACCCTCCACCTCCTGTATTCAAGTGATCTTGTGCTTCAGCCTCCCAAACAGCTGGTATTACAGGCGTGCACCACCACACCCAGCTAATTTTTGTATTTTTTAGTAGAGACAGGGTTTCGCCATGTTGGCCACACTGGTCTTGAACTCCTGACCTCAGGTGATCTTCCTGTCTCGGCCTCCCAAAGTGCTAGGATTACAGGCGTAAACCACTGCACCCAACCTCTATCCCTTAACTTTCAATCTATGTTTGTCTTTAACAGTGAGGTGAGTCTGTTATAGGCAGCATACATTTGGGTTTTATTATCCACTCAGCCATTCTATATATTTTAATTGGAGGAACTTACCCAGTCACATTCAAGGCTGTTATTTATAGGTGAGGATTTATTGCTGCCTTTGTGTTAATGGTTTTCTGGTTGTTTTATAGATTTTTTTTTTGTAGCATTCTTTCTCTCTTGTTCACATCTGTAGTTTTGTTGCTCACTGTGGTGCTATACTTTGTTTCCTTTCTCTTTCTCCTTTGTATATCTGCTGTAATTTCTTTCTTTATGTTTACTATAGAGCTAGCATAAAGAGTCTTGTTATAATGCACTATTTTAAGCTGATAGCAAATTAACTTTGGTCTCTGTATTGCTCCATTCTCATATTGTCATAAAGAACTATCTGAGACTGGGTAATTTGTGAAGAAAAGAGGTTTGCTTGACTCACAGTTCCACAGGCTTCACAGGAAGCATGAGTGGGAGGTCTTAGGAAACTTACAATCATAGCAGAAGGTGAAGGGGAAACAAGCACTCCTTACCATGGTGGAGCAGGAGAGAGAGAGAGAGAATGCAATGGGGGGAAATGCCACACTTAAACCGTCAGATCTTGTGGAACTCACTATCATGAGAACAGCATGGGGGAAAATCTGTCCCCCTGATCCAGTCACCTCCCACCAGGCCCCTCCCCTAACATGAGGATTACAATTCGACATGAGAT
Organism: Papio anubis; assembly: GCF_008728515.1. Taxonomy (NCBI): domain Eukaryota; kingdom Metazoa; phylum Chordata; class Mammalia; order Primates; family Cercopithecidae; genus Papio; species Papio anubis. The sequence continues at coordinate 124,394,632 of NC_044980.1, read as the reverse complement.
TTGAGTGGGGACATAGAGCCAAACCATATTATTCTACCACTGGCCCCTCCCAAATCTCATGTCCTTCTCATTTGAAAACCAATCATGCCTTTCCAGCAGTAACCAAAAGTCTTAACTCAATCTGACATTAACTTAAAAGTCCAAGTCCAAAGTCTCATCTGAGACATGGCAAGTCCCTTCCACCTATGAGCCTGTAAAATAAAAAACAAGTTACTTCCAAGATACAATGGAGGTATAGACATGGGGTAAATGCTTCTGCTCCAAATGGTAGAAATTGGCCAAAATAAAGGGGCTACAGGTCCCACGCTAGTCCGAAACCCAGCAGGGCAGTCATTAAATCTTAAAGCTTCCAAATAATTTCCATTGACTCTATGTCTGACATCCAGGGCACGCTGAGGCAAGTGGTGGGCCCCCAAGGCCTTGGGCAGCTCTGCCCCTCTGGGCTGTGCAGGGTACAGCCCCTGTGGCTGCTTTCATGGGCTGGTGTTGAGTGCCTGTGGCTTTTCTAGGCTCTCAGTGCAGACTGTGGGTCTACCATTCTGGGGTCTGAAGGACAATGGCCCCCTTTTCGCAGCTCCACTAGACAGTGCCCCAGTGGGGACTCTATGTGGGGGCTCCAACCCCACATTTTCCCTCTGCACTGCCCTAGTGGAGGTTCTCCATGAGGGCTCTGCCTCTGCAGCAGACTTCTTCCTGGATATCCAGGCATTTCCATACATCCTCTGAAATCTAGGCAGAGATTCCCAAACCTCAATTTTTGCCTTCTGCATACCCACAGGCCCAACACCATGTGGAAGCCACCAAGACTTGGGGCTTGCAGCCTCTGATTCAATGACCTTAACTGTATCATTGGCCCCTTTTGGCCACACACTTTTAAACCAGCAAATCTTGTGAGAGCTCACTATCATGAGAACAGCATGGGATAAATCTGCCCCTGGATGGAGCTGGAGCAGCTGGGATGCAGGGCACCAAGTCCTGAGGCTGCACAGAGTAGCAGGGCCCTGGGCCCAGCCCACGAAGTCATTTTTGGTTGGCCTCTGGGGCTGTGATAGGAGGAGCTACCTTGAAAGACTCTGAAATGCCCTGGAAACATTTTCCCCATTCTCTTGGCTATTAACGTTTGGCTCCTGTTGTGCACATTTCTGCAGCAGGCTTGAATTTCTCCCCAGAGAATGGGTTTTTCTTTTCTTTTTTTCTTTTTTTTTTTTTTTTTTGAGACAGAGTCTTGCTCTGTCACCCAGGCTGGAGTGCAGTGGCCGGATCTCAGCTCACTGCAAGCTCCTCCTCTCGGGTTCACGCCATTCTCCTGCCTCAGCCTCCCGAGTAGCTGGGACTACAGGCACCCGCCACTTCGCCCGGCTAGTTTTTTGTATTTTTTAGTAGAGACGGGGTTTCACCGTATTAGCCAGGATGGTCTCGATCTCCTGACCTCATGATCCGCCCGTCTCGGCCTCCCAAAGTGCTGGGATTACAGGCTTGAGCCACCACGCCCTGCCGGGTTTTTCTTTTCTACCGCATGATCAGGCTGCAAATTTTCTAAACTTTTATGCCCTACTTCCCTTTTAAATATAAGTTCGTTTCAGATAATCTCTTTGTTCATGCATATGAACGTACACTTTTAGAAACAGCCAGGTCACCTCTTGAATGCTTTGCTGCTTAGAAATTTCTTCTGCCAGATACCCTAAATCATGTCTCTCAAGTTTCAAAGTTCCACAGATCTCTAGGGCAGGGGCAAAATGCCACCAATCTTATTGCTAAAGCATAGCAAGAGTGACCTTTACTCCAGTTTCCAATAAGTTTCTCATCTCCATCTGAGATCACCTCAGCCTGGACTTCATTGTTTATATCACTTATCAGCATTTTGGTCAAAAGCATTCAACAAGTCTCTAGGAAGTTCCAAACTTTTCCACATCTTTTCTGTCTTTTTCTGAGTCCTCCAAACCGTTCCAGCCTCTGCCCGTTACCCAGTTCCAAAGTCACTTCTACATTTTCAGATATCTTTGTAGCAGTGCCCCACTACTAATAATAATTTGTATTTCTATTATTGCACATATAATTACAGGAAAATTAGAAAACATAGACAGTAAGAAAAACTTCATCTGAAACTTTGTTGTGAAGAATAAGAATGATTTCTCTGTGGTAAATTCCTTGGTATAACATTGTTGGAGCTAAAGGTTATGACATCCTTGTGGCTTGTGCTGTGGATTCCTATATTGATTTGGAAAAAAGGTTGTGGTGATTCTGATTTGCAGTATTAGTAAGCAGTGAATAAATTTTTATCACAGCCTCTGTAAAATGGATACTATGTGTGGATTTGGTATTTTAGAATTGTTTTCATTTGCATTTTCTGTTTACTAGTGACTGTGTGTTTGGTGTACCTGTTAAGAATTGTCTGTTTTTATCTTTTGTTCATTTACTACTTGAAATAGTAATGCATTTCTGTGTGTACTGGTACCTATTACAGGTATTATCTTTAATCATATCACATTTGAGAATTATTTTCTGTTCATCTTTTTGTTGTATTCAAGTTTCAACTTGTATGGGCTAATATACTTCAGAATTAAATGTTATTTTCTTCTACAAGTGTGATATAATTCTTCTCTGTTTTCTTTTTTTCTAGGAAACGTGTTTGTTAATTGCTTTCTTAGCTTTAAAGCTTTAATTAAACTGAAATTTATTTCAAGGAACAGTATAAACAGTGATTGTTGTTTTTTGCTAAAATGTATTTCCAAAGTACTTTATTCACTTTAAGTATTGGTGTTTTATAGTATGTATCTTAAGATAGTGATTATACTTTTATTTCACGTAAATGTGGTCTATATAAAACCTTAGGCAACAGGCAAAATATCCCAAATTTCTAAGTAGTGTTACTTAATTTTTAATTATTTGTACTATTACCAGAATATATTTCATATTGAATTCATGCACATATGAACATGTATGTTATTTTACTCATTTATTTACTTATTTATTTAAACAGTTCAGAAACGATTGCCAGATGTTGGTATATCCTACTTTCTGGATCTGTGCTTGTGAAAGGCTCCATGGTCTTGCCTCCTTGCAGGTACGTTCACATTTGCTGCTTAGTACATATGGCAGGCAAAGTTAATATTAAACTATTTTGTATAGGATGTATGTTTTCTTTCAGTAGGTGATACATCTTTTAAATGTCTTTGCCTGTTGGCACCATTGGAAATACTTGGCAGGAATCAGTTAATCTTTTGTATTTCTGGGGGTATAATCTGTAAGCTTACACCATGACATGATATCTTCTTCCTGTTTGAAAATTAGTTTTATGGGAGCTGGGTGTGGTGGCTTACACCTGTAATCCCAGCACTTTAGGAGACTGATGCTGGCGGATCACCTGAGGTCGGGAGTTCGAGACCAGTCTAACCAACATGGAGAAACCCCGTCTCTACTAAAAATACAAAATTAGCCGGGTGTGGTGGCGCATACCTGTAATTCCAGCTACTCGGGACGCTGAGGCAGGAGAATTGCTTGAACCCAGGAGGTGGAGTTTGCTGTGAGCCGAGACCATGCCATTACACTCCAGCCTGGGCAACAAGAGCGGAAATCCGTCTCCCAAAAAAAAAAAAAAATTAGTTTTATGTATTATTTGAGCTGATTTATCTAATGGGTTTTTGATACATTGCTATTATTGGATGTAGAGAGGTGATGTAATAGTTAAGAAATTGGTTTTTGTAGTAAATCAACTAGATTACAATTCTGATTTCATCACTAGTTATGTGACTTGGGACAAATTTTAGTTTTCTTGACTGAAAAATGGGAATAATAGTGGTACCTACTTAAGTATTGTCATGAGGTGTTAGGAAACTACTACAGATGCTTTCAACAGAAGTCTATAAGGGCACATTCTGGAGCCAGACTCCATGAGTTCATATCTGCTGTACTATTTCTTGGGCAGATTACTTAATTTCTTTGTGCCTTACTTTGTTCATTTGTAAAATGATCATAATAATACAACTTCTTTCATAGCATAGGCTAATGCTGAGAAATAAATGACTTACTCTATATAAAGCTCTTAGAACAGTACCTGGCAGTTAAAAATAATTGTTAATTATTATCATAACTATTACGTAAAAGAGAAGGGTGGTGGAAAGAAGGTCAATTGTGGAATTCTGTTAGTAATTATTAAGATTTTGGGGCCTCAACGTATGCTTTAGTGACATATAAATGTAATTTTTAGTGACTTTTTTCCCATAATGTTGAGAAGAAATTTCTAGGCTTTGAAAGTAAGACTTCCGATTGTAGTTAATTTAGTAGCATAACTATTTAACATAAATATCAGGATATGGGACATCTCGATTTAAATATTTTAGAAGTCATGCCTTGACTCCTGAAACTTTACATCATTGGCCTTTGCATGAAATGTGCTAATTGACTAGTTGAATAACACATGTAGTTGACTGCATTTATAAATATATAGTAGTTCTGGTTTTTTTGAGCTTTTTGGCCATTGTTCCTTTTCCCTGTATTTGTGAATCTCACATTAATGAATTTGTATTTTTAGCCCCTGAGAACTGAATAAGCTGGATTGATTTGCCTACGGTTATAGTTTAAGATTATAGGCCGGGCACGGTGGCTCAAGCCTGTAATCCCAGCACTTTGGGAGGCCGAGACGGGCGGATCACAAGGTCAGGAGATCGAGACCATCCTGGCTAACACAGTGAAACCCCGTCTCTATTAAAAAATACAAAAAACTAGCCAGGTGTGGTGGCGGGCACCTGTTGTCCCAGTTACTCGGGAGGCTGAGGCAGGAGAATGGCGTAAACCCGGGAGGTGGAGCTTGCAGTGAGCCGAGATCTGGCCACTGCACTCCAGCCTGGGCGACAGAATGAGACTCCGTCTCAAAAAAAAAAAAAAAAAAAGATTATTAGTATTTTTCTTTTGAACACTCCTGCTGTGTTCTGAATGGTCAAGAATTTACTGTGAGGACATTTAGTAGCCCTTAATCAACTGCAATAATTCATTACTAGTTTGTGATCAAGACAATGAAGTTTATCTTTTTAAGTAAATAGAATGAGATTTTAGAAAAAGTCATGGTATGCATTAATGTAATCATAAACTTTACAGCAAACATGATTATGGAATTTTATTCTAAAGAATAATACTGATTAATGAATTTGTATCTTTTGTGTGAAAAATTTATAATAGGCTACTGTACATTCAATTTTAGGATTAGTGAGTTACTATAACAAACTGCCTAGAATACTGCTTAACATATATTAAGCATCAAATAATTTTTGGCTTCTTCAGACAGAATACAGAAACCACAGCATAATTGGAACAGGTAAAGTTTGATTTTTTTTTAAATTTTTTTTTTTTTTATTTGAAACAGAGTTGCTGTTGCCCAGGCTGGAGGGCAGTGGCAGGATCTTGGCTCACTGCAACCTGCACCTTCTGGGTTCGAGTAATTCTCCTGCCTCAGCCTTCCGAATAGCTGGGATTACAGGTGTGTGCCACCACACCCAGCTAATGTTTGTATTTTTAGTACAGGCATGGTTTCACCATGTTGGCTAGGCTGGTCTCAGGCTCCTGACCTCAAGTCATCTGCCTGCCTTGGCCTCCCAAAATGCTGGGATTACAGACATGAGCCGCTGCACCTGGCCTGAGCAGGTAAAGTTTAATTTTAAAATTAAACTAATTCAAGGGATGAGCTACTAAAAAGGATAAAGCAGAATACCCTACAGCTGAGGGCAAATTCCCACGGACAAAACAAATTTGAAAGGGAGACCCTTTCCTCATGACTAGAGTTCAGACTTTGTTGAAGAATCTTAGTTGCAGCCCAGTAAATAGCAGAGACGTTCACTGGATTGCTCTGGGACAGAGCTGCTCCACAGTCATCTGGTCAAGGCTGGCAGGAAGGGGAAGGGAACTGCTGGCCAGGAATGGCACGTAGGAGACCCCCCTTACCAGGATGCAGATGGCCCCTGAAGCTGGGGACAGGAAACAGAAGCCCCCCAGTTGCAGAGGAAAGACTTTCTTACTGCAGTGTTCCTCTAGCACCCTCTGCTGACAAAGCTGCAACATTTTCAGCTAGCAAAGAAGAATGTTTGCACAATTCACATCCTTACCACAAAGTAGGGCAATAAAGGGTAGATTTGAAGCTGAGAGCCAGAGCCAGTATGTTTGGAGAGGCAGTAAATAACTGTCACAGTCCACTCCCCTGGCTGCTCAGCTTCCTTATGAATGCTTCTAAACACATTTGAAATTCCATTCAACGATCTGTGTCTACCTAACAAAACGCAACTATCCTTTATACAAATGAAGTTCTTACCCTCTCGCCCAAATAAGGAGACACACAACCACAACAATCATTGCTAGCTATATTTGTATATAATCTGTCATAGTGCCTCTGAATATTCTGTTAACTAAAGACTACCTTGTAAAGTTTACCTTCAGTATCTTATACTATATATATAGTAATCTAAGAGAAAATATAAAGAGCTACTACAGTCCTTGTTTCTATAATTGGACACAAGGCTATATTTGATATCTCTGTCTTTCACTACCCATTCAGTATTTCTTGCCTCAAGTAAAACTTCAGCTGTTCTGTGTCCTTTACTTTGTGGTTGGAACAAAACTTTAATTTTGATGTGTCTTCAACTGTCCTGCCTCTTTCTTGGTTGCTGTAGTTTTTGATTAACCTTTTTTTTTTTTTTTAAAGACAGTGTCTTCTCTCCGTCACCCAGGCTGGAATGCAGTGATGTGATCCCAGCACACTGCAATCTCTGCCTCCCAGGTTCTGGCGATTCTCCTGCCTCAGTCTCCAAAATAGCTGGGATTACAGGCGTGCACCACCATGCCCGGCTAATTTTTGTATTTTTTGTGGAGAGAGGGTACCATGTTGGCCAGGCTGGTCTCAAAACTCCTGACCTCAAGTGATCTGCCTGCCTTGGCCTCCCGGAGTGCTAGGATTACAGGTGTGAGCCACTTCACCTGACTGTTTTCCACCAATCTTTATTGTATCTTTTCTTTTCTTTTTAAAGACAGATTCTCACTCTATTGCCCAGGCTGGAGTGCGGTGGCTCAGTCTTGGCTCACCTCAACCTCTGCCTCCCAGGTTCAAGCAATCCCTCTGCTTCAGCCTCCCAAGTAGCTAGGACTATAGGTGTGCACCACCACACCCAGCTAATTTTTGTATTTTTAGTAGAGATGGAGTTTCACAATGTTGGCCAGGCTGGTCTTGACCTCCTGACCTCAAGTGATCTACCCACCTTGGCCTCCCAAAGTGCTGGGATTACAGTGTGAGCCATCACACCTGGCCCCATTAATCTTTAATAGTGGGCATGGAAGTACTAACAGGAGCATAAGAGGATGGCCTAAGTTCCACATGTAGTCTCTCTTGCCTACATTTTGTGCAGTAATCCATTATTCCTTTGCTAATTGGAATCAGTCATATGGGCCAGTGGACTAACCTCTTTTGCTGCCTGTTGGTTTAATGACTGGGTGGAAGTCTCTAGTTCAGTGGAACCATTGTTGTGTTTACTGGTAGAAGCAATACTCTTTTGTACACTAAGCCTCCAAACCAGCAGAGCTTAGAGTTGTTGAGAGGGGAAGCAAAAATTGTGTGAATGAGTTTGTGAAAGGAAAATAAATCTCAGGACCCCCAAATCACTAAGTCAAAGAGAAAAGCTGCTCTTTTATTGTGAAATATAATATGGGGAAAAGTGCAGATAACGTAAGTCTACATGTTAGTGAATACTATATATCGAATGTTTGCCTAATCACTACCCATATCAAGAAATTGAACATTGTCATTACCTAGAAGCAGCTTCATGCCTTTTCTTAAATCTACTCTCTTACCTTTCCTCAACACCAATTTCCTAAATTTTAATCAGTCTTGTATGTCTGAAGAGTTTTGGCCTGTGGATATGTACACCTTAGTTGAGGGCTATTATAAGTAATGCAGCTGTGAACATTTTTGTATATTAGATGCACATGTGGATGCATTTCTGCTGTATATACCTAACAAGGAATTGTTGGCTCACAGTGTTGTAGGACTTCCTCCTTAGTTCAGCTAAGAGCTGGGTCTTGTTACACAGCCATGAAATATTAGGCTCACAGAAACTTTGAAGGATGAGAATATTGGAATTTATTGGGCAAAAAGGAAAAAGGGGAAGCAAGGATTCTCTGCAAAACCAGAGTTTCTGCTAGTGTGCTTCCCGCCTGGCACATTGAATCCCAGGTACCACGCAGGAAGAGGAGGGGCCAACCTCCTCCTCACAGCAAAGGGCACAAACTTCTGTGGCTCCACTCCTGTGTGTGTTTCTCCCAGTGTGGAGGCCAGTTAAAATTTTTCTGGGAACCCCTTTACACTTGACTGTCTCAACAACAGGGTGTGCCTACAGTAAGCTTTGTTAATTCCAAGTTGCATTCCAAGTTGATGCACTAATTTACACACCCACCAGTGGTGTGTGAGAGTTCTTATTGTTCCACATTCTAACCAACACTTAGTAGTATAAGTCTTTTTAAAGTTATTGGCTGCTTAATTTCAGTCATTCTTTTCCATTTTATTATAGTTTTCGTTTGCATTTGAATGACTGCTGATGAATACATTTTCATTAGAGTGACTTTTTTTTTTTATTATACTTTAAGTTTCTAGGGTACATGTGCACAACGTGCAGGTTTGTTACGTATGTATACATGTGCCATGTTGGTGTGCTGCACCTATTAACTCGACATTTACATTAGGTATATCTCCTAATGCTGTCCCTTCCGCCTTTCCCCACCCCATGATGGGCCCTGGTGTGTGATGTTCCCCTTCTTAGTGTCCAAGTGTTCTCATTGTTTAATTCCCACCTATGAGTGAGAACATGTAGTGTTTGGTTTTTTATCCTTGTGATAGTTTGCTGAGAATGATGGTTTCTAGCTTCATCCATGTCCCTACAAAGGACATGAACTCATCCTTTTTTATGGCTGCATAGTATTCTGTGGTATATATGTGCCACATTTTTTTTTATTATACTTTATGTTCTAGAGTACATGTGCATAAAGTGCAGATTTGTTACATATGTATACATGTGCCATGTTGGTGTGCTGCACTCATTAACTCGTCATTTACATTAGCTATATCTCCTAATGGTATCCCTCCCGCCTCCCCCCCGACCCTAAAACAGGCCCTAGTGTGTGATGTTCCCCTTCGTGTGTCGAAGTGTTTGCATTGTTCAATTCCCACCTATGAGTGAGAACATGCAGTGTTTGGTTTTCTGTTCTTGCAATAGTTTGCTGAGAATGATGGTTTCCAGCTGCATCCACATCCCTACAAAGGATATGAACTCATCCTTTTTTATGGCTGCATAGTATTCCATGGTGTATATGTGCCACATTTTCTTAATTCAGTCTGTCATTGATGAACATTTGGGTTGGTTCCAAGTCTTTGCTATTGTGAATAGTGCCGCAATAAACATGTGTGCATGTGTCTTTATAGCAGCATGATTTATAATCCTTTGGGTATATACCCAGTAATGGGATGGCTGGGTCAAATGGTGTTTCTAGTTCTAGATCCTTGAGGAATCGCCAAACTGTCTTCCACAATGGTCGAACTAGTTTACAGTCCCACCAACAGTGTAAAAGTTTTCCTGTTTCTCCACATCCTCTCCAGCACCTGTTGTTTCCTGACTTTTTAATGATCGCCATTCTAACTGGTGTGAGATGGTGTCTCATTGTGGTTTTGGTTTGCATTTCTCTGATGGCTAGTGATGATGAGCATTTTTTCATGTGTCTGTTAGCTGCATAAATGTCTTCTTTTGAGAAGTGTCTGTTCATATCCTTTGCCCACTTTTTGATGGGGTTGTTTGTTTGTTTCTTGTAAATTTGTTTGAGTTCTTTGTAGGTTCTGGATATTAGCCCTTTGTCAAATGAGGAGATTGCAAAAATTTTCTCCCATTCTGTAGGTTGCTTGTTCACTCTGATGGCAGTTTCTTTTGCTGTGCAGAAGCTCTTTAGTTTAATTAGATCCCATTTGTCAATTGTGGCTTTTGTTGCCATTATTTTTGGTGTTTTAGACATAAAGTCCTTGCCCATGCCTGTGTCCCTAGGTTTTCTTCTAGGGTTTTTATGGTTTTAGGTCTAACATTGAAGTCTCTAATCTATCTTGAATTCATTTTTGTATAAGGTGTAAGAAAGGGATCCAGTTTCAGCTTTCTACTTAGGGCTAGCCAGTTTTCCCAGCACCATTTATTAAATAGGGAATCCTTTCCCCATTTCTTGTTTTTGTCAGGTTTGTCAAAGATTGACCAGATGGTTGTAGAAAGTTGTATTATTTCTGAGGGCTCTGTTCTGTTCCATTGGTCTATATCTCTGTTTGGTACCAGTACCATGCAGTTTTAGTTACTGTAGCCTTGTAATATAGTTTGAAGTCAGGTAGCGTGATGCCTCCAGCTTTGTTCTTTTGGCTTAGGATTGTCTTGGCAATGCGGGCTCTTTTTTGGTTCCATATGAACTTTAAAGTAGTTTTTTCCAATTCTGTGAAGAAACTCATTGGTAGCTTGATGGGGGTGGCATTGAATCTATAAATTACCTGGGGCAGTATGGCCGTTTTCATGATATTGATTCCTCCTATCATGAGCATGGAATGTTCTTCCATTTGTTTGTGTCCTCTTTTATTTCACTGAGCAGTGGTTTGTAGTTCTTCTTGAAGAGGTCCTTCATATCCCTTGTAAGTTGGATTCCTAGGCATTTTATTCTCTTTGAAGCAATTGTGAATGGCAATTCACTCATGATTTGGCTCTCTGTCTGTTATTGGTGTATAAGAATGCTTGTGATTTTTGCACGTTGATTTTGTATCCTGAAACTTGGCTGAAGTTGCTTATCAACTTAAGGAGAATTTGGGCTGAGACAGTGGAGTTTTCTAAATATACAATCATGTCATCTGCAAACAGGGACAATTTGACTTCCTCTTTTCCTACTTGAACACCCTTTATTTCTTTCTCTTGCCTGATTGCCCTAGTCAGAACTTCCAACACTATGTTGAATAGGAGTGGTGAGAGAGGGAATCCCTGTCTTGTGCCAGTTTTCAAAGGGAATTTTTCCAGTTTTTGCCCATTTAGTATGATATTGGCTGTGGGCTTGTCGTAACTAGCTCTTACTATTTTGTGATATGTTCCATCAATACCAAATTTATTGGAGAGTTTTTAGCCTGAAGGGCTGCTGAATTTTGTCAAAGGCCTTTTCTGCATCTATTGAGATAATCATGTGGTTTTTGTCTTTGGTTCTGTTTATGTGATGAATTACGTTTATTGATTTGCATATGTTGAACCAGCCTTGCGTCCCAGGGATGAAGCCCACTTGATCATAGTGGATAAGCTTTTTGATGTGCTGCTGGATTCGGTTTGCCAGTATTTTATTGAGGATTTTTGCATCAGTGTTCGTCAGGGATATTGGTGTAAAGTTCTCTGTTTTTATTGTGTCTCTGCCAGGCTTTGGTATCAGGATGATGTTGGCCTCATAAAATGAGTTAGGGAGGATTCCCTCTTTTTCTGTTGATTGGAATCGTTTCTGAAGGAATGGTACCAGCTCCTGCTTGTACCTCTGGTAGAATTCAGCTGTGAATCTCTCTAGTCCTGGACTTTTTTTGGTTGGTAGGCTATTAATTATTGCCTCAGTTTCAGAGCCTGTTATTGGTGTATTCAGGAATTCAACTTCTTCCTGGTTTAGTCTTGGGAGAGTGTATGTGTCCAGGAATTTATCCATTTCTTCTATGTTTTCTAGTTTATTTGCATAGAGGTGTTTACAGTATTCTCTGATGGTAGTTTGTATTTCTGTGGGGTCGGTGATGATATCCCCTTTATCATTTTTTATTGTGTCTATTTGATTCTTCTTTCTTTTCTTCTTTATTAGTCTTGCTAGCAGTCTATCAATTTTGTTGATCTTTTCAAAAAACCAGCTCGTGGATTCATTGATTTTTTGAAGGGTTTTTTGTGTCTCTATCTCCTTCAGTTCTGCTCTGATCTTAGTTATTTCTTGCCATCTGCTTGCTTTTGAATGTGTTTGCTCTTGCTTCTCTAGTTCTTTTAATTGTGATGTTAGGTTGTCAATTTTAGATCTTTCCTGCTTTCTCTCGTGAGCATTTAGTGCTATAAATTTCCCTCTACACACTGCTTTAAATGTGTCCCAGAGATTCTGGTATGTTGTATCTTTGTTCTCATTCGTTTCAGAGAACATCTTTATTTCTGCCTTCATTTCGTTATGTACCCAGTAGTCATTCAGGAGCAGGTTGTTCAGTTTCCATGTAGTTGAGAGGTTTTGATTGAGTTTCTTAGTCCTGAATTCTAGTTTGATTGCACTGTGGTCTGAGAGACAGTTTGTTATAATTTCTGTTCTTTTACATTTGCTGAGGAGTGCTTTACTTCCAACTCTGTGGTCAGTTTTGGAATAGGTGTGATGTGGTGCTGAGAAGAATGTATATTCTGTTGATTTGGGATAGAGAGTTCTGTAGATGTCTATTAGTTCTGTTTGGTGCAGAGTTGAGTTCAATTCCTGGATATCCTTGTTAACTTTCTGTCTTGTTGATATGTCTAATGTTGACAGTGTGGTGTTAAAGTCTCCCATTATTATTGTATGGGAGTCTAAGTCTCTTTGTAAGTCTCTGAGGACTTGCTTTATGAATCTGGGTGCTCCTGTATTGGGTGCATATATATTTAGGATAGTTAGCTCTTCTTGTTGAATTGATCCCTTTACCATTATGTAATGGCCTTCTCTGTCTCTTTTGATCTTTGTTGGTTTAAAGTCTGTTTTATCAGAGACTAGGATTGCAACCCTTGCCTTTTTTTTGTTTTCCATTTGCTTGGTAGATCTTCCTCCATCCCTTTATTTTGGGCCTGTGTGTGTGTCTGCATGTGAGATGGGTCTCCTGAATACAGCACATTGATGGGTCTTGACTCTTTATCCAATTTGCCAGTCTGTGTCTTTTAATTGGAGCATTTAGCCCATTTACATTTAAGGTTAATATTATGTGTGAACTTGATCCTGTAATTATGATGTAACTGCTTCTTTTGCTTGTCAGTTGATGCAGTTTCTTCCTAGCATCGATGGTCTTTACAATTTGTCATGTTTTTGCAGTAGCTGGTACCAGTTGTTCCTTTCCATGTTTGGTGCTTCCTTCAGTATCTCTTGTAGTGGAGGCCTGGTGGTGACAAAATCTCTCAGCCTTTGCTTGTCTGTAAAGGATTTTATTTCTCCTTCACTTATGAAACTTAGTGGGGCTGGATGTGAACTTCTGGGTTGAAAATTCTTTTCTTTAAGAATGTTGAATATTGGCCCCCACTCTCTTCTGGCTTGTAGAGTTTCTGCTGAGAGATCCGCTGTTAGTCTGATGGGCTTCCCTTTGTGGGTAACCTGACCTTTCTCTCTGGCTGCCCTTAACATTTTTTCCTTCATTTCAACTTTGGTGAATCTGACAATTGTGTGTCTTGGAGTTGCTCTTCTCAAGGAGTATCTTTGTGGCATCTCTGTATTTCCTGAATTTGAATGTTGGCCTGCCTTGCTGGGTTGGGGAAGTTCTCCTGAATAATATCCTGCAGCATCTTTTCCAACTGGGTTCCATTCTCACTGTCACTTTCAGGTACACCAATCAGACGCAGATTCGGTCTTTTCACATAGTCCCATATTTCTTGGAGGCTTTGTTCATTTCTTTTTACTCTTTTTTCTGTAAATTTCTCTTCTCGCTTAATTTCATTAATTTGATCTTCAATCATGGATACCCTTTCTTCCAGTTGATCGAGTTGGTTACTGAAGCTTGTTCATTTGTCATGTAGTTCCCGTGTCATGGTTTTCATCACTGTCAGGTCATTTAAGGACTTCTCTACATTGGTTATTCTAGTTAGCCATTCTTCAGATTTTTTTTCAACGTTTTTAGTTTCTTTGCGCTGGGTTCGTAGTTCCTCCTTTAGCTCGGAGAAATTTGATCGTCTGAAGCCTTCTCTCAGCTCATCAAAGTCATTCTCGGTCCAGCTTTGTTCTGTTGCTGGCGAGGAGCTGTGTTCCTTTGGAGCGGGAGAGGCAATCTGATTTTTAGAATTTTCAGCTTTTCTGCACTGCTTTTTCCCCATCTTTGTGGTCTTATCTGTCTTTGGTCTTTGATGATGGTGACACACAGATGGGGTTTTGGTGTGGATGTCCTTTCTGTTTGTTAGTTTTCCTTCTAACAGTCAGGACCCTCAGCTGCAGGTCTGTTGGAGTTTCCTTGAGGTCCACTCCAGACACTGTTTGCCTGGGTATCAGCAGCGGAAGCTGCAAAATAGTGAATATTGCTGAACAGCAAATGTTACTGTCTGATCGTTCCTCTGGGAGCTTCCTCTCAGAGGTGTACCCAGCCGTGTGAGGTGTGAGGTGTCAGTCCGCCCCTAGAGGGTAATGTCTCCCAGTTAGGCTACTCAGGGGTCAGGGACCCACTTGAACAGGCAGTCTGACCGTTCTCAGACCTCAGACTCCGTGCTGGGAGAACCACTGCTCTCTTCAAAGCTGTCAGAGAGGGACATTTACATCTGCAGAGGTTTCTGCTGCCTTTTGTTTGGCCATGCCCTGTCCCCAGAGGTGGAGTCTACAGAGGCAGGCAGGCCTCCTTGAGCTCCGGTGGGCTCCAGCCAGTTCGAGCTTCCTGGCCCTTTTGTTTACCTACTTAAGCCTCAGCAATAGCTGACGCCCCTCCCCTGACTTCACTGCTGCCTTGTAGTTAGATCTCAGACTGCTGTGCTAGCAATGAGGGAGACTCTGTGGGCGTGGGACCCTCCGAGCCAGGCACGGGATATAATCTCCTGTTGTGCGGTTTGCTAAGACCCTTGGTGAAGCACATTATTAGGGTGGGAGTGACTTGATTTTCCGGGTGTTGTGTGTCTGAGTTTCCCTTGGCTAGGAAAGGGAATTCCCTTCCCCCTTGCACTTCCCGACTGAGGCAATGCCTTCCCCTGCTTTGGCTCTCGCTCGTTGGGCTGCACCCACTGTCCTGCAGCCACTATCTGACATGCCCCAGTGAGTTGAACCCGATACCTTAGTTGGAAATGCAGAAGTCATCCGTCTTCTGTGTTGCTCACGCTGGGAGCTGGAGGCTGGAACTGTTCCTATTCGGCCATCTTGGCGCCACTTCTGCCACATTTTCTTAATCCAGTCTATCATTGATGGACATTTGGGTTGGTTCCAAGTCTTTGCTATTGTGAATAGTGCCGCAATAAACATATGTGTGCTTGTGTCTTTATAGCAGCATGATTTA
The DNA here is from genome assembly GCF_008728515.1 of Papio anubis. NCBI lineage: Eukaryota > Metazoa > Chordata > Mammalia > Primates > Cercopithecidae > Papio > Papio anubis. Next base: position 124,379,403 of record NC_044980.1, on the reverse strand, counting down.
TAATCCTTTGGGTATATACCCAGTAATGGGATGGCTGGGTCAAATGGTGTTTCTAGGTCTAGATCCTTGAGGAATCGCCAAACTGTCTTCCACAATGGTCGAACTAGTTTACAGTCCCACCAACAGTGTAAAAGTTTTCCTGTTTCTCCACATCCTCTCCAGCACCTGTTGTTTCCTGACTTTTTAATGATCGCCATTCTAACTGGTGTGAGTTGGTATCTCATTGTGGTTTTGGTTTGCATTTCTCTGATGGCCAGTGATGATGAGTATTTTTTCATGTGTCTGTTGGCTGCGTAAATGTCTTCATTTGAGAAGTGTCTGTTCATATCCTTTGCCCACTTTTTGATGGGATTGTTTGTTTTCTTGTTGTAAATTTGTTTGAGTTTTTTGTAGGTTCTGGATATTAGCCCTTTGTCAGATGAGTAGCTTGCAAAAATTGTCTCCCATTCTGTAGGTTGCCTGTTCACTCTGATAGTAGTTTCTTTTGCTGTTGCAGAACTGTCACCCAGGCTGGAGTGCAGTGGCCCAATTTTGGCCCACTGCAACCTCTACCTCCCAGGTTCAAGCGATTCTCCTGCCTCACCCTCACAAGTAGATGGGACTGCAGGTGCATGACACCACGCCCAACCATGCCCAAATAATTTTTGTATTTTTATTAGAGACAGGGTCTCCGCATGTTGGCCAGGTTGTTCTTAAACTGCTGGCTTCAAGTGATCCGCGTGCCTTGGCTTCCCAAAGTACTGGGATTAGAGGCTTGAGCCACCACACCCAGTCTAGAATGACCTTTTTTTGTAAAGTGACTTCTCAGGTCTTTTCCTTATTTTCTTAATACGGTGTCTTTTTGTTTTCAAGATGTAGACATTTTTTATATATTCTGAATAAGAAACCTTCCTTGATTATTTTTGTTGGAAATACTTTTCCCCACTCTGTCTTATTCATTGTCATATTCATTCTGTTAGTAATATCTTTCGATGAACATGAGCTCTTAATTCTAATGTAGAAAAATTTGTCTTTTCTGTTTCTGAGGTTGCGAACCCCAAAAATCTGAGACAGGTCTCAGTTCATTTAGGAAGTTTAATTTGCCAAGGCTGAGGACGTGCGCCTGTGACACAGCCTCAGGAGGTCCTGTGACATGTGCTCAAAGTGGTCAGAGCACAGTTTTGTTTTACACATTTTAGGGAGACATAAGACCTCAATCAACATATGTAAGATTAGCATTGGTTCAGTCTGGAAAGGCAGGACTACTTGAAACAGAGAGGGGGCTTCCAGGTCATAGGTAGATAAGAGACAAGTGGTTGCTTTTTTTTTTTTTTTTGAGACAGGGTTTTGCTCTTGCCGCCCAGGCTGGGGTGCAATGGCACGATCTCGGCTCACTGCACCCTCCACCTTGAGGGTTCAGCCTATTCTCCTGCCTCAGCCTCCCGAGTAGCTGGGATTACAGGTGCCCGCCACCACACCCAGGGAAGTTTTGTATTTTTAGTAGAGATGGAGTTTCACCATTTTGGCCAGGCTGGTCTTGAACTCATGACCTCAGGTGATCCATCTGCCTCGGCCTCCCAAAGTGCTGGGATTACAGGTGTTAGCCATTGTGCCCAGCTGGCTGCATTTTTTTTTTTTTTTTTTTTGAGTTTCTGATTAGCCCCTCCAAAGGAGGCAATCAGATATGCATTTATCTCAGGGAACAGAGGGGTGACTTTGAATAGAATGGGAGGCAACTTTCCCCTAAGCAGTTTCCAGCTTGACTTTTCCCTTTAGCTTAGTGATTTGGGAGGCTCAAGATACTTTGCTTTCACAAGGTCATGGAGATATATGTGTGTGTGTGTGTGTGTGTGTGTTTTCTTATTATTTTCTTATTTTTTCTTATTATTTTCTAGAACTTTTCTTGTTTTCCTTTCACAGTTAAATCTGTAGTCTACCTGGAATTGAGTTTTGGGCATGGTATAATGTTGAGTCGTTTTCCATAGGGATGTCCTTTTCCCACTCATTCATTACCACTTTTTATGTAAATCAAATATCCACGTGTGTGTGCCAGTTTTAATTTTCATGTTTTTGATGAATAATGATGGTGAACACTTTTCCTTATGCTTATTGGCCATTGCTTTCTGTTTTTTCTTTAATAAAGTATCTCTTTAAGTTTTGTGTGTGTGTGTGCCTGTTGTAAACTCCTGTTGTTTATTACTGTAACTGTCCAGTGGATTCTTCCTGCCCACTTGTGCAGACAAAACCAATTCTCTGAGACCATGGCATTGTAATAAATAGTTCAATTGACACAAGCCTGGCCACACCATGTGGGAGATGGAGTTATTACTCAAATTCATCTCTTCCAAAATTTGGAGGTTAGGATTTTTTAAGGACAGTTTGGTGGGCCAGGGAATCTGGATTCTGGGTGAAGCCACAGGACTGGTCAGTGGGAGGTCTGTGGGTCCTGGTGGCCACTAATGAATCATCAGAAATGCTAAAAACCTGAAAAGACATCTCAAAAGGCCAATCTCAAATTCTATAATAGCACTGTTACTTGCAGGAGTAATTGCGTTGCAAATCTTGTGACTTTTGGAATAATGACTGGTAATCATTTATGTGTACACCTTAGCAGAATTCAGGCTCCTCATCCTTGTAATCTGGTGATCTTTCTTTCATTAGCTTTACAAAAACGGTTTAGTTTTGGGGAAGGGCTATTATCGTTTAAACTATGTATGTCTCCCAAAGTTAGAGTGGCCAGGGCCAAGGAATGATTGAGGGCAGTTTAGAGGTTAAAGGTAAGATGGTTGTGGATTGTCTTACAGTGAAGGCAGGTAGCTGTAATTTAGAGATACGTTGCCTCTTGGCGGCTTCTTCTCTGTTACTTAACACCTTGAAGGTGAGGTTGTTTAAATCCTGTTGTGGGGTTTGAGAGCCGGAATCCAACTTTTGGAATTTTTTCCTAATGTCAGGAGAGGATTGGGTGATAAAATGCATATTAAGGATTAGGCAACCTTCTCGCCCCTCTGGGTCTAGGACTGTAAAGTGTTTAAGGGCAGCTGCTAAGCGGTCCATGAACTGGGCTGGGTTTTCATCTTTACCGTGGGTAGTTTCCTTTAGCTTGTCATAATTAACAGGTTTGTATGCTGCCTTTTTGAGCCCCTCGACTAGGCAGGAGACCATGTAATCTTGCCTGTCTTTACATGGGGAGTCCGTCTGGTATTGCCAATGGGGATCCTCTCGGGGAACTGCCCTGGTGCCCTCTTGGAAGCCTGGCTCATGAAGCCAGTGGGTATCTGCGTAGAACTGGGCTAGAAAGTAAACTCTTTCTTGTTCTTCTAGGGAGAGGGGAGAGGTCAGGATGACATTTAAGTTACTCCAGGTTAAATTGTAGGACTGAGTTAGATATTGGAATTGCTGTATATATTTAGTGGAGTCTGATGAGAAAGACCCTAAACGCTGGCTGATTTGGGAAAGGTCTGATAGAGAAAAAGGCACATGTACCCTGACTATGCCTTCAGCTCCAGCCACCTCTCTAAGAGGAAATTGTTGGGCAGGTGGGGGAGAGCTAATTGCTAAATTAAACTGTAAGCCAGACCAGGTGTGAGGTTGGGAGGTAATAGAAGGGTTATAGGGTAGGAGAGCAGAGGCTGCAGAAGAATTGGGACCCGATTCAGCCTAGCATGGAGTGGCAAGGGGAGAAGGAGAGAGGTCAGAGGAGTCAGTGGAAAAGGAGGATTCAGAGGACTCTGAGCTTGGAGCGGAGACTGAAAGGAGCAGATGGGAGAGAAAGAAGGAAAATCTGGGACGAGTTGCATTGGGAACAGAGGCTAGGGAGGGAGCGAAGTGTAAAAAATGCCTGGATATAAGGCACCTCAGACCATTTGCCCAGTTTTCGATAAAAATTATCTAGGTCTTGTAGGATAGACAAATCGAAAGTGCCATTCTCTGGCCACATGGAACTATTGTCGAGTTTGTATTGGGGCCAAGTGGTATTACAGAAGAAAATAAGACGTTTAGGTTTTAGGTCAGGTGTTAGTCGAAGGGGTTTTAGGTTTTTAAGAACACAGGCTAAGGGGGAAGAGGGAGGAATGGATGGCGGAAGGTTGCCCATAGTGGAGAAGGTAAGTTTAAAGAGGAAGGTAGAGACATGGAGAAATGGAGGTGGGCAGCTACACTGTATATATTTAGTGGAGTCTGATGAGAAAGACCCTAAACGCTGGCTGATTTGGGAAAGGTCTGATAGAGAAAAAGGCACATGTACCCTGACTATGCCTTCAGCTCCAGCCACCTCTCTAAGAGGAAATTGTTGGGCAGGTGGGGGAGAGCTAATTGCTAAATTAAACTGTAAGCCAGACCGGGTGTGAGGTCTGCTTCCAGTAGGCGTCCCTGACTGAGTCCTGGGCTGTAATGTGGGTGAGCAGCCAAAGCAGGTGTCCCCGCAATTGACCTGCCACCAAGGGAATGTGGGTGAATGATCAAGGTAGGCGTCCCCGCGGTGATCAGACACCAACGGAAGACTGTCTTCCCAAGTCAGTAACTGAGATCAGAGTTTTTGAATGCACGGATGAAGTGTGTCTCCTTTTTGTCTCTGCCAGGAGGGGAGAGAAACTGAAATTGAAAGGAGAGAGATTGAAGGGAGGTGAGAGAGGTTAGGTAGAGAGCGAAAAAACTGCTTACCCGAGTGTGAAGAACCACTTACCAATTTGAAATTGGTGAGATGGTCCTTGGGCTGGCTGGTTTGATGACCCAAGGTCGTAGGTGGATCTCCTCACGGAGGGAGTGTGAGGACAGGGGACCGGTCTCCCAAAGGAGTTCCCCTGTCCTGGGTTTTTGGCACCAAATGTTACGCACGTCCATATAAGCGACCACCTGATCTGGTTTAGTGTGAGCAACAAGGCTGTTTATTCACTTGGGTGCACGTGGGCTGAGTCCAAGAAAGGAGTCAGGGAAGGGTTGTGGGGTTATCATTGGTTCTTACAGGTTTGGGATAGGCGGTGGTGTTAGGAGCAATTTTTGCAGTCAGGGAATGGATGTTTACAAAGTATATTCTCAAGGGCTGGAAGGATGTTACAAAGTACATTCACAAGGATGGAGAATATGACAAAGTACATTATCAGAAGGTGGGGGTGGGGTGGGGGATGTCACGATGGTGGCTTGACCATGTGCAACCAGCTCAAAGGACTTTACAGTATGGATCCTCCAAATTCATAAAAATTGTTTTGGTTATTTGTTTTCATATGTTCTTTGCAGCTCCATATGATTTCTAGCATCAGTTTGTCAATTAAAAACAAAAATGCCTGCTGGGGTTTTGATTGGGAATGCACTGAATCTATAAACCAGTTTAGGGAGAAGTGAACATCTTAATAGTTGGTTCTTTTAAACCATGAATGAGGTACATCACTCCATTTATTTAGGTCTTTAATTTCTCTCCATGTTTTGCAGTTTTCAGTGTAGAGATACTGTATATGCTGATCTTACATCTTGCAACCTTATTAAATCACTTATTCTAATTGCTGTTTTATATATTTTTTAGTATTTTTGTACATAAACGATCTTGTCATCTGTGAATAAACAGCTTCACTTCTTATTTTTCTGATCTGAATGCCTTTTCTTTTTCCTATTGTACTAGGGGAAAGCTATAGTACATTGTTGTGACAGAGTGGAGCAAACATCCTTGTTCTCAATCTATTAATTAAAAAGTAGTTGGGGGCCAGGCATGGTGGCTCACACCTGTAATCCCAGCACTTTGGGAGGCCAAGGCAGGTGGATCACCTGAAGTCAGGAGTTCGAGACCAGCCTGGCTAACGTGGTGAAACCCCGCCTCTACTAAAAATACAAAAATTAGCTGGGTGTGGTGGCATGTACCTGTAATCCCAGCTACTTGGGAGGCTGAGACACGAGAATTGCTTGAACCTGGGAGTCGGAGGTTACAGTGAGTGGAGATTACACCACTGCAGTCCAACCTGGATGACAGAATGAGACTCCCTCTCAAAAAAAAAAAAAAAAAAAAGTAGTTGGGTATGAAGACATGGGGAGTTGGAAGCATTCATTCAGCTTTTCACCAAGTATAATCTTAGCTCTAAATTTTTCATAGATGACCTTTATCTGGTTGCCCCTCTGTAATCTCTACTTTCCACACCTCCATTATCAGACAACCACGGTTCGACTTTCTGGAGAGAGAGTATTTTACATTTTCTGCTATTTTCTGTAAATGGAATATGTTGTATAGTTTTAATCTAGTTTTTTCATGTAGCATAGTGTTTTTATGGCTCACTCATGTTTTAGCACACATCAATTCTAGCATGTCCATTTTTTTAAAAAATGCAACATTGTCTTTAATTCTTTGTTGATACTGCATTTTGTCCATTCAGAAGATTTAAAAAATTTGAAAGTTTTAGTTGTTTTAATTTGGGGCTGTCACAAAAAATGCTTCTATCAAAATTTACATAAAAGGCTTTATATGGCCATGTGTTTTCACTTCTTTATCATAGATATGTAGGAGTGGAATTGCTATGTTATATAAGTACATGCTTAACTTGGGAAGAAACCAAATTGTTTACAAAATGACTGTACCATTTTACATTCTGACCACCACTTGGTATTCACAATCTTCTATATTATTTGCCATTCTGGGGTATATTTAACAGTATCTTACTGTGATTTTGATTTGTAGTTCAGTAGTGATGAGGGATGTAGGGGATCTTTTTATGTGCTTACTAGACATTCCTGTATCTTCTTTGGTGAAATGTCTATTCAGACATTTTGTCCATTTTAAAATTGTGCTGTCTTATCAAGTAGTAAGAATGTATGTATTTTGGATACAAGTTCTATGTCATATATATGATTTACATATATTTTCTCTCAGCCTGTGGCTTTTTTTTTTTTTTTTTTTTGAGATGGAGTCTTGCTCTGCTTCACAGGCTGGAGTGCCGTGGCGTGATCTCAGCTCACTGCAACCTCTGCCTCCCAGGTTCAAGCAGTTCTCCTGCCTTAGCCTCCCAAGTAGCTGAGATTGCAAGTGCCCACTACTATGCCTGGCTAATTTTTATATTTTTAGTAGAGATGGGGTTGCACCATGTTGGCCAGGCTGGCTTCAACTCCTGACCTCAAGTGATCCGCCCACCTCAGCCTCCCAAAGTGCTGGGATTACAGGCATGTGCCACCGTGCCCAGCCAGTCTGTGACTTCTTAATAGTGTCTTTTGAAGCATAAAACTTTAATATTGATGATACATAATTTAAGGTTTATTTTTGAGAATAGAACTTTTGGTGTCATAGCGAAGAAATCGTTGACTAAACCAACCTCACGATTATTTAATCTTACAGCTTTTTCTAGAATTTTTAAAATTTAGTTCTTACATTTTGGTCTGTGATCCATTGTGAGTTAATTTTTTGTTTTGTTTGTATATATGTATTTTTGCATATGGATATTTGCATATTCATTTTACCCAGCACAGTTTATTGAGAAGGCTGGTTTTTTTCCCCCATTGAATTGCCTTGGTACCTTTATTCAAAATCAGTTAACCATAAATGTGTGTGTTTTTTTCTGGACCATTTGTTCTGTCTCATTTAAATATTTTTCTGTCTTGGTACCAGTCCTGACTATCTTGATTATTATAGCTTTATTGTAACTTCAAATCCAGTAAGTCTTACAGCTTTGTTCATTTTTATAATGGCTTTGGCTATTTTAGGTTTTTGTGTATTTATATATATTTAAGGATCTGCTTGTCAGTTTATACCATAAAGCCTGTCAGGGTTTTGATAGGAAATGATTTGAATCTATAGATTTAATTTGGGGAGAGCTGCAGTCTTAACTGTATTGTGTCTCTAGCCTATGAACATGGGTTGCTTCTGCATATATTTATCTTTTATTTCTTTCAGTGATATTTTGTATTTTTCAGTGTATAAGTCTTATACTTTTGTTAAATCACTTCCAAATATTTTATTCTTAATAGGATTATGAATGGAATTGTATCTTAATTTCATTTTCATTTTGTTCGTTGCCAGTATATAGAAATACAGTTGGTTTTTGCATATTGATCTTATATTCTGTGACCTTGATATAATCTTTTATTAGATCTAGTAGTTTATATTTGTAGATTCCTTAACATTTTCTATCTACAGGATCAGTCTACTATGATAAACATAGTTTCATTTCTTTTTTTCCAGTCTGTATGCCTTTAATGTATTTTCTTGCCTTATTGTACTGGCAAGAGTCTCCAGTATGGTGTTCATTGGAAGTGGTGAGAGTGGACCACCTTTGCTTGTTCCTGAAGCATATTGCAATCCCACAGATCCACCAAGAATATAGTAAAAATCAGCCAGGTACAATGGCTCATGCCTGTAATACCAGTGGTTTGAGAGGCCAAGGCCAGAGGATCACTTGAGGCCAGGAATTTGAGATCTTCTTGTCAACACAGGGAGACCCTTGTCTCTACAAAAAACATGTGTGGTGGTGTACAACTGTAGTCCTCGCTACTCAAGAGGCTGAGGCGAGAGGATAGCTTGAGTCCAGGAGTTTAGTGCTACAGTGAGCCATGATTATGCCACTTCACTCCAACTCGGCAACAGAATGAGACCTTATCGCTAAAAAAATAAAACAACAAAAATAACATTTACACAATCAACAAAGGAATTGAAAGGGGACACTAAACAAAAATATTTGACAGAAATGATGGTAGTACAGGAAGAACAGAGGAACAAAACAGATGAGACATTTAAAAAATAGGAAAATGGTAGACATAATCCAGACAAGTTAGTAATTTCATTACATGTGCATAGTCTAAATATTCCAATCAAAAGAGATTATCAGGTTCTATGACAATTCAAAATCCTATTATATGCTGTCTACAGGAAACACACTTCAGCTGTAAAAGCACAAATAAGTTGAAAAGGATTGAGAGATATACCAGGCAAACTGTATTCATGAGAGAACTAGAGCCTGAGTCAAAATAGATTTTAAGACAAGAAATATTACTAGAGACCAGGAGCAAAATTTCGTAGTGTTAAAAGGATTAATACATTAGGAATACATAGCAATTTTTGTTGTCTATTTAACAGCAGAGCTTCAAAATATATGAAGTAAAAACTGACAGAATTGAAAGGATTAGTAGTTCAACAATTATAGTTTGTGATTTCAAAAGTCTTTCAATAATAGAACCACTAGACTGAAATTAGTAAAGGTAGAGCTTGAAAAGTATTACCAACCACTTTGATCTGATATATCATCTTTTTTTCAAGATTTATGGGCTATTCTCCAGGATAGGGCATATAATCTAGGAACATAACACAAGTTCAATACATTGAAAAGAATGAAATCATTTGAAGTTTGTCCACTGACTATGATGGAATTCCATTATAAATCAATATCAGAAAGAAATAGGAGAATTTAGATAACATATTTATAAATGGACCAAGAACAACTTAACAAGAGAAATTAGAAGAAAATATTTTGAACTCAGTGGAAGTGAACACACATCAAAATTTATGGGATGCAGCTAAAGCAGTACTTTCAGGGAAATTTAGATCATGTTTATGAGAAAAAAATGGTTTTGATCCAGTCATCTTAAGTTTCCATCTTATGAATGAAAAGAACAGAATATACTCAAAAGCAAGCTCAAGAAAGATTCCAGTGGAAATCAGTGAAATAAACACAAGAAAAATAATAGAGAAACGTCATTGAAACACAAAGTTGGTTCTTTCAAAAGTTATTTGAGTTAGACTGACCATGGAAAAAAAAAAAAAAAGACGCGAATTTCCAAAATCAGGCATAAAAGAGGGGACGTTACCATCCTAAAGAAAAATATTACAAAGGGTTTTTTTTTGTAGAGACAGAGCTTTGCTCTTGTCACCCAGGCTGGAGTGCAGTGACATGACCTTGGCTCACTGCAACGTCCGCCTCCTGGGTTCAAGTGATTCTCCTGCCTCAGCCTCCTGAGTAGCTGAGATTACAGGTGCCCACCACCACGCCCAGATAATTTTTGTATTTTTAGTAAAGACGGGATTTCACCATGTTGGCCAGGCTGGTCTCGAACTCCTGACCTCTGGTCTCGAACTCCTGACCTCAGGTGATCCACCTCGCCCAGCCTACAAAGGAAATTTATGATCAACTTGCTATCAGTAACTTGGGCAAATCTTGCGAAGACATACATAACAAAAAAAGGCTCAAAAAAAAAAAAGAAACTTTGAGTACAGAGAGCAGTGTAGACCCAGATAACTTTACAGCTGAATGTTTTCAAACATAAGAAGCATTATTACCTACATTCCAAAAGAGTTTGTATTAGGGTAAGGGTAGAGAAAATGCTTTCCGCTCATTTCTGTGAGTCCAGTGATACTGCTGCCAATAGTAGGCAAAGATCACAAGAAAAGAAAATTCCAGATTACTATTCCTCATGAATATACATGCAGAAATTGTTACCAAATGACAGGAAACGGAATCCTGGTTTATATTTAAAGTATTTTATACCATGACCAAGTTGGGATTATCCCAGAAATGGAAGGTTGGTTTGACATTTGTAAGTCAGTTCATATGATATACTTCATTAATAAAATAATAGGCAAAAACCACATGATCCTTTCAGTAAATGCAGAAAAAAAAAACGCATCTGGGAAAAATCTAAAACTCATTCAGGATAAAGTATTTGAATCAACTAGACATACAGAAGGGAACTTTCTGATATAGGGCATGTACAAAAATTTTATTGTTATTATATTTTAGTTTTAATTTTTAAATTTGTGTCCTTGATCCTTTTTTTTTTTTTTTTCTTTTTTGAGACAGAGTCTCATGCTTATGGCTCATGCTTATGGCTCACTGCAGCCTGGACCTCCCAGGCACAAGTGATTCTCCTGCCTCATCCTCCCAAGTAACTGGGACTACAGGCATGCACCATCATGTCGGGCTGATTTTTTTGTTTTTTGTAGAGACGAAGTTTCGCCATGTTGGCCAGGCTGATCTCGAACTCCTGAGCTCAAGCTATCTGCTAGCCTCTGCCTCCCAAAGTGCTGGGATTACAGGCGTGAGCCACTATGCCCGGCTCTGATCCACTTATAATTAATGTTTGTTTATGGTGTTATATTAAGAGCTCCATTCCCCACTGCGTTTGTTTCTTCTGTATTGGTATCTGGTTGTTCCCCACCATTTATAGAGAAGATTATCTTACGCCATTGAATTCTTTTGGTACCTTTGCCAAAAATCAGGTCTCCTTTTGTTCTCTCTATCCTGTTTTATTGATCTATAAGTTGATCAAATACCACCAAATACCAAGTACCATTGTCTTGAGTATTCTAGCTTTAATAGTGTGTCAAATCTGATACTATAAATATTTCAATTTTGTTCTTATTTTCCAAAGTAGTTTGAGCTATTTTAGGCTCTTTACATTTCCATGTAAATTTTAGGGTCATTATGTCAGTCCTCCAAGACGACTTTCTGGGATTTTTAGTGTGGTTGTATTGAATTTGTAGAACATTTGGAGAGAATTGCCATTTTAATGCATAAACAAGATACATCTCTTTTTAATCAGGTCTTTTTCAATTTTTCTCAGCATTGTTTCATAGTTTTTAAATTTGTAGCTTTGTAGAAGTCTTGTATGTATTTTGATAAATGTATCATTTTTATTCTATTTTTAATGGAGTCAAAAGATTTTATTTTCTGATTGTTGCTAATATACAATGAAACAATTGATTTTTGGGTATTGTGCTTGTATTCTTCAATCTTGCTAAATTAATATATTTCTGAACCTTTTTTCTAGGATTCACTTTATATACAGTGAATTCACTTTATATAAACAGTAGTTCTAGGAACTCAAATAGTTGAGAGTTTTTCTTTATATTAGTGCCCCACAGCTAATACATTCAGAAATAATGATCAAAATATAAAATATGTATTTTAATAGCCCTAATAACACTTTCACTCTACATACTGATAAAAAAAATGCTGAAACTAATAGATGGAAAATTGAGAGGAAACTTTATAAACGGTGGATCAAGTTGACACTGTCTGAAGCTACTCACCAATCTTAACATTACTAGTAAATGGAACAAACAGACCTTATGTGTCTGCATATGTGATTTGATAGAACATTGCATTAGGTCTTTTTTATATCTCTCTCTTGTGGTCGTATTTATTGTTACTTTCTTTAACATATGAAACATACATAGAAATAGCTGTTATAATACTGTTGTCTGTTGATTTCCATACTTCTGATAGTTCTGGGTCTGTTTTTATTGATTGATTTTTCTCTTGGTTATGGATTATATTTTCCTGTTTCTTTGCATACCTGGTTTGTTGTTGTTGCTTGTTTCTTTATTGATGTCATTGTGAATTTTATGTCACTGGGTTCCAGCTTTTGCATCTCTTTAGGTAGTATTGGGTTTTGTTGTAACATATAATCTAGCTAATTGGAATCTATTTGATTATTTTTAGCTTTATCTTTTAAATGTGTTCGCACAAGTTCAGCCCTTTAGTGTGGGACTAATTTATTTTGTTACTAAGGAAATACATTCCTGAGGACCCTACCTAGAACCCCATGTATTATGTCGTCTTTCCTCTGTGACTCTTAGGTTTGTTCTCACATATCCACAGTACTCACTCATAGACTCAAGAGGACCTTTCTTCAAAGCATATATGCACACAAACGCTCCTGCATACTGTTGGGCACAATCTTGTTCTCTCTCTCCCCCTTTCTCTTTGCTGCTCCCTCTTTTCAGGAACACTGCCTTGCAAATTCTAAGCATCTTTCCCCTGTCATTGACACCCCAAAACGCTTAGCTTTTCAACTCACCAAAATTGTCAGGCTGTGTTAGGCTTCTCTATTCTTGCATTGTAGCCTAGAGCTTGCCTGTAGGTGGTAAAATGGTGTATTGTAAGAGTCATCTTAGTTTTTTGTTTCCTACCTCAGGAATTACAGCCCTGCCCTGCCTTTTTTTGGTGTCTTGAAATTGTTGTTTTATATATTTTGTTTTGTTTTCTGTTTTTGTCCTCAGGTGGGAGAGTAAACCCAGTCCCTGTTATTCCATCTTGCATGAAAGCAAACTTTTACAGATTTGCTTTTTTAAATGTATTAGGTGATACAAGAATTTGGGGAAACAAAAGATAAAGATCTTCTGCTTAAGAAAATACAAGTGAGGCCTGGTGCAGTGGCTCACGCCTGTAATCCTAGCACTTTGTGAGGCCAAGGTGGGTGGATTGCTTGAGCCCAGGAGTTCAAGACCAGCATAGTGAAAATGACGAAACCCCTGACTCTACAAAAAATTTAAAAAATTTGCCAGGCATGGTAGTGCTTGCCTGTAGTCCCAGCTACTTGGGCCTGATATGGTAAGATCACCTGAGCCCAGGGATGTCGAGGCTACAGTGAGCCGTGATTGCACCACTGCACTGCAGCCTGGATGATCACAGAGTGAGACGCTGTCTCAAAAAACATAAGTGGTTTTTTGGTTATGTTCAAAAGTTACTTTGTTTGGATTTTGATTAGAATTTTGTTATTAACTATTATTTGTGTAGAACCTTATCCTTTGGGAAATTGACATTTTTAAATATTTAGCCTTCCCATAGAAGTATATGCTATGTTACTTTAAGCCTTGTTTCTAGCCCATCAGTGAAGTTGTATAATTTTCTTTATAAATGGTTTATTTATTTATTAGATTTTTTTTGGTATTTTCTTTTGTTTGAATAATTAATGTTTTTTTTTCTGTTTGGTTATTTTGGAGTAATATTTATATATTTTATTTATTAACTGACACTGGCACTAAATTTTCATAGTGAAATATGAAATTTCATAATTTCATAAATTTTCATATAATGATATTTTTGGTTGCTTTATCATTATTTTAAGTGCACTCTGTATATTTCATATGTAAGTCATTTGTGTCTTGGTATAGTTGACAGGGTTTTTTTTTTATTCTCCATTAAAAAAAATTCAGGTTATCTTTTAAAATGAAAACCTATCTTTTTCTCTGTGGTTGCTTTCTTTTTTAATATGCTGAGAAATCTTTCTCAGACCAAGAATATAAAAAACATTTTATTTTAGTACTGGTCCAGCTTTAGTTTTTTCCAAAGAGCTGTGGCTCCAACACTTTCTTTTAAAAAGTCATCTTTGTATCTAACTACATTTCTTTATATATAGTTGGCACTTCATGTCCGTGGGTTTCACGTCCATTAATTCAAGCAACTGCTGATCCTGGAAAAAAAAAAAAAAAAGATGAATAGTTGCATCTCTACTAAGCATATATTGACTTGTTTTGTCGTTATTCCCTAAGCAATAAAGTATAACAACTATTTATGTAGCATTTCCCCTGTATTAGGTATTATTAAAAATCTCAAGTTGATTTAAAGCATATGGGAGGATGTACATAGGTTATATGCAAATGCTATATCATTTTATGTTAGGCACTTGAGCATTGGTAGATTTTTGTATCCTTGGGGATTCTGGAACCAATGCCAGTTGGATACCAAGAGACTACTCAAGTGTGAATATCTTTTAAGGTTTTTTTATTTTTAATATCTGTTGTCTTAATACTGCTCCCAAAAGATAATAATAATTTACTTTTATAAAACATTGCCTAATCAGGTTATCACTTTTATTAGATTTTTATTAAGTGTATTTTTTTCCTTTGTTCAACATATATTGACAGATGTTAAAAATTTAAGATTAGATCGGTATCTTTTATAACTAATTTTAGGGACTAGTTAAAGGCAGAAGTTTAAAAAGAATTTTCATGTAGTATTATATTGAGATCTGTTATGTCTGGGAAATTGAGAAAGTTTTCTTTTTTTTTTCTTTCTTTTTTAGAAAATCTTAATATTTAAGTGACAGGATCAGAATTTCTTGGCTAACATCTCAGGGCTTTTTTTGTTGCTTTTTTTTCCTATATTGATATATTTTATTAATAACCTTTGCTAAAGAAATTGTTTTTCTGTTTTTATAGTTTTGGTAAGCAGTTTGGAGGAAAAAGAGGATGTGATTGTCTTGTATTAGAGCCTTCAGAAATGATTGTGGTAAGAACTTTAAAGAATGCTGAATTGTTTTTGATATGCTTCAGTTTTAACTTTAAATGTAGTAGGCTTTAAATGCTTAAGGAGGTTTTATTACTGTGACCTTTTAGAGATTTTATCAAGTAGCGTCAGAACCATCTACCAAGTTTATCTGTTTCTGTCTATTCAGACTTTTTTTGATCCTCAAGAGAGTGTGAAACATAATACACTTATATATAATTTGCAGATTTGGTGTTTTTTACCCCTTCTACCAGAAAACTAAAAATTTTTAAAAGGGGGCCATGAGTTTTCAAGTGACTTTTTTTTTTTTTTTTTTTGAGACAGAGTTTTATTCTTGGTGCCCAGGCTGGAGTGCAGTAGTGCAATCTTGGCTCACTGCAACCTCCACCTCCCGGATGTAAGCAATTTTCCTACCTTAGCCTCCTGAGTAGCTGGGATTACAGGCACCTGGCACCATGCCCAGCTAGGTTTTGTATTTTTTAGTACAGATGGGGGTTTCACCATGTTGGCCAGGCTGGTCTCGAACTCCTGACCTCAGGTGATCCACCTGCCTCGGCCTCCCAAAGTGCTGAGATTACAGGCGTGAGCCACTGCGGCCAGCCTCAAGTGATTTCTTCTTTCCCATTCAATTTCACTTTTTCCATAAACTTTGAATTCTGTAGTCTGTGCCCAAGACTAGAGAGAATGAAGCAGAGAAAAGCAAAAAGACATATGATTAGATCCAAGTAAGAAATGGTCTTAGTATTTTCACTTTTTAATTATTTGAGATAAGTTTTTATTTAAGGGTGTATTTAAGGAATAATTCTTTATTTTTTCTTAAAAGAGCTAAGTAGTTGATCTAACTTTAGAATATGGTTTTTGTTTGGTTGGTTTTTTTTTTTTTTTTTTTTTAAGTATTAGAAGAATCAAGAACACAGCTTGCTTTTACCTTGTTCTAAGATGACCTTACTAGAAAATAGAATATACTCAGTGGACTCATTGTCCTGCTAGGATCTCATGTAGATGACCATGTCATCTGATTAGATTTGGACTGTCGAGAAGAGAAATTGAATTCTTAATGAAGCATTTTAGTGTAAGGGCTCAAAACTAAACTACTTTTCCATTTTGTGGTGCTATAGTCAGATATCTTCAAATATTTTGTTTTCTCTTTCCTAAACTGGATCGTCTGTATAACCATGAACTCACTATCCCTAATTTTATGTGAGCAACTGGATTTTAAGCTCTTACAGGGCAAAGATTATGTCTTATTGTATCTCCCAGAGTATTGCAGAGTGCTGCCTGCATAGTAAGTATTCAGTAAATCTTTCTTGAATTCAAGTTTGTTCAAGGATGGAGTATGTATTGTTTCAAATTTGTTTTCTTTAAGCACTGAATATATGGGATTCCTATTAGAGCCTCAGAATTCTTTCTTTTAAATGTATGTATTGAGGAACATGGCAAGGAAACTGCCCAGGCAGTATTGATTTTTCTCACTTTTTAGTTGTATTTTGTATTTCTCATACTGTATGCAAAAGAAATACTGCTTTTACTTCAGTGTTATACGTCCTGTTTTAGTGCTTATTTTGCGTACTTTATGTAATATTTTCATACAAGGAGGAAGAAAAGGAGAAATCATAGGCATAGCTATAAATGACGTTGGTGCAATCGATAAATTCAAAATATGGACTGCAGATTGGATAATATCAAATTCCCTGAGTTTGATAACCATATTGTGGTTCTGTAAGACAAAGTCCTTATTGTTAGCAAATACATGTTGACATATTTTGGGTTCAAGAAGCATTATATCTCCAATTTATTCTTCACTATTTCAGAAAAACAAGTATATAAAATAAAAAGTCACATCAAGTACATATATTTATGGCTGGTAGTTTTTAAATTTCAAAAATTTAATTTATTGATATAATTTTAAATGCTTTATGAGTTATAGGAGAAAACAATCCAAAATAGGTGAAATTTTTCAGAATTGTTAAAAATGACTGGTCAAATGGTTTTGTCTGTTTGTACAGATTTGAATAACTCCACTGGTGATTGGAAATGTCTGTTACTGAACACATTCTTGATCGCCTGATAAGTTAGTCATCTTAATCTGACACATTATAAAGTAATCTCCTTGTTTTAACTTCTTTTTTTTTTTTTTTTTTTTTAAAGAAACAGAACCTTGCCCAGAGTGGAGTGCAGTAGTGCAGTAGCTCACTGCAGCCTTGAACTCCTGGGCTCAAGTGAGCCTCTCTCCTCAGCCTCTCAAGTAGCTGGGACTACAGATGCATCCCACCATACCAGCTAATTATTTGTTGTTGTTGTTGTTGTTGTTGTTGTTGTAGAGACAGCCTTGCTATGTTTCACAGGCTGATCTCGAACTCTTAACCTCAAGCAGTCCTCCCACCTCAACCTCCCCAAGTGTTGGACTTATAGGTGTGAGCCACTATGCCTGGCCCAAAGTATACTTGTAGGCAAGAAGCATTATTTCATGTAAGAATGGTACTGTATAGTGATAAAAGGTTAATTGTATCAAGGTTACACAATCCTGAAGCTTTACATGCCTTCAAAATATATAAAACAAAAATTGTCCTTAGTAAAATCAGAACTAGAGAAACTCACAATCACAGTGGGAGATTTTTATTTTTAGGTTTTTTTTGTGATGGAATTTTGCTCTATCATCTAAGCTGTAATGCAGTGGCACAATCTCAGCTCACTGCAACCTCTGCCTCCCAGGCTTAAGTGATTCTCCTGCCTCAGCCTCCCAAGTAACTGGGATTACAGGTTGCCCCACCACAACCAGCTAATTTTTGTATTTTTAGTAGAGATAGTGTTTCGCCATGTTGGCCAGGCTGGTTTTGAACTCCAGACCTGAGGTAATCCTCTTGCCTCGGCCTCCCAAAGTGCTGGGATTACAGGCATGAGCCACTGTGCCTGACCGAGAGATTTTAATATACCTCCAAAGTAACTGACAAAACCACCACCACAGATCAGTTAAGGATATTGAGGATTTGAACCTCATCATGTACACATTTTACCTAAGAGACATACAGGGAACACTATACCTATCAACAACAGAGTGTGCCTACTTTTCAGGTGTGCTTGGAATGTTTTTTAAATTTGACCATATACTGAGACATGAAGCAAGTCTCAAAATTTCAGTATTTGAAATTTTATAGTTTCTGACCACCATGAAATTAATTTAAAAACCAATTATAAAAACACAGCTAGAAAAAAATACAAATTCTGAAATTCAGGCGTATGCTCTACATTGCTTGTAAAAGAGAATTACTTAGAAAATTAGAAAATATTTTAAATGAATAAATATGACCTATTAAAATGTGTAGAATTCAGTGTAAGCCTTTCTTGTTGTGAAATTTAAGCCCTAGTAGTATAAGAGCAAAGGCTAACAGTAAAGTGTTCATGTCAGGAAATTAAAAGAGCAGTATATGAATAGAAATCACAAGCCAAGAAATAATAAAGATCAATATAAAAATAAATATCAATGGCATAAAAGCAAACTTAGGATAATGAGGATTGACAAAGGACAAGATTGAGTCTCAGAAAAGACTAAGGAAATTGATAAACCCCTGTCAGAGATAATCAAAAATAAAACATGCCATACGATCAGTATCAGGAATGAAAAAGGATTCACTACTATGATCAAGCAAACATTTTTAAAATGCTAATAAGGGAGATGGTATGGAAAGCTTAAAGCTAGTAAGTTTGAAGTTTTAGTCAAATTCCTTTAAAAAAAAATCACCAAAGTAGCACATACACACACAAATAGAAGATCTGCAGAGAAAGTGAATCTGTAATTATAAACATTTTCATTTAGAAATTCAGACCCATGTGACTTCACTGGTAAATTTTTCCAAACATTTAAAGAAGAAATAATACTGAGCATCTAACAGGAAAAAAATATATATATATTAACTTCTTTGCCTTATTTTATGAGCCTATTATAATTTTTATAACAGCCTAACAAGGGCATTATACAAAAGCAGTATTATAGGTTAGTATTTTTAAATAAAAATAAATGTTAAAGTCTAAATATTTTAGGTAGTTGAATCTCAGTGTACATACAAAGGATAAAACAACATGACTACATTGAATTTAGTTCCAGAATCACAAGTTGATTTAGCATTTGAAAATATATGGGATTCACTACATTGATATAATTAGAGAAAAAAAATCGGGTAATAATTTCTGTAGATGCAGAAAAAGCTCTTGATAATCAAAACCCATTCATGATTTTAAAAGCTTTTAGCAAGCTAGGAAGAGAATGAAACTTTTATAACGTTAATTGTTACCTGCAGAAACCCTATAATAAACATTGAAAACTTTCTCCCAACATTTGGGGTTATATGAAGAAAGCTCACCATACCAAAACTATTGGCTAGGAGATGCATTTAGGCAGGGGAAGAAAGAGATTGGAAAAAAATATAAAACTGTGATTTACAGATGACATAATTTATATGTAGAAAACCCCAAATAACCTAAGTGTGAACTTTTGAAATTTATGTCATTTCAGCAAGGTCGTTGGATACTTGTTCATACATAAAAATCAACTGTATTTCTCCTTACAAGCAAGTAGAAAATTGAATTTTATAGACATACCATTTATGAACATCAAAACCATCTATATACATCAGATTAAATCTAAAAAAAAGTTGTAGGAGACCTTTACACAGAAAACCATAAAAAGTTGTTTTTAGATCTTCTTTAAATCAGTTGAGACAATATTTTTAAGATATAAATTATCTCAAAATTTGTCTAAAATTTAGTGCAATTCCCATCGTAATCCCAGAATATTTTTTAAATAGGGATAAAGGAATTGATCTGTAACATATGTCACATAAGGGAAGAAGAATACATTTACAAAAACTGTATGAAAAATACTTAAGCTGGGTGTCGTGACACACGTCTGTAGTCCCCATTATTCCTGTCTGTGAATAACCACTGCACTCCAGCCTGGGCAACATAGACTCCATCTATAAAACCAACAAACAAAACACTTAAGATTAAACTTAACAAATGTGCAGAAACAATGTATTTAAATACCCCTGAAATAAAAAAAATTAAACTTGAGCAAAAAAAGAGATGCCATGTTCTTAGGTATGGAGTTACCAGAATAAGAATATTACTTTTTGTTAGTTTACCCTATGAATATAATGAAATCCCAGTGAAATATACCATCAGGTATAGTGTTTATTTTGTGTTTTGCATTTTGTGCCATTTAAAAGAATAAAAAAGCAAGGAGAACTAGAAGAAACCTGAGAAAGAAGAGCAATTTTAGGGGAGCCATGTAAATATTTTTATATACTAAAAACAATTCAAAAGGAGAAAATATTTACTCTTTCCCCCAAAAAACAAAATACATGATTTTAATATATGTAAAATTTTGGTGTAGTTCCATGAATAATTATTATTTCTGGTGACTTTAAGAGACAGTATTTTACCTGTACATTCCTAATGTAGTATGTCCCCTAGCACAGAAAGAGCCAGTTGCCTCATTGTTGGTGTTACTAGTGGTCTTTTTAAAATATTATTATTATTTTTCAGACGGAGTCTCGATCTGTCGCCCAGGCGGGAGTGCAATGGCATGATCTCAGCTCACTGCAACCTCCACCTCCTGGGTTCAAGTGATTCTCCTACCTCAGCCTCCCGAGTAGCTGAGATTACAGGCACACGCCACCACTCCCAGCTAATTTTTATATTCTTAGTAGAAATGCGGTTTGACCATGTTGGTCAGGCTAGCCTCAAACTCCTGACCTCAGGTGATCCACCCACCTCAGCCTCCTAAAGTGCTGGGATTACAGGCATGAACCACTGAGCCCAGCCTACTAGTGGTCTTTTTACAGTTTTCTGTACAGTCATGCACTGCAGAGCAATGTTTTGGTTATGACCGATCACATGTATGACAATGGTTCCATAAAATTATAATACTGTGTTTTTACTGTATCTTTTCTGTGTTTCGATACACAGATACTTAACATTGTGTTATAATTGCCTGCGGTGTTCAGTATAGTAACATGCTTTACAGGTTGGTAGCTTGGGAGCAATAGGCCATACTATATAGCCTAGATAAGTAGTAGGCTGTACTGTGTATGTGTAAGTGCACTCTATGATGTTCACACAATGACAAACTTGCCTAACAACTAATTCCTCAGAATGTATCCTTATCGTTTAAGTGACACATGGCTGTATATGTGTGTGTATAGATGCCCATTATATGTAACTAATTATAATTAATTTAACATAACACATATACATAAATCTATACATATATAAATATTAGTATTCAAATTAGTATCCAGGATGATGGAACCAGGATGTTAGTGGTAATGTTGATTTTGTCAATTTAAAGCAATTATATATGTATGGGTAATATTTATGTATAAATTATGAAAAATTCTATATATTATGATACATTTAATTGGAAATAATTGAAATTTATAATTATAATTATAGTTAATATAACTAATAGATCCATAAATAAATGTCATTAGTAATCAAGATTTTTATTTTAGCATAAGAGTTGTGTAAAATTAAAGATGTTAAGAAAAACTCCAGTCTAAAACGTCAGTAGGAAATGTCAGCATCGACACATGACTATTTTTGTCTCTTAAAAGTATTTACCAAATTTTTTCACCTTAAGAAGAAAAATGTGTTTCCTAGGGTTGTTCATTGCAAAAGCTTAGAAGCAGCGATATCCAAGCAGTTAAACCATTCCTAGTGGTTACAGAGCTCAGATTATGATGATAGTAAGTAGGTGCCATTTCCCCACTAAAAGGATAACAAACCTTTGTTAAGTTAATGATTTATAGCGGGTGTGGACACCAAGAAATGTATTAGATTGGGATTTCCTTCACCAGAAAGCAGAGAAATATTTAAAATTATTGGGCTTCTCTCAGAAGTATCAGGATTCTGTGAATCTTAATACTTGGGGTCTTGACATGAGATTCTTTTTTACCTGGAAAGACTCTTCTATTTGTATTCATTGTCATTGCTGATAGGTCTGAATTTACTTCCACCACGTTATGTGCTTTGTATTTGTTCTTGTTTTTTCCCCCCCTTTTTTTTTTTGCCCTCCTTTATTTTAAGTTCTTTTTTCCTTCCTCTCCTCCCCACCATACTCTTGGAGAAATGGTCTCTTCTTTTAGTGCTAATTCTGACTATTTTAAAATTCCTACTTAGGCCAGGCACAATTGCTCCCTCCTGTAATCTTTGGGAGTCCAAAGATTTGGGAGTCCAAAACTTTGGGAGTCCAAGGCTGGTGGATCACGGTGAAACACCATTTCTACTGAAAATACAAAACTTAGCCAGGTGTGGTGGGCACCTGTAATCCTAGCTACTCGGAAGGCTGAGGCTGGAGAATCACTTGAACCCGGGACGTGGAGGTTGCAGTGAGCCAAGATTGTGCCACTGCACTCCAGCCTGGGCAACAAGAGTGAGATTATGTGTAAAAACAAGAAAAAAAAAATCCTACTTAAAAACAGCTGAGGCTAACAAGTAGCTAAACTGATAAGAGTTTAATGCTAGTATCCAAATGTAATTCCTATTGTCCAGTATTTTAGCTTTGTGTATTCTGTAAATTTTGCCTTACTGTTTTATGCAGTCATTATTTATTCCTATTTAACCACGTATTTAATATTTTTTGCTTTTAATTCTTTCTTGTATATGAGACCGTCCTAATGGTAACACTTGTGTTATGTTTAAAGTACACCCATTAAAAATTCTTTCCTGAAGATCTTTTGTTGTTAAGTATCTCAGGTATTGTTTTCTTTTTTCTCTGAAAATAACTTTATTTTTCTTCATTCTTGGAGGATTGTTTTGCCATTAATACAATTTTAGGAGGAGAATTATTTTTTATTAACACAATTAATACATTCTATTTTTTTACATTCATTGTTTTTTGAGGAGTCAGACGTTAATCTAATTGCCTTCCTGATCTCTCTTTTCTCTCTGGCTGCATTAAAAGTCTTCTGTTTGTGTTTTCTTTGTAATTTGGTATCGTGGTTTTTCATTATCCTGTTTTGGATTTTTTGGACTGCTTTGGGCATCAAAAATTCTTTTTTTTCTTAAATATTGTCTTGTTCTGTCACTTTCTTGAACTTTTTTTTTCAACCTTTCATCTGTATTGTATATTCTTAGCTTTCTTATTTTTCACCTCTTCATGATGACTTTGTGCTGTATGTTGAGTAAATCTTCTGGATTTATCTTCCCAGTTTACTATACTAACTCCCTTTTTAGTTGCATCTTAGTATGCCATTCAATTCCTTCATTTTTCTTATTTAACTCTTTTCCTCTCTCTCTTTGGTAATTTTATTGTCCTATGTTTAATTTCATTGATCTTAACTCAATTGTGTTGAGTCTGCCAATGAGCATGTCAAAGACATTCTTCATCTCTATTACTATATCTTTTGTTTCTAACATTTTCATTTTACTTTTATATTTTTCTTTTATCTGCTAAAATTCTCCATCTGTGTGTGTTGTCTGTACCTTTTCCAGTGAACCTATAACGTATTTAGTCATAGTTGGTTGAAATTCTGTCTGGTAGTTCCAGCATCTGGATCCACTCTGATTTTTGTAGACTGCTCTGTTGATTACTTTGTCTCTTGGCAGTGTTTTTTGTTTGTTTGTTTGTTTTGTTTTTTGTTTTGTGTTGTTTTACCTTTCCTTTTTTATGTGAGTTATAATTTTGGATTTAATGTTAGGCATTGGGTATAGGGCTATGGCTTTTAAGCCTAGAGATGAACGCATTTCTGCTGGAGTTGAGCTAGGTTTGGATTCTCTTGCTGTTATGGTTGCCTTCAGTGCACCAGTGGTTTCAGATTTGTTTATTGTTACTTTGTCCTTGAGTTTGCTGGAAGATTTTTCTCAGTCAGTGTTCCTGCTCCACTCAGTTTTAGGCCTTCTCTGTGCTCTTGTGCTTCAGCAGGGTCTCTTCATGTTCTCATCTCTCCTGCAAATGTAGATTGCTATTGGTTGTTCCTCACTGCTTGCTAGCCTGGCAATGGGGAGGAGGGCACTTAGGGCTTTTTGTCCTGGTCAAGCCTCACCTGCTTGGTTGCTGTTTATCATCTCTGGCTCATTTTCAAGTTTTCTTTTGTTTGAAAGTTTTTAAATTTTGGCTTTCTGTTCTCTAATACTTTCGGTATATTGGAGTGTTTGCAAGTGTCATTCTGCTTTTTGGGGGGTTTATTATTTTTAATTATGTCTTGCTTCCTCACATGATTTTGATGTAGCTGGGATTTTTTTATGTTTGTCTATGAGTTCATATGTCTTGGAACTTTAGGCACGGTAATACTTTGAGGTTTATGTTAAAGTTGCATTTTTGTTGACCTGGTACGGTGGCTCACACCTGTAATCCCAGCACTTTGAGAGGCTGAGGTGGGTGGATCACCTGAGGTCAGGAGTTTGAGATCAGCCTGGCCAACATGGTGAAACGCCATCTCTACTAAAAATACAAAATTTAGCTGGGCATGGTGGTGCATGCCTGTAATCCCATCTACTTGGGAGCCTGGGGCAGGAGAATCACTTGAACCTGGGAGGTGGAGGTTGCAGTGGGCCGAGACTGCACCATTGCACACCAGTCTGGGTGACAGGAGCAAAACTCCATTTCAAAAGAAAAAAAACCCTGCATTTTTGTAAGGAAGTTTTGCATTTGTTGTTTCTGCTATTGTATATTAATAGTGCTGAATGTCTTTCAGTTTACTTGCACGCTTGAGGTATTATGAATTCAAACTACAGATCTGCATGAGGGATAGCTTGTGGTTTTGAATTCTCAGGGGAAGGCACTTTTTGTTTAGTTGCTTCCCCTCTTCCCCTTTTCCCAGTGCCAGGCAAGTTTTCTTCCTGTCTCCTTCTGCTTATACCTTGCTTACCCTTGTAATGAGGGTGTAGCTGTTTGGGATGAGCTTTATGAGTAGGTTTCTATTAGATTCCTCAACTTTGATAGAGTCTCTTGTTTCATCTCTTGTCTCTCTCACTCCCTGCAAACATCAGAGTGAAAAATCTTTAGAGTTTAACAGAAACTGTCTGGTGGATCAAGGACTTTATTGGTTTCCCAAGTTCAACTATTTTTGCTTTCACATCATTCTTGGCCTTTGGATTCTGCACCTTTTGTGCCATTTCAGTTGTGTTTGTGGTTTTATTTTTTAAAAATCTTAACATTGTTTTTAATGCAGGCTTTAATGTTTTAAATACCACAATTCAGTTATATTCAGTGGGAACTTTGTTAAGGGCATTTAATTCTTTATATTCCTGGAATAAAAGTCATGATTAGATTTTTCTTTGCATTTGGTACTTTTCCCAAGATTTTGAAATGTAGAAAGCCTTTTCCTAAATTTATTTTACTTTAATTTTTACTCTGTAAAGCCTTTATTGTTTAAATCTCTGCATTGCTCAGTAAGTGGTAGATATTAAAAGGCCTAAGAATCATGTAATGTTGGACTTTTGCCTAAAGTAGATAATCTGTTTTATATTTTGGGATAGAGCAATATGAAGTTGGACTTTTTAGTCACACTTGGGTTTTGAGTCCTGATTCACCTACTTGTGTGAATTTACTTTTTTTTTTTTTTTTTTTTTTTTTTTTTTTTGAGATGAGGTCTCACTCATCACCAGGCTTGAGTGCAGTGACATGATCTCTGCTCACTGCAACCTCTGCCGCCCGGGTTCAAGCAGTTCTCCTGCCTCAGCCTCCCGAGCAGCTGAGATTACAGCGCCTGCCACCGTGCCTGGCTAATTTTGTAGCTCTTAGTAGAGATGGGGTTTCACCATCTTGGCCGGGCTGGTCTTAAACTCCTGACCTCATGATTCACCTGCCTCGGCCTTCCAAAGTGCTGGGATTACAGGCATGAGCCACCCTTCCCAACCTGTGAATTAACTTTATGATACTCTGTACCACCTATACAATAGGAAAAGTAACTATGTAATAGGGTTATTGTGAGCCTTAAATGAGATAAACTACAGTGTCTGGTATATGGCTTTGTGTATACCTTTTGAGGACCTTATACATAATTCCAAGGACCTATGTATTTGAAGCAAAAGGGAAAATTTAGTTAAACACCCATTTTGGCAAATCTCTTGAATATTAGGTGAACAAAGATGAATGTAATATTACATAATACAGTTCCTGCCTTAGAGAACTTGTTATCTTATTAGTGAGGTTGGTATGCTTAGTGCTATAGAAGGAGTAATACCTTTCTGGAGTAGAGGAGGGATTGGTTGAACTAGGTCATAAGATGTAGGTAGGAGGCAAATATGTTGGCAAAGACAGAATGGGCTTTTAGCCAGAAGTGACAGCTGCATATGTAAAGGTCTGAAGGCAGTAGAGAACATGTCCCATTTTTGAAAAGTCTAGGTGTGTATACACAATAAGCCAATCGAAGTCTGAGGAGTGGTATATCTTTTGTGATTATGGAAGAGATGGCTGTTGAGATAGATAGTGTCTAAATGATAGCATGTGAAGACAGAATGGGTATGATAACCCAAATTGAAGAAATAAGTTACTTGGCATAGTATAAGTTATTTATATATAGGGGCACAGGAATAGTCACATTGAGTTGGTTGCTACTTATTCTTGAATTCACACCTGAACAGAACAGATTAGATATCAGCTCTTAGAAATCATTAGGAAATTTTGTGTATCTAATTAGAATTTTTGTGGGAAAGCAAATAAGGGAGCAGCTTTTCCAGGATTATACGTGTAAGATAAGGTGATAAAAGCATTTTGGGAATGGAGTTTATAATGACTTTGAATATCAAATGTAAGAGTTTAAAATTATTTGGTGTCAACATTAGAAGTCCCTTGTGGCATTTTGAACAGGAAACCTGAGAAATGGTTATTATCTAGGTGATTTGTCTGACCATGCAGGATAGAATTGGAGAGGAACATGCCTAAAGCAGCAGGATCACCTCTTGCTGTGGTTTGGGACTGAGGTGATTAAGACTTGAATTAAGAAGAGGTGGTAATGGGAATGAAAGAGCATTATGGGAGGGATTTATAGAGAATTGACGATCTGAGAGATAATTGAACCAAAGATTTGGAAGACAAGCAGGGGTGCTGAGAATGTTGATATGATACAGTAGTCTCCCACACCCCCATATCTGCAGTTTCACTTTCCACATTTTCAGGACTGTGGTACTGTTGAAAGAGAGAGGAGCTAAATGATGAGAACACATGGACGCATAGAGGGGAACAACACACACTGGGGCCTTTTGGTGGAGGGTGGGAGGAGGGAGAGGATCAGGAAAAATAACTAATAGACACTAGGCTTAATACCTGAGTGCTGAAATAATCTGTATAACAAACCCGTGACACAAGTTTACCTGCGTAATAAACCTGTGCTTGTACTGCTGAACTTAAAATAAAAGTTAAAAAAAAAAAAAAAAGAGAGACCATATTCACATAACTTTTTTTTTTTTTAAGAGGCAGGGTCTTACTGTGTTGCCCAGGCTGGATGTTAACTCCTGCGCCCAAGTGATCCTTTCGCCCTAGCTTCCCTGGTAGCAGGGACTACTGGCACTCGCCACTGCGCCTGCCCCCCCACATAACTTTTATTACAGTATATTATTATAATTATATTTTATTATTAATCTCTTCTGTGCCTAATTTATAAATTAAACTTTATCATAGTTCTGTAAATACAGAAAAATACGTGGCATAGGTAGGATTTGGTACTGTCTGCAGTTTCAGGTATCTAGTGGAGATCTTGGAATGTATCCCCCTCAGATAAGGGGACACCACTGTGTTTGGGTGGGTGCCTAGGAAATTTTTGGTAATATCGAGAACTCTGACATCAGCAAAAAGAGCAGTTATAGGGAAAAACTAAAACCACCACTTGTTATTTATTAGATGTGAGCTTAGTTATACAGGTAGATTTTTGACGCATATCAATATACCTTTATAAAAATAGTTAATTTAAAAAATTATGGTATAGTCTGTGATTGGACAGGCAGTGCAGTCTTGTATCAATGGCATAAGCTGTTGAGATAGATAGGTCTATATTCGTCCTCACTTTAAAAAAAAATTTTTTTTTAAATTTTTTGAGACAGGGTTTTTGTCCTGTTGCCCAGGCTGGAGTGCAGTTGTGCAGTCATAGCTAACAGCGGCTTTGAACTCCTGGGCTCAATCAGTCCTCCCACCTCAGCCTCCTAAGTAGCTGGTACTACAGGTGCACACCACCATGTCTGGCTTATCTTTTCTACCCCTGTAGAAATGCGGTCTTGCTCTGTTGCCCAGGTTGCCAACTCACCTTTAATAAGTATCACTGTTGTGAGACTGGAATGTCACTAATATCTTTGGGTTTTTCTTTGTCTACAAAGTAGAGATAGTAATATCTGCTTACAGGGCTGTTGTGTGAACTAAGTACTTAATGTGTATGCACGCTGGCCTATTTTAAACTCCTAACAAATGTTAATTTTCCATTTTATTATTCTTACTTAGAAGATGCCAGCCTTACTTGTGGCTATTGTCATGCATTAAGTTGAAAATTAAAGAATATTGCATAAAGTTTTCTTGTTTTACTTTTTAACAGTTAACTAAAAGCATAACCAGGATTGTTTGCTAAGTAAAATATGTTTATAATCAGGCATTTTGTAATTAGAGGAACTCTGAAGTTGTAATTATTGAATATGTAGGTGTAGTTAACAGCCTTCATTTCTGGTAAGTGACTTTGCTTAGAGGATGTATATTTATGTGAGACTGTTTATATGCACAAGAGAGACTGTTTCCTGGACGGAAACTGTGGTCTCCAGATCTTTATAATAACATCACCTTTAATCTTTAACTCATGAGCGTTGTGCTATACAGACGGTTTTCTTGAGGCAGTTTTTTATAAGAAGTAAATGAAGCTTCCTTATGAGCCTGTTAAGACTCCATAGACTGTCAATAATATGGAAAAATTTGATATTTAATCAGGAATATGAACATGTGTTTCAGGTAGAGAATGCCAAAGATAATGAAGATAGTATTCTACAAAGAGAAATTCCTGCCAGACAATCCCGAAGAAGATTTCGGAAAATTAACTATAAAGGAGAGCGCCAAACCATTACTGATGATGTGGAGGTTAACAGCTATCTTTCTGTGAGTATATTTAGGAACACTTCATGAATCTTCCTTAATTTTCATATATAGTATCTTTACATGTATCTTTGGTAATAACACGCTGGGTTCTGTATGTAAAAGTTTGGGGCTGGTAAATATATAATCTTTTTAAATACTTCTGTTTGGTAGAATTGGTTAGGAATACTCTTACCAGTCGGAGTTCTGTTTTTGCTTTTTTGTTGTTGTTTAAATAATGAAAAAAGTTCTTAGGCCAGGTGCGGTGGGTCATGCCTGTAATCCCAGCACTTTGGGAGGCCTAGGCGGGCGGATCACAAGGTCAGGAGTTCAAGACTGGCCTGGCCAATATGGTGAAACCCCCATCTCTACTAAAAATACAAAATTTAGCTGGGTGTGGTGATGCATGCCTGTAGTCGCAGCTACTCAGGAGGCAGGAGGCAGAGGTTGTAGTGAGCCAATCAGCCTGTGCAACAAGAGCAAAACTCCATTGCAAAAAAAAAAAAGATAAGCTGTATCTTCAGAAGTCTTTAATTTTGTAGTTGTGAATAGCTTCTTTTTAGACTGAAAAGTAGTTAAATCAAGAAATAAGGGTAATCTAAAAAAATCATGTGTATTTTTGAGGGGAGAGGTTTCATAGTTACCAATTTCCAAAGTACGATTTCTAGAATATTAAAACAATTAGTACAGAGCATTTCCTCTTGTTTGCATGTGTTAAAAATAATAATAAAAAGGATGATTGATTATAGTGAAATTCCCAAGGATGTATTTAGTTCTTTCAGTTGTTATAAACAGATATTTACTCATTCCATGTTAGGTGTTAGGAATAAGAAAGATTGTTTCGAGAGCTGTTTGTACTGGAATAAGTGTTAGCATTAAGACAGCTCTGATATTAGTCACACAGGGTTTCACCGTGTTAGCCAGGATGGTCTCGATCTCCTGACCTCGTGATTTGCCTGCCTCGGCCTCCCAAATTGCTGGGATTACAGCCATGAGCCACAGTCCCCAGCCTTTTCCTTATTTTTAAAAAATTAAGGTGCTAAGTACAATGTATGGCCACATTTTAATTTCTGTAGAAAAAATGTCAAGAGGTAGAATTAATAAATGAATCTTTAATTGTAATATTTGTATGAGCTAGAGTGCATACATTGTGTGTGTTTTGATTGCTTGCTCATTCTAGTCTCAACTTCAGTATCTTCTTTTCTCACATTTTTTTGGTGTGCTGTCATGAATCCTAGACAGATTTCATATTTTCTTTATTAACTGTGGGCCATGCTTGTGAGTCATTTGCTTTTAGCCCTCCTCTGTACTGAGAGTTGTCGTCTTCTAGATATACTGATTTCCTGGGATCAGAAAGAGCAATAGACATACTCCTTATGGATTCCATTTGTTTGATAACGCTAAGTATAGTGGCATTTTTGCATGTATACCTAGTGTTAGATGGTGATCCTACTAAGTACTGTCAAGAGTTTGACAAATCATGAAAAGGAGAAATTGATTCATTTTAGACAAAACTGATTTATTAACTATGAGACCGGGTTAGAGAAGCTTTTTGGTCATGTTATGTACATGTGCTGTTTCTTGAATTAACGGAGTCATTTTTTCCTAAAAAGGATATATTTCAGTTAACTTAGAAAATATGGTATTGAAGGTTTCATTTACTTTTAATTAATGCTACCAATTATGTAACACCTGTGAGTCTGGCCAGTGTCCTACAATGTTGGCAGTTGGTCTAGGTAAGGATGCTATGTAGCAAAAATCTTAATCATGTTTATGAGAGCAGCAAGAAGAGAATTGGTTTAATGGCCTTTATAGGGTTCTTTATGTCTTTTGTTCTATTATCAGCAATTCATAGAGAAAAAGATCAGGAGGAATCATTTCTTCTTTTAGACAACAGTGGAAATTTGAGTCTGTTTGTTTTTTCCCTTAATGTGTAAACCATCATCTACTTTTTCTTGCTAGAGTGTTGAAGGGTAAAAAAAATTTGAAGATGTTACTGTTGTTTATCGTAATTATTCTTTAGTACCCAACTTGTGCAAGGGTTTGCATTAAAGATTTTGCGTGTATTTTAATTATTTTCTAACTAAATTCTTAGAATGACTGAAAAAGATGATTTATTCATATGAAATATTTTTATAGTTTTGTCGTTTTATTGCTTTGTATAAACATGAACCCTAATCTTAATGTGACTTTTTAAAATGTACAATGAGCACTTCTATAATAGTAATAACATTTTTGAAGCTCTGTTGAGTATTGCTCTTGAGTTTGCAACAATTTTTTTGATACAATTTCTTATCACTTTATTGAGATATTATTAAAGTTAATGCATTACTCGTATTTAAAGTGCACACTTTGGGCCAGGTGCGGTGGCTCATGCCTGAAATCCCAGCACTTTGGGAGGCCAAGGCAGGCGGATCACTTGAGATGAGGAGTTTGAGACCAGCCTGGCTAACATGGTGAAACTCCATCTCTACTAAAAATACAAAAAATAGCTGGACGTGGTAGCACTTGCCTGTAATCCCAGCTACTCAGGAGGCTGAGGCAGGAGAATCACTTGAACCCGGGAGGTGGAGGTTGCAGTGAGCCAAGGTCATGCCACTGCACTCCAGCTTGGGCTACAGAGTGAGACTCTGTCTCAAAAAAACTAAATTTTTTTTAATGAAATTTTGATTTTGATCAATTTTGACATATGTATAATAAACTTTTGAAACCATCACCATTTTCAAGATTATGATTACTTCCATCACCCTAAAGTTTAGGGTTGTCTCCCTTTGTAATTCATCTTTTCTAAATCCCCATCTTCAAGCAACCATTTATCTGCTTTCTGTCACTGTGGATTAATTTTAGTTTCTAGAATTTTATGTAAATGGCATCATATAATGTGAATTTTTTGGGGGTGGGCTTCTTTCACTTATTATAATGATTTTGAGACCATTCCCTGTTGTGTGTATCAATTGTATTTTTTCCCCTCTCTTATTGGTGAGTATTACTTCATTATATGAATATACCACAATTTGTTTCTCTGTTTGCCAGTTTATGAATATTTGCATTGTTCCAGTTTTGAGCAATTGCAAATAAAGCTACTATGAACATTTATGTACAAATCTTCGTTGATACATATACTTCCATGTCTCTTAGGTTAATACCCAGGAGTGGGTGACTGGTCATATGGCAAATGTATGCTTAATTTTATAAGAAACGACCAAAATTGTTATTTAGTGTGGCTGTTGCATTTTACATAATTTGTGTTCTTTGAAAATGACAGTTTCCACATCCTCACCAACACTTGGTATTGTCAGATTTTATTATTATTTTTTAAAATTTTAATAGTTATATAGTGGTATCTCATTTTGATTTTAATTTACATATCCCTGATTTACAGTGTTGAGCCTCTTTTCATGTACTTATTAGTGATTTGTATATTCATATTCCTTTGTAAAATATTCAAATATTTTTAGAGTTTACAACAAATTTAAATGTCTTCATATAGTCTCAGAAATTTCAGAGTTTTGATCTTTGAGGCAGATGACTTTGGTATTTAGATAGCAGAAAGGTGATCAAGAGCAATATTTAGTGAGCAGGATGAGTAATCAAGCCTAGTATAAAAAGTCCAGTATTTAGATGAGCCATCTATCTTGAATTCTTGCTTCACTAACTGAATGATGACAGTTCATCTAAATCTTTGGTGCTTCACCTCTAAAAATGAGGATATTGTAATACCAGGTTTGCCTGTCTTGGGGGTGGTGGTTGAAATTTTTAGAACATGTGTGTGTATTCACAGTCCAATCAGTCAATAATATCTACAGATTCTTCCTTTCACGTGTTTCAGAATTTGTGCTTTTCACTTAATTTGCCCATGTCATTTCTTTACTGTTCACCTTTTTCTTTATAGGACTGTTGTAATAGCATCTCTCAAAATCTCCCAGCCACCTTTCACTGTAAAAGCAGTATTGTTTCATTTTAGGAGATTTTGAAAAATTAGAAAACCTGAAAAGCATTGTTTAATTTCTTTATCAGAAGATATCTACTTAATTAGTTTGTTTCTTTGATTTAAAATTTTTTATCTTCTCTCTGAACTTGTTTCCCTATCGCTAGCCCTGCTTTCTACATCCTCCCCTTTACCCTTGCCAGTAACTAGTCCATTTATTTTGCTTCTGTCCGTTCTAAGTGAAGCTCTAACAGTGTCACTTATTTTAAACTCTTAAATCTGTTACGGCCTACCACCAGTTATCAGAAAAATTCCAGTGATCTAGCATGCAAGGAAATTCATAGTCTAGACCAGTCCTGTTTAATAGAATTTTCTGTTATGATGGAAATGTTTTATGTCTGTGCCATCAAAATTGATAGCAGCTACCTAGCCATAGTATTGAGCTATTGAACACAATTTACAAGTAAATAACCACATGTCCCTAGTTGGACAGCACAAATCTAGACTTTGTTCACTTCTCCAACTTTATCTTTTACCTGTTTTCTATGTATTTCCTATTTTTTGGCCATACTGAACAAGCTTGCTGACCCTTGAAGAAACCATGTGTTTATGTACATCTCTTGTATATACAATTCCTTTTACTTAAAATGTATTTTTATTTTTTGTCCTCTTAACAAAAGTCTCAAGACTTAATTTCACATCATGTCATGGAGAACTCTGATTTTTTTCTTGGGAAGGATTAAGCACATATCTGCCCTCCCATAATGTCTTGTTTATGTGCCTGTAAGCACTCATTATGCTGAGTATAATTACAATTATACTATATTGCAGTGTAATTGTTTATTTAAATATCTCTCTCATCAGAATGGATGCTCCTAGAAGATGTCAACCATCATAATTGTAACCTTAGAGTATAAAAGAAAATAAGAGTGCCTGTTCTGTCAGCTTGCTTAGCATCCTGTGTAACTTTGGGCAAGTTGTGTGACCTTTGTATGTCTGTCTTGATAGATAACTTATAAATTTATGAAAGGATTAAGTGAGATAATATATAAAAAGGGCTCTGCCTAGTGTCTGGTGCTCTGAAAAATAGTAATGTTAATAGCATCCTATTGCTGTTGTTATTATTGTAAATATTTTAAAAACCTTTGTTCCTATTGCTTACAAAATAGTATTATTATTTATTCCATACCTGGATGTAAAAAGTGCTTACCAAAATGTGTAAATATATTAAAGTAAATGTAAACAAGTAAGCTAAAGAATCAGAGCAAAGGGAGAATAAAGGTAAGAAAAGTTAAATCAAATTAGCTTGAAGTTAGAAAAATCAATTAAAATTTACCCTCAGAATCATTGACTTTGAACAAGTAATTTCTTTGTCCAATCTTAAAAGATAAAAGTAGTTACAAAATTTATGTGAAAGTCACTGGATGAGTCACTTTACTGTATAGAATGAGTAGCTAGAAGCCAATCAAATGAGATGGAGAATGTCTGCCTAGAAATGATGAATCTGATTTTGGAATTAATCACTTGTAGGCCTGTTTGATAGTAGTTAGCAAGGCCATTTGTTTAGCCCAAAACAATCTCCAGGACATGGGAAGAAAATACTGTTATCCTTTTAAGTTTCTGGGGATTTTGTGTATATATCATAATGAATACAAAATATTTTGCCAGCAACACATGTATTAATTTTTAAATACATTATGTATGTTATAAATGTAACTCATTTTTATCCCCAGTGCTATGTGTGATTTTTAAAAGTTGTGAGGCCACATGGAGTGGCTCATACCTAATTCTAGCACTTTGAGATGCCAAGATGGAAGAATCACCTGAAGCCAGGAATTTGAAACCAAGCTGTGCAACAAAGCAAGACCCTGTCTCTACAAGAAAAGAAAAAAAAAAAAGTAAAAAGAAAAATTAAGAATCTTGAGAGTATGTGGTATATAAATCCTTTTCTTATTTAGCTCCAGTTTTTTCAGCTTTCTGCCCCATTATGTTTGGAGGTCCCTACTTTTGGTCCTGTTCTCTTTTCCTGGAAGGCTCTTAATGGCTTCTTTACCTAATATAATTCTATCCTTTGATGAGTCACTTTGAATCTTGCCACTTGCTCCTTTTATCCAGAATGGGCTTCTATCATGTTCTTCTGACAAAGTCGTTCAGCTCCCGAGAGTCCATTCATCCATGACCTCTGTAGAGAAGCCTTTTCTGACATTTCCTGTTCATAGAGTGCACATCTCTTCGTTGGTCCCGTAGGATAGTACTTGCATGAAGTGTGCCCATATTATTCTGCACTATTCTGAGATAACAAAAAATGGAATTAACAGTTTATTTAAGAATGTTTTAAATGCCTGTATTTTTAATATAATATTCGTTGTTTCATTTTGAATAGCATGTAACAATAAACATTTTGAAATGTAGTGAATTGAATTTTTTTGAGACGGAGTCTCACACTGTCACCCAGGCTGGAGTGCAATGGCGCGATCTTGGCCTCCCAAAGTGCTGGAATTACAGGCATGAACCACCACGCCTGGCCTGTGAGTTGAATTTTTAATATTGGTACATATGTAGAGTTAAATGGTAAAATTAAACCAGGACCAATAAACATGAAACATCTTGGTTTCACCAAATGTGCCTTTCTTTGACTTGATTCTCTAGAATATCAGATCTCATTTGTGCTCATTTTTATAGAAATATGATTGAGCCAAATATGAATCTGGACATGCTTCAAAGGTTTAAAAAACTTTGTTGGTGTTTGCGTACTTTAGTTAAGAAATTATAGTCCTTCTCCTTGATTTCTCCTTCCTTTTGCTACTGTTTATTTTTTTTGTTGCTGTTTTTGAGACAGGGTTTCACTCTGTTGCTCAAGCTGTGAAATGCAGTTATGTGATCATAGTTCACCATAAGCTCAAACTCCTGGGCCCGAACGGCCTGCCTTAGCCTCCTGAGTAGCTAGAACTATAGGCATGTGCCGCCACACTCAACTAAGTATTTTTATTTTTTGTAGAGACAGTGTCTTGCTATGTTTCCCAGGCTAGTCTCAAACTCCTGGGCTCACGTAGTCTAATCACTGCAGCCTCCCAGAACACTGGGATCATAGACAAAATGAGCTTCTGCATCCAGCCATCTGCTGTATTTTTAAATAACCAACAGTGTGTCTGTATGAGTGTTGGTTATATGTTTGTTGTCTTATTAACTAGATCTCAAGTTCCTTAGTAGACTACATCATAATTTTTTAAATTTCTTATTCTCTATGTTGCCTAGGGAATTTTTATATTCTCAGGGACAGAATAAGGTGTTAGTCTTCCTCTCTTTCTTCAGCGTAGCGTCTGCACAGACATGGAGCCAGCCAGCCCTTCCTAAAAGAACATTTGCAAAGAAGGATATCCACGGCAGCATTATGGATTGGGGTTTTTAATTTGAAGGGTTTCCCTTCGCTGAGTCTTCTTTATGTATTTTCTTTCCATCTAGTCTTTTGTTCTGGGTTTATATAGTGGGTAGAAGGACGATATGACACACTGGAATCTACTTTTTCATTTTAGGCTCACACATTACTAATGTAGCAGGCAGTTCTTTCTCATTGCTATTCCTGTGATTATATCATGTTCTCCATTCTCTTTCAGTGCTCCATGTTTTGTTTAGATTCAGAGTATGTTTAGAGAGTTAATGTACATTTGTCAATGCAGCTCAATAAAAGGTGATTATTAGGACACCACATCACTTACCACCTTTGTGGTGATATGCTGAAAAATGGCTGGATGCTTTTACTTGACCATGGCTGTGACCTCTTAAGGTATTATTGCAAGTGTGTTTTGCTTTTATGGAGTGTGTGTGTGTTTGTGTGTGTTTGTGTGTGTGTGTCTTATTCATCAAGCCATTCCTATAGTAAGAAATAGGTCCATGCCCCCACCTCCTCATGAGAAACTGGAGGACTTTGGTACAAACATGTGATTGCTGAGGTCTCTTCATGGAGCACCAGTAAGCAAGAAGTTTAAACATTTATTCAAGTCAAAGTAAAGGAGGTGTAAGCACTATTGTTGCATCAATCATCAGGAGAATTTAGAATTTGAGCTGTTTAAGTGAAGGTCAGTGTTTGATGAAGAAACTTGTTAACATTGTGAACTTTATTTTGTATTTGTGGGCTTGATAAATCCTGATTGTTTTTAATATGGTATTTCATAAGTAATTTCAGAATGAAATAATGAATGAACAGACTTTTGTTACTTCTAAA
Source organism: Papio anubis (assembly GCF_008728515.1). Classification (NCBI taxonomy): domain Eukaryota; kingdom Metazoa; phylum Chordata; class Mammalia; order Primates; family Cercopithecidae; genus Papio; species Papio anubis. The sequence continues at coordinate 124,342,261 of NC_044980.1, read as the reverse complement.
CTCAGGAAGTTTGCAAATGGGATCTTTGATAATCCTATTTGTATATAAGACAGTGAGTGCTGATCACACTACTACTGAGAAATTTGGAGCCCCACCTCTAAGAATCTTCAGCTTTTCAATATTGCTTCCCTTCTCCCTTTATTTACAACCCAGAATACTCTGAACAGGTGTATATTCTTTGTGGTTCTTTCTACCATAAAAACAAAAGAGGACTTTCTGTTTTTGTTCACGAGTATCTAATATCCTTTAGGAGAATTCTCCTCATTTATCTTCTAGGAAATAATACGGAATTCTTGATAGGTTTTTGTACCTAGTTAGAAGGTATTGAGTCCACAAATAGAGAAAAAGCGTAGAAGTGATACAACTAAAACTAGGACAAAAGCTAAGTTAGAGCAGTTTTTTTTTTTAATTTTGTGAAGAAATGCTTATTGTAGAAATGTAAAATATATAGAAGAGTATGAAGAAGGAAACGAATTTGCTATCATCCTTAAAACTGGAGATAGCTACTGTCACATTTTTTTTAGTGTACCATGGTCCCTAAGTATCCATGAGGGCTTGGTTTCAGGACCCTCTGCAGATACTAAAATCTGAGGATGTTTGAGTCCCTTTTATAAAATGCTGTAGTATTTTTGTGTAATCTATGCACATCCTTACATATATAGTCATGCGTTGAGTAATGACAGACCACATAAATGACGTCAGATTTTCCTACCTGTTTTTACTGTACATTTTCTGTGTTTAGATACACAAATACTTAACATTGTGTTACAGTTGCCTGCAGTATTCAGTAGAGTAACATGCTGAGCAGGTTCATAGCCTGAGAACCATAGGCTATACCATGTAGCCTTAGTGTATAGTAAGCTATACTGTCTAGGTTTGTGTAGCTACACTATGTGATGTTTGCCCAAGGATGAAATTGCATAATGACACATTTCTCAGAATGTACCCCAGTTGTTAAGCAATGCATGACTGTATTTTGAATCATTTCTAGATTACTTATAATACCTAATACAGTGTAAATGTGGTGTAAATAGTTGCTATACTGAAATTTGTAATTTTTTTTTATTGTTGTAGTGGGTTTTTTGTTTTTGGTTTTTTGGGTTTTATTTGAGACAGGGTCTCACTGTCAGCCAGGCTAGAATGCAGTGGAACGATCACAGTTCATTGCAGCGTTGACCTCCCAACTTAAGGGATCCTCTCACCTCAGCCTCCTGAGTAGCTGGGATTACAAGTACATGCCTCTAAGCCCAGCTAACTTTGTTTTTTTTTGTAGAGACGGGGTTTCATCATGTTTTCCAGGTTGGTGTTGAACTCCTGGGCTCAAGCAATAGCCTGCCTCGGCCTCCCAAACTGTTGGGATTATAGAAGTAATCACCACCACCCCCAACCTCTACTATTATTTTTAATGGAATTTTCCCAAAATATTTTCGGTCTACAGTTTTTTGAATCTGCAGGTACAGAACCCATGGACACAGAGGGCTGACTATGTATCTTTTTATTAATTTAAATATTTCAATTAATTTAGGTGATGCTGAATGTTTAGTTATGTATCCTTGTGTTTGTGTTTCTCATGTAGTTAAACTTTTTCCAAAACATTATTTTCAATATTAATATAATACTATAAGAGTGTAATGAAGTATTCTCACGTAGCTTCCAATTTTTCTGCTATCACAAACAGCTTTTAGGGAAAAATCTGTACATGACTCTGATTATTTCCTTAGGATAGAGTTACAGAAATTACTGTGTTAAAGGTATGAAAATTATTTTAAGTTTCTACATAAATATTGGTAACTTGTAAATAGGCATTTTAAAATTGTCTTTATTATTCACTATGTATAAAATTCTTGAGTACTGAGAGGAGGAGAGCAGGGCATGCCCCTCTGGTTGTCTGGGGCAGTTCTTCCTCCCTTAATGGTGTGACACTAATTCAGACAGATTTGCCCAGGGAACCAGAATTAGAAAGACTTTTTATCATACTTGAAATATTTTATGGAGTAATTGCTCAAGAAGGCTCTTTTGATAATTGTTTAAAGCAACTCAGATATTAGTGTATACCAGTGGTCTAAGACAATGATTATGACGGTGTTCCAGTTGGAAGGGGAATAACAATTACTCAGACATAGCAAACAAATTAATGCTGACTGTTGTTTAGTTTGATTTGGTATGTGTTTAGTAACTGTGCTATGTTGTGTATGTGGCTTTTACAGTGCTAGAAAATGTAGTATTTAAAAGTAGAGAAGGGTTGTAATGGTTATCTTTATGAACAAGGGATACAAAGGAACCCAGTAATTCAAAGATGGTTTTAAATGAGAGTTCATTTTTTGTCATTTATATGTGTTGCTCTGTTTTTGAAGAAAATTAATATGCTGTTTTGAAACTTTAGGTTTGCATATACTTGAGTAACTGTATACAAAGTGTATCCTTTTGTGCAGGTGTGAAGATTCTTGATACACAGCCTAGAGGGAAAGCAGAAGCATAGTGGTGCCTTTTATTGTTCTTTCAATTTCACTGATTCTAATTATAGAAGCTTACATCACCTTGGTTGATGATGACAGTTTCTCTCTCCTTCTTGGTTTTTCTTCCTCTATTACTCCCTAAGGATGGATCATATTTCATAGTGCATGTGTGTCCAGCTGGTGGCTGTGACAGATTTTCAACAAAAATGGGGGTGATCAGTTAGTGGATATATATATGACAGTATGCTGAAGCACACTGTTTCTTACAAGAGAATAAAAGAATGCTGGTACTCTTGCCTCGCCTCCTTCATGAAGGCTGAGGAATAGGTATGCAGTTTGAAAGCAGAAGTCCTGAGGGGCACCAGTAATTAGGGTTAACTGTCTGATAACTGCAAAGATGCGTTTCAGACGTTCATGTTAAACATGGAGGGAAAGGGGTGGAAAAGATTGTTATGATCCTTTGAAAGGGCTTGTATGTTACCTATGACCATTGCAGTCATTTATTCATTTATTTTCCAAAAGACTTAAAGTGTTTTCACTCTGTAAATCAGTACAATTTAAGTTTATATTTCAAAAACCAAATACAACTAAAATGCAGAAATGAGTGTACTCTTTATTTTGTAAAACTGCAGAATTTTTCTTTTGTTCTTTAACTTCTTTGGAGTTTGACTTCTCTAAATTGTGATTATAATATTTCACTGCAGATTGGGAATAAATTCTATTAATGTAATAAGTAAATAAAATGCCTGGGTTAGTATAAATCCAGTTTTTGTTATCATTAGTTTTGTTTGTTTTTCATAATGCCTAGAATGTATATCCTTTTATGGCTTACCTTCATCTATGGTAACCTTTCCCTGTCCTTCTTTTCAGTGTTGTCACATATTGACATAAAAGATATGTTTACGGTTAGTTTAGTAACTATCAGAACCTTATCTTTGGCTTTCTAAACAATATGATTTCAAGTATTTCAGTTTGTATTTTTGTTTATAAATAATATGCACAGTTAACATAAATTTTAATAACTACATGGCATTTATACTTTTATAAAAGTATTTCATCATGATTTGAATCTTTGGAAAGTCAACATACATTGCTCTATTTTATAGTAGTGCAAAAGACCTTTCTAAAGCTAAAGATTTCATTAATAGGGGTTAGCATCATGGCATTTCATATGCAGGGGAAATGTGTTCATAAGTGGCTGTCTTGTAGTGATTCCTAGACAATATGTAGATCAGGACATTCTCCTTTGCTGCATTTAATTCATTTGAATTGATAAGATAATGAGATGAGATTGTGATAAAATTCTAAAAGTGATGCAAGTGAAAAATAGGTTATTTACTTAGTCATTTATTTTAGTTATTTGATAAATTACTATTCTCTTCAAAGGATGTGTATTTCTTCATTCAGTAGTTAAAAGGCAAAGTCATTATTTCATCAGAATGCTGGTGGATCCACATGTTGAGTATGGAATTTGGCCTGTTTCTTTTCTTGGTATTGTTACACAGGGAGATTTCGCATGATAGGTTCACTATACAGTTCCCTGGAATCGAAGATACTATGAGATGATTGGTAAAGGATGATGTCATCTTCACTTACAAGTCAAACTAAAGGAAAAGAGAGTTTTGTTCCTTTACTGAGTTGGTGTTTACTACAGTAGGTCTAACATATGGCACTAGTGGATTACATTTCTCACTCTGGGCAGCAGTTTTTTAAAGCAGCTAAGAGATGGCTGTCTCCCTTGCCCAGCTTGAGGTCCTTCTTTGTGTGTTGATCAGCATGATTTATAAAAAGGGGGAAAGGTGTGCATTAAAATTTTGCTTTTTGATTTGGCTATAATATATTCTGTTGGTACTATACATGAATATAATTACTGTCTGGTGTTGAAATTCTTAGTATTCTTGAATCTTGCTACTGATATTTATGTGTAAAATACTCATCTTTTAGAAATTTTATCTTTAGTGAGTTTGTCTTCATGTACATACAAAGTACCTACTATCATTTTTCTATTTTAAAGAATGATTAACGTTTGATTTTAATTAAGGTACAATATTAAGTATCAAGTGGAATTCCAACTCACGTATGGTTGAATTAAACCAGAAAAAAAAAAATCAACCTGTATAAATATTCCATGTTTTATGTTTAGAAAACTAGTCATGCTTGTTTGCATTTGTGAAATTTAATTTTATATTTAAATGCAGGTATTGTGTATTTTGGTATTGTGTCTTTTGGAATTTTGGCAGAAAAACATTCTTTAAAACTTTATGAAAATCTAAATAATTACATATTTTGAAACCATAACTTGTCTTTGTTCAAAATTATACTTAGTTTAACTTAAATTCTAGTTTTATAAGTAGCAGCGTAATTCAGATTGGCAGCATAGTGTTGTTCAGAAAGTGACTCAGACTTTTCTCAAAAATATTGAAGAACTTATTTTTTGTGTGCCTAACGACAAGATGTTTCTTCTGCAGTCCGTGGAGTCCTTTGTTAAAATACCTGTCTCCCAGGTAACAGGTCCTGTTATGTTGCACATCCCATTTTCCCCAAAATAAAAGTGTTTGGTGAATAAAGCAAAATAATTCTATTGCTTTGATTTGTTCACTGATTGTTTTTCTCATAATTTTGCTGCCTGGAGGTATAACTATATTTTACTCTTGGGAACTATCTTACTTTGGCCATTAGGAGCAACCATCACAAGCTTAGTTGGAGTATCTAGTGCCTTGTAGCAGAAGCATGAAGAACAAGGATGGGTACTAGTGGTATTGTGTTTTCAGATGGAAGAGGGTGTGGCAAAATTAAAATCTTTTTCTGTAATTTCTATAGAAAAATGGGGCAATTTTTTTTAGTCCACACTGTGGAAGCAGGTTTAATCATTTTCTTTGATTTCTTCTGAGTTACTTTTGCTGGCTTCTTGTCTTTTTCTAGGAATTGAGCATTGGGCTACAGGAAAGTACCACGTTGTGCAGATTATTCTTTCTCAAAGGAGTTGGTGCGTGCTCCAACTATTGGTGTACATGTGATTTTTTTCCAGCTTCCCTTTGCAAAATGAAATTCTATTGTTTCCATTTAAATTTACTATCTACCTACAGATCTTAGTACTAGTTTGTATATTCTTAATGTTAATTTAGAGTGATCCTGAAGTTTGTATCTTTCAGAACAGTTATTCGATAAATAGCAAATTTTGCAAGCAGAAACCCCTTGTTAACAAATACATGTGACATCTGAGAACCTAGGCTGCCTTCTTTATTTGGAATGCAATGGTATCTTATCAGAGCTTATAATTTTACCTTGGGAGGACAATACTGTATTACATTTGAATAATAATAGGAAATATGGCTTCCCAAATATAGCTGTGTATCAATGTACAGAATTAAAAATCAAAATGGATTTTTAAAACTGTGAAGTCGAAAGGGTGTTCAAGCCAATTTTTTTCTTAAAGAATTTAGCTTGCTGACGTGTCTCATGGAAGGGAGGATGGGGTGGGTGTGTGTGTGTGTGTGTGTGTGTGTGTGTGTGTGTGTTCAATAAATTGCTCTTTGGGCTACATCTGCAGATACAGTAGCCAATTGATCTAATGCAGTTTCTGGAGGCTTTCTGTACAGGTGATGTCATCCTTTTAGCTCTATTCTCCTCCCACTCTCTTTCCTTCTTATTAGATATTTCATCTTACTGCAGAGCATAGAATCAATAGGAGCTTCTCCTTAGGGAGCTGCTTTGAAACAGGCAAGGACTGTAGGAATTAAGACAGTAACATTCAGTCTTGCTTTAGCAGAAGATATAGTGGTTTTGTACCGTATTATATAAAAATGTTTAACCAGAAAAGCCAGACTTACATCAACAGTGCTGTTTTACTGATGCATTAGAATAAGAAGCAGTGCTGCAGAGCTGTAAACAGTGCATGTGAATAGAGAAAATAATTACAATTTTGGAGATTCTTAGGCATTCTACAGGACAAACCTGTTACAGCATATGTCATCTAACTGCCATTTGCTCAACGTTTTTTTTGTTGTTGGTGGTGGTGGTGGTGGTTTTTTTTTTTTTAACCTCTGGTGGTTAAGAATATAAAGAAGAAACTTTAATCTTCAGGATACAATGTTTGCTTTTGATGCAGAAGAATCACTGAGTGCTTGTTCTACAGAATGAAATAAGTTGAAGAAAAGACAGCTATATCACAGAGAGGAAAGGTTTCACGGAATCCAGGAACACAGATTTGGTGCATGTTGCCTGGTTTGCTTTGGTTGATACTGTATTAACTGTTGTGCTACCACTCTGCATGTCTGTGTCAGGTGCCTGAGGCCGCATGTATATGTTTGAATATTCTGAGCCAGAACTGTAAACATCTTCATTTACTGTGATTTGCTTGTTAAAGTCAACGTTTTAATTTAGAATAATACTTCACTGAAAGCTCCTGATTTCAGTTTTAAAAGGGGTTTGGAGAGGCTGCCTTTATATAAACACTGCAGTGGTGTGTGATTTGTAAAAAGAAACTTAACAGAATTTTATCACCATACTCATCACTGTGGCTCTGGTTTGAAAAGGAAACTACCCTTTCCAGCCTAGGAAATGGCTTTTCTTGTTCGCTGTTATGCCAATTGTCTTCAACCATGGGCCTCCAAAGTAAGTAATTGTTATTTTCTTAGCAATTGATTTAATCCAGTTATTAAATTTTATTTTGAATTGTAAATGAGCTTTATTGCGCCGTTATATTTTCTAAACTTTAAAAATAAGAACTACAAAGTAGTTCTTCTCATTGCCATTTTGTTTTTAAATTTAAATATCTAAAACATTCTAATGTGACCTCTAAGAAGATTTGAAAGGTGCCTTTTAAATCTATAGACTTAAATTGCAGTGCGTTTGAGATGTACTCTCTTCAGACTGAATTATTTTTTGATTATGGCTATTGCTGTACTTATCAGTGATCATACTCTAACTTGCTTCATTTTCTTAAATGGCTGATGTATTTAGGTATGTTAGTCTAATTTCTAGATTATATGACATGTTTCATTAATATGCTGTCAGATAAATTATGATTGAATTGTGCTATTTTACAGTTGAATTGTGCTATTTTACAAAGATTAGTTGATAATTCTTAAGCAGTGAAATAATATGAAGAAAATACTCATGAAAATCAATTATGTTAAAATATTTAAATAATGATTCTAAGTATTTTCAGTATAGTAAACCATTAGCAGCTGGAGACTATTTAAGGTCATCTATCATACTTGTCATTTTTAAATAAACATAGTAACTCACAAAAAAGCAAAGTGCTACGCAACCTTCCAGGCTAGGTTGTAGGAAAATATATGCTCTAATTCAGTAAGTTTTATTATACACAGTGACTATTTATATAGTCTATAATTTGATGCCACTCAAGTTATCTTTCCTGTCTCATGTATGTATTATAAAACAATGTTTTTTCAAAATATTTAAATTGTAACATTTAATATATTAAGATTTTTTATGGTTCTCTTGCATATAGACAGGCACAATAGAGGCACTTCTTAGTATGGTCTGAAATCATGTCTTTGTTTCAAGGTTGTCCTGTTGATGGTGACTAAGGAAGAAATGCTATGATAGCATCATGGTCTCTTTTTCTGTTTTATCTGGCCTAGCTCACTGCATATCTTTCTTAAAGGCAGCTTCTGGAAAGACATTTAAATTCACTATCCATTTGGCAAACAGCTGATTGAGATGAAAAGAAGCCTAGGTACACAGTATATTTGTGCTATTATCTGGCTAGGGCTTAAATGGCCTTTTTAGTGAAAATGACACCTATATGGTCAAGCATTGCTGATGCTTAATAGCTGCACTATACTACAAAGCTTTAAACCACTTGTAGAAAGCAAGTGAGTGAGACTATGTAAAAAAAAACTTTAAAGAAAATTAAGAATGAGATATAGGGGTTGTTTTTTAAGGTAACCAGCAAAATAAAGTAGCCTTTGGAGTGCTGATAGCCAACTTTCGATCCCAGATTTAACAAATACAGAAGAGTCAAAGAAAATTTCAAAATCAGCTTCCAAGATTTCACGAAATGCCAGCAAACATTATATGAACAGGATTCTGGATTGGTACTCTACTGTGTAAATCAAGTATTTGTAAGAGTATATGTCTCTGTCCCCCTTCTGGCATGTTACTGTTGATGGAATTTTGACTCTGGATTGCAATTAAACACATAAAGCTTAGAATTTTTTTATACTTCTTTTCATTTTCCGTACATTTTACTGGTTTTATTTTTATTCATGTGTTTTTGCCTATGCTACTATGTACTTGCATTTTACTACTTCTGAATTCATTAATTTTCTTGCTAAAATAGTCTTATTAGCACGGTTCTGTTGGGGATTGGGGAAGAATGAATCATAAATGCCTTCCTTTATATTTACTCTTAACTTAATTGTTTAGTTGAATACAAAATAATAAATCCAAAGTCTTTTTCCTTTAGCACTTTGAAAAAGTTACTACACTGTGTTCTGGCCTCCAGTGTTGCTGATGAGAAGTCTGAGCTCATTATAATTTTTTTTCCTTTGTTAATAACTTTTGTTAGTAGTTAGTTATGTGTTTGTTATTTTACTACTTCTTTTTTTTTTTTAAGAGACGTGGTCCTCCAGCTTGGCCAGCATGGTGAAACCCCATCTCTATTAAAAATACAAAAATTAGGCCGGGCACGGTGGCTCATACCTGTTATCCCAGCACTTTGGGAGGCCGAGGCGGGCAGATCACCTGAGGTCTGGAATTTGAGACCAGCCTGAGCAACATGGAGAAACCCTGTGTCTACTAAAAATACAAAATTAGCTCGGCATGGTGGCGGATGCCTGTAATCCCAGCTACTTCGGAGGCTGAGGCAGGATAATGGCTTGAACCCAGGAGGCGAAGGTTGCTGTGAGCAGAGATCACACCATTGCACTCCAGCCTGGGCAACAAGAGCGAAACTCCGTCTCAAAAAAAAAAAAAAAAAAAACGAAAATTAGCCAGGTATACTGCCATACGTCTGTAGTCCCCGCTACTCGGGAGGTTGAGGTGGGAGAATCGCTTAAATCCAGGAGGCAGAGGTTGCACTGAGCTGAGATTGTGACTCTGCACTCTAGCCTGGGTGGACAGGAAAAAAAAAAAAAAGAGAGAGAGAGACAAGGCCCTGCTCTGTTGCCCAGGCTGGAGGGCAGTGGTGTGATCATGGCTCACTGCAGCCTTGAACTTGTGGACTCAGGGGATCCTCCCACCTCAGCCTCCCACACAACTGGGACCACAGATGCACACCACCATCCCTGGTCAATTTTCTAGTTTTATTGTAGAGACAAGGTCTCTCCATCTTGCCCAATCTGGTCTCAAACTCCTGGACTCAGGCAGTCCTCATGCCTTGGCCTCCCAAAGTGCTAGGATTACAGGCATGAGCCACTGTGTCCAGTCTTTGTTTTATCATTATTATTATTATTTTTATCCTTGATGCCATGAAGTTTTGCCCTGGATTGCCTAATTTTTGTTCCCCTATGGACACTTTTAGAGTATTCTCTCAAGCTGAAAATTTTCATTTGTCTTCAGTTGTGAGATCTTTTTTTTTTTTTTTTTTTTTTTTTGGACAGAGTCTCACTCTGTTGCCCAGGCTGGAGTGCAGTGGCGTAATCTCCACTCACTGCAACCTCCACCTCCTGGGTTCAAGCGATTCTCTTGTCTCAGCCTCCTGAGTAGCTGAGACTACAGGCACCCGCCACCACACCCGGCTAATTTTTGTATTTTTAGTGGAGGTGGAGTTTCACCATGTTGACCAGGCTGATCTTGAACTCCTGACCTCAAATGATCCACCCACCTCAGCCTCCCAAAGTACTGGGATTACAGGCATGAGCCATTGCTCCCGGCCCCTAGAAGCTATCTTACAATTCTGGTGGCTTACTTTTAATTTTGTAAGGCCTCCATCGTCTTGTGCTTCAACTAGTGTCTCCTATCTCTTGTGTGTACCATTTTCTTCTATTTCACCTTCTGTCCTTCCGGAGTGATCTTTTTTTTTTTTTTTGAGACGGAGTCTCGCTCTGTCGCCCAGGCTGGAGTGCAGTGGCCGGATCTCAGCTCACTGCAAGCTCTGCCTCCCGGGTTGACACCATTCTCCTGCCTCAGCCTCCCGAGTAGCTGGGACTACAGGCGCCAGCCACCTCGCCCGGCTAGTTTTTTGTATTTTTTAGTAGAGGCGGGGTTTCACCGTGTTAGCCAGGATGGTCTCGATCTCCTGACCTCGTGATCCGCCCATCTCGGCCTCCCAAAGTGCTAGGATTACAGGCTTGAGCCACCGCGCCCGGCCCGGAGTGATCTTAAGAGTAGGTACCCTAAGTGGAATATTGAGTCATAAGATAGGTATGTTTTAAATGTAATCTTACATTTGCTCCCCAAAGTGACTACTCCTCAAATTGTTGTCCAAAATGGTTATACCAGTTCATACTCCCATTAGCAGTTTGTGAGAATATTGTTTTCCTCCATAGTCTTTCCTGCATTTTGTATTATCAGACTTGCTTTTTGCCAGTTTGATGGGGAAAAAAGTATTTGTTTTAGTTTTTATTTCCCTGATTACTTGCAAGGTTAACATTCTCTTCCAGCTGTTGTTTGTTTGTTTATTTGTTTGTTTGTTTTTCCTGCTGTTGTGACCTCAATGGCCTTATGTTGAGATGGCAGAGCCAAAAACACCTAAACAGTTTGGATATCTGAGTCTCTGTATACTATGGTAGTTACCCTGTAAGTTGCCTGTACACTTCACTAGGGTAAGCCTTAGTGATCTGAGGGCCCTCTATTGTAACAAAATCTAGTCTAACTGAGAAATATAGTAGTTCTTTTATCACTGCCCTTCCCAGAAACCTATAGTAACTCTATGTTGTCTATAGGAACCAAATTCAAAATGCCTAGCTTGGCATTGCTGATTATATTCTACCTCTAGCCTTTTCTCAATACCTCTCTTTCCCTGCCCCCCTCTCTATATACGAAGTATTCAGCAGACTTTGTAACTTCATAATGTCTGTATTCAAGTTGTTAGCTAAAAAAGTTTCTTGCCGCTTCAAATAGAACTTTAACAGTAGGCCTTGTGGACATGTTATCTCCAGCAGAGCACAGAAGTTCAGGTATAGGAAATGGATGAAAGATGCTGTGAAAAATGGGAAGTTTTGCCAGACCTGGTGGGCTGGAAGGACAGTGAGGTAAATGAATTGAAGTTGCTGATGAAAGATCAGCTGTTGAGTCCAGGTGGATCAGGAAGAGAAAGAGAAAGGGCAGGTAAGCTGAGAGATAGTGGAGAAGATTTAAGGAACCAAGAACTTCTTTTGGAGGAAAAGCCTTTCCTTTGTGCTTCATTTGTTACAAAGAAAAGATAAACTATCGGGTGTTGTGAACTCCCAACTGAGTATCAGGAAACAACTTAGTAGAAAAGAGCAATGGATTTAGTCAGGCTGCCTGGGTTTCAGATCCCAGGACCCCAGTTTCCTAGCTATGTGACCCTGGGAAACCTTTATAACATCTCTAAGATTAGGTTTCCTACTCTATAAATTGGGTATAATCATAGTATTACCTCATCTGGTTGTTTGAATATTAGGTGAGATAATCTATGTGAAAGACATGTAGAGGTGTGTGTTTGGTACAAATAACTCAGATGTTAACTGCAGTCAGCATCATTATTCTCATTCTGTAAAGAGGTTAAGGGAATTCCTGTATGAAGTTTTCTTCATGAAGTAGAAAGCAGATGCTGTTTGCTTATAAATCTGTCTCCATTGTCCACTGTTAGACTGAGCTCCTTGAAGGCAGGGCCCATATGTTTTCATTTTTATGTCATCAGCAGAGTTCCTGACACAAAGTAGAATATAACAGAAAAGTGCTAGAGTCAGACGTGGGTTTGATTCCTAACTCTACTGCTTACTTGAGTGTATGATCTGGGCCAAGTTGCTTAATCGTACTGCCTCTGTTTCTTCATCAGTAAAATAGAGATAATAATAGCACCTGCTTTTTAGGGTCTAGTGAGGGTGAAGATTGCTCAGTACATTGTCAGTACTATGAAGCCACTTGGCAGACTTCTGGCTTTGGTTCATTGTGTTACTTTTATGAATGACATTCTTCTCCTTGGTCTTCTTACCTCTGTAGGAATTTGCAATATATACTGTCTCCTACCCCTGACACCCCAACCAAACACCACACATTTTAAAGCTATTTTTGGTGTTTGCCTTTCCAACTACTTCATTCCCAGATGAGTTTGTTTTTCATATCTAAATAACAGAAACCAAGTGGGAGGAAGGTCTTTGAACTGTATCATACCCTCATAAATATTTCTGCATTATTGTAAGGAATTATGAGCTTGTTAATTTTTTTTGTTGCCTTTTATTAGAGCTATAAATGGCCTCTAAGCATGACTTTAACTTATCCCACAGGTTTTGATATATGGCATCTTAATTTTCTGTTTTAATATTTTCTAATTTCCAATGTGACTTCATTGATTTATGGGCTATTTCAATAGAGGATTATTTACAATTTTCTAACATGATAGTTTTCTATTTATCTTTTTGTTATATATTTCTACCTTATTTGCACTGTTACTGCTGAATATTCCCTGGTTTCAGTCTTTTGTAATTTGTTGAGACTTGCCTTATTGTAAATTTTTACAAATGTTTTAATATGTGCTCTAAAAGAAAATGTGTTCTGGAGTTTTTGGTTCCGTTATTCTATGTCTATACTCTTTAGGTCATTTGTTAATTATGTTCATTTCTTGTATATCTTTACTTGTTTTGTTTTTGTGTGTTTTGCTTATTCAGACTGCTCCTGAGATCTCTATTAAAAATTTATAGCATAATTGTAGATGACATTTTTGCCTTATACATTTTTAAATTTTAATTTATTTTTAATTCACAAATAATTGGATGTATTTGTGGGGTACAGTGTGATGTTTTGATACATGTTCACGTTGTGAAACTATCAAATCAAGGTAGTTAATATATCCATCACCTTGGCCAGGCATGGTGGTTCACACCTGTAATCCCAGCACTTTTAGAGGCTGAGGCAGGCAGACAACTTGAGGTCAAGAGCTAGAGACCAGCCTGGCCAACGTGGTGAAACCCCTTCTGTACTAAAAATACAAAAATTAGCTGGGCACGGTGGTATACATCTGTAATCCTAGCTATTCAGGAGGCTGAGGCAAAAGAATCACTCAAACCCGGGAGGCAGAGGTTGCAGTGAGCTGAGATTATGCCACTGCCCTCCAGCCTAGGTGACAGAGCGAGACCCTTTCTCTCTCTCTCTCTCTCTGTGTATATGTGTGTGTGTGTGTGTGTATCCATCTATCTATACATATAGATATAGATATAGATATAGATATAGATATAGATATAGATATAGATCTCCATCCATCACCTCACATACTTATAAAATGTCCCCTATTGGCTCTACTAATGCTTTTGCACCAAGTGTACTTTAAGCTATATCAGCTTCCTTTTGGTTGTGTTTGCATGGTGTATATTTTTCCATTCTTTGATTATTTATTATTTTCCCCTCTGTTAACTTGGTAGGTAAACACTTTTTTACTGTGCTTTTCTTAAATCAGAAATTACAACACACATTCTTCACCTATCAAGTCTGCTACTACAGCTTCATGGACAGTGCAAGGAACTGAGAGCACTTCAATAGCTTCATTTACCCTTCTCCGGACTTACATTCTGTTGTTGTATTTTAATTATTGTATTTTAAACTTCATGGGTTATTAATGTTACTATTTTATATAGTCAGCATTCATGTAGATTTAGCCACACATTTCCCATTTTCGTTGGTTTTTCTTCTTTCTTGTGCCTGAAAGCTTCCATCTGGAATCATTTTTCTTCTCCCAGTGGATTTTATTCATTGTAGGACTGCTAAGGAATTATTTCCTTCATTTTTCTTTATTTGAAAATTATTTTTCCCGTTTTTTGAGTACTGTTTTTGCTAGGTATAGAATTTTAGCTCTTGGAGATATCACTCAATTGTCCTCTGGCTTCCAGAATTTATGTTGGGAAGCCAGCCATCAGCTTAATTTTGCTTCTGCCAAAGTAATCTAATCTCTCAGGTTTTTTTCCTGGCTACTTTAAAACTTTTATCTTGGTATTCCACCTCACCCCCTGACACATGTACCCTGGTGTGAATAGGTATGGGGGGATTGTTTGTTTGTTTTGGAGTGGATTTTTGTTTTTTGTTTTTTTATCTTGCTGAGAGTTTTTAAACCTCCTTGATCTGTGACATTAGGTCTTTTGTCACTTTTGGAAAATGCTTAGCCATCATCTTGCTTCTGTGTACTCGCTCTTCTCAGACTCTGGTTATTCAGATGTCACGTTCTTACTGAATCTCCTGTGGCTCTTACCCCTTCTCTCCCAACTTCACCTTTTTTCCTCTCCATGCTTCATTCTGGATATTTTTCAGACTAGTCTTTACTTTTTAAATTCTGTTTTTAGCTCTGTCAGATCTTTTTTTAAGCCCACTTGTTGGCTTTTTAATTTCCATAATTGCATATTTTAGTTCTAGATTTTTCATTTAATTCTTTTTCTTTCTTTGCTGAAATTGTTAGTCGTGTATTTTTCTCTATATATATGATAAATCACTAACTGGACCAATTCTGACCAGTGAGCTATATGACCTGTGAGCTAAGAATGGTTTTTACATTTTTAAAGAGTTGTTAAAAAGATTTTTTTTTAAAAAGCAGCATACAGCAGAAACTGTATGTGGCCTGTGAGACCTAAAATATATGTTCTTTGGCCCTTAGCGAAAATGTTTGCCAACCCCTGGTATATATTAAACACAGTTATTTTAGAGACTGTGTCTGGTAACCCTATTATTTGAAACTTCTTTGTTAGTTTCTGGAGTTTATTCCGTACTTTTCATCAATACCATCCTGTCTCATCATATATGCCTGGTTTTACTGGACTGAGCAATGGATGTTGTATATGCGAAAAAAATTTTTTTAATTGAGACCTAGGATGACTTTCTTCCTATAGTGAGGATTTGTGTTTGCTTCCAACAATTGATTGGAAATACTAGTAATCCTATATAACCTTATTTTAGCATCAGGCATTGAGGTGATTCTAAAAGTAGCATCAGTTTACTTTTGGGTGACTTTTACTCTAGAGTCTAATTTACTCCCCAGGGTCCCAGTCCAAAGATGGCCCTTCCATCCTAGGCCTTGGAATTTAACCTTTGTCTCTTTAGCCAGTGGCTGTCACAGGTACTTCTTGGCCTTTTAGCCTTTTCTTTAGGAATCAGAAAATATTCTTAAGAGAAAAAGTAACCTCAGAGGCCAGATACTCTGTGTGTATATGTATGTATGTATTTCAGGTTTTCTGTTTATCTTAGTACTAGGATTCATCTGAATTATCTAACATACCGTTATCAGCAGGGGAAGTTCGTGATATACTTTATGTGTAATTTTTATAATTACATTAATTCCTCTTGAGATAATATAATTCAGACTCAGTCATTCCCTCAGTACATTTAATATACACTATGTGTGTGTTTCTTTAATGTTTTTCAGTAGTAAAGCAATAAGGAACCCTATTTTTAAAATTAAATTGATTTTTTTTAAGCCCTGAATAGCAAGTTGCAGAGAAATCATTTACCTCTTATGTAAAACTTTTACTACTCTGGAATGCAATGGTTTGTTTATTGTCTTAATTCCTGTAGCTTTTATTTTGTGAGATGTCTGTTTTATGGTATGAAATATATTATACAGCCTGCATACCTGATAAGAGTGTGACCATATTCAAGATGAGGTGGTGGAGTCACTTACTTTTTGTGTTTCTTGTATACCTGCGCCTAGTACAGACATTCATTAAATCATGTTGATTACTAAGAAATCTCTCAGGGGCCAACTAGAAGCTAATTCAATATTAAGTGTAAAGATGCTCACAAAGTTTTTGGAATATTGAATGTAATCAGTTTGTTACTGGTCTTAAGTCTTGCTTCCAGTAGCTGAATTCCAAGATATTGCTGTTTTATTCTTGTGTTTGTCACCATTTTTTATTAGGAGGGAGGGTGAGAGGGAGATGAGTGTGTGTGTGACAAGCTGTGATTGGCTCAAGCTGTAATCTAACTTTGGGAGGCTGAAGGCGAGTGAGGATCCGCGAAGGTCAGGAGATCGAGACCATCTGGCTGCGCAGTGAGAAACCCGTCTCTATAAAATACAAAAGCAGGCGAGGTGGCGGGCGTAGTCAACTGCGGAGGCTAAGGGCAGGAATAAAGCGCAGGAGGCAGAAGCTTACGAAACTGAGATCGACCACCTCCAGCCCCAGCGGCAGGGAGACTCTGTCTCAAAAAAAAAAAGTGTGTGTGTTTTGTATTGTGTTTAGGGAAGCATTCCTGCCTTAAATGGACAGATCTGATGTTTTTATTTTATTTTATTTTTTTTTGAGACGGAGTCTCGCTCTGTCGCCCAGGCTGGAGTGCAGTGGCCCGATCTCGGCTCACTGCAAGCTCCGCCTCCCGGGTTTACGCCATTCTCCTGCCTCAGCCTCCCGAGTAGCTGGGACTACAGGCGCCCACCACCTCGCCCGGCTAGTTTTTTGTATTTTTTAGTAGAGACAGGGTTTCACTGTGTTAGCCAGGATGGTCTCGATCTCCTGACCTCATGATCCACCCGTCTCGGCCTCCCAAAGTGTTGGGATTACAGGCTTGAGCCACCGCGCCCAGCCGATCTGATGTTTTTATTTGGGAGGATAGAAGGTCCAAGTTTTTCCTCAGAAATATCATTAGTAATGGCTTTTGAAAACTGTTCAGTGAGCTTACCATTTTAGAATTGCCCAGTCGTTTCAGAGAGTACTATATGGTTCTTATTTCAAAAGATCTTTTTGCTAAAAGTGGAGAACTTGGGTTAGAAATGAGATTGCACAGTAATGTACGTAAAAATTTGTTGAAGTTAACGTGTCAAAACCGCTTAAAAAGGTAAAGACATTTAGAATAACTTAAATTATTTTTTTTTCAGCTTCCAGCTGATCTTACCAAGATGCATCTCACAGACAACCCTCATCCACAGGTGACTCATGTGTCTTCTAGTCAGTCTGGTTGTAGCATCGCCAGTGACTCTGGAAGCAGCAGTTTATCTGATATCTATCAGGTAATACCTTAGGAATTTCTGTGCTGTGTATATGGTTTTTTTATTCTGCCAGATATTCTGTGCTTGTGCCTTAGATGGTTAACGTATCTTTTAGAGTATGAAATTCAAGCGTAAGGTCTTTGAAAAAATAAACTTTATATACTGTGTCAAATTTGTAAGCCTGATTAAAGAGGCAATCTCTCTTTTGAGAATGATCAAGTATGGTTCAGCAGAGTATGAATCTAGTGTTCTCTTTCATTTATCCAGGTGAATCTATATTAATGTCTAATGCTTGTTTTGGTTAAAAAATTAGTTATTGGAATAACTGAACTTATAAAAAGACTGATTTTTGTTATAATTGACTGTATGTGTCTTCTGTAGTTAGAAGTCATGAAGAAAATTAGAGCTGCTTTTCTACCATAAGCCTCTGTTGTTGTAGTATAGCATGAATTAAATAGCAAATTAGTGAGAATATTTATGGACTTTTCCATTTTCTAAAACCCAAAAGACACAATTTCAAACCTACTAAGCTTTTCAGTGATCCTTGTAATAGTGGGGAGAAGATTCTAGGAAGACCCATAAACTGAGAGAATCCTCACATGATCGTGCTGAGAATGAACCCAAGTTAGGTTCAAGCCAGGGCAATAAGTATTTCGGGATCCAGATAGTGGAACTTCCAGTGATGTCTCCTTTAATGCAAGTTGTAAAGGGCAGTTCCCTGGGTGTGGAGCCCAGTGGTTGATTTTGTCAGAGATTATGAGTATAGAACATAAAACAGTTTAAATAAAATAACAAGAGGAATGCATGATATTCAGGGTTGGTTTGTTAAGGAATTCAAATATATTATCTATTCCAGAGCTGTAAAATAGAAATTTAACGTGAGCCGCGTATTTAGTTTTAAATTTTCTAGTAGCCACATTAAAAAATATAAAAGGAAACAGGTAAAATTCATTTTAGTAATATGTTTTATTTAGTGCAGTATAACCAAATATTATAATTAAAACGTGTATTTAATGTTTTAACATTATGAATGAGTTACCTTACATTCCTTCTTCGTACTAAGTCATCAAAAAACAGAGTTTAAAGTTACGGCACATCCCAATTTGACTAGCCATGTTTTAAGTGCCTAATAACCACATATGGCTAGTGGCTACCATATACTAAGATTTGTAGAAATAGTATTATTGTTGTCTGAGGAAAGCATTTTAGACTGGTTCTACAGAGTTACCCAGATTGAGATATTTTAGGAAAACAGCCGCCTTCTATTCAGGGAAGTTTGTAGGCAGATGCAAGATGGAACAAAGACAATACCCATTTTTTTGGTTTATATGTGGCTTTTCTCAACAAAGGTCATTGCTGTGGTCATCTGTATCTCCCTGTTTGCTTTTTACAGTATACAGAACAAGAAATTTTTCCCTGTTCTCCATTTTATAGTAGAGAACAAAGAATTAAAAGAGAGATGAAACAAGTTAATACAATGGCTCTGGGACCACTTAGTGCTTGTGTACCTATTGGGCTTCATGCATTCTGCCCCTCCCCAAAAGCGTTATCTTGTGAAAGAAGAATTGTTACACATGTAAAAATCAAGGTAGACTGTGTTTTTCCAGAAGAAAATGCTGAGGAAGATTGACCCTGGATCAGTGAAGTTCAGGGATGTGGCTGTAGATTTCTCTTAGGACATGTGAGAATATCTGGACCTCTCTGAGACTATACACAGAGGTTTGGTGTTGAAAAACTATAGGATGGGAGGCCAAGGCAGGCGGATTACCTGAGGTTAGGAGTTCAAGACCAGCATGACCAACATGGTGAAACCCTGTCTCTACTAAAAATTCCAAAATTAGCTGGGCGTGGTGACACACCTGTAATCCCAGCTACTTGGGAGGCTGAGGAAGGAGATTTGCTTGAGCCTAGGAGGTGGAGGTTGCAGCGAGCCAAGATCATGCCACTGCACTCCAGCCTGGCCAACAGAGTAAGACTCTGTCTCAAAAAAGAAAAGAAAAGAAAAACTATAGGAACCTGGTATCACTGGGATATCCATGTCTCTAAGCCAGAATAGTGCACAGATTAAGATTCAAGGTCACTTGGAAAGACCAATGCTTTATTGTGAACTAGAAGATGAACTGTACACAGTTGGTCCCTACATCTTTGCAAAGATGCTACAGGAGCTCCTATAGCATTGCACTTATATTAGCACCTGCAGATCACTCGCCTTTTAGCTGGACAACCTGAGGATGAGACTGGAATACACCTGCTGGTGTTGGTTGGAGGTGTTCTATTGCAGGACCAAGGCATAGCCTATGTCAATATGTAGAATATTTCCATCACTTCAGAAAGTACCCATATGACCCTTTGCAGTCAAGTCCCTTCTCCTGACCCCTATCCTAAGCCCTGGCAACCACCAGTCTCTTTTCTACCCATAAAGTTTTGCCTTTTCCAGAAGGTCATATAAATGGAATCATATAGTTTCAAAAAATATGGTGCATTGAAACTTATAAATTAACCAATAAAAGTGGTAATGAATTTAGAGAGCACGAACAGATAAAAGGAACAAAATTATTAAAACTCTAGAACCAAAATAGGAGTGAAGAAATTTAAAGGAGAAACTTATAATAATGTTAACATCAAATATATAAAACCTAAGATAAAATTTTTTAAGAGTGGTCAAAGAAGATAAAAATTTTCAAACTCTGCTGCCCGGCACGGTGGCTCAAGCCTGTAATCCCAGAGCTTTGGGAGGCAGAGGATCACCTGAGTTCGGGAGTTCAAGATCAGCCTGATCAACATGGAGAAACCCCGTCTCTACTAAAAATAAAAAAATTAGCCGGGGTGGTGGAGCATTCCTGTAATCCCAGCTACTCAGGAGGCTGAGGCAGGAGAATCACTTGAACCTAGGAGGCAGAGGTTGCTGTGAGCCAAGATCACACCAGTGCACTCCAACCTGGGCAACAAAGAGTGAAACTCCGTCTCCAAAAAAAAAAAAAATTTCAAACTCTGACATAACAATTAACTTTAGGACAATAGCCAAAAGATAGAAACAGCATAAATGCCAAAACAAAAAGAAGCCAATAAAGATGAACACAAAAGGTAAAAAATCAAAATCATAAAAATATACACCTACATACTTACATATTTTTTATATCTCATATGTATAAAATCTTATGTATCATATCTGTGAGATAAGTATATAGGATTAACATTATATTTCTTTAAATATATATACCTACATGCTTTTATATTTGTAGATACAGAATGTAAATCCGAGTTCAAGAGCACCAATTAGTAAACAGTGTTTTTCTACTAGTGGTGGGTTTGTGGGTAGTTTTTATTATGTTTCTTAAACCAACATTATCATTTGTTTATTTAACTACTCTTGAGGACGTAAATAGATTGTATAGTTAAAAGTTGAAAAAAATTTGGAAAATATTTAAAGGAGAGTAAAAGGAATAAACACAGAATTATAATAGGTTGATAAGATATACCCTCCAAAGTACAAGATTTCTATAATTTTAATCCATGAATAAGATAAATATCTAACTAACTGAATTGTGTGTGTATGTGTGCATGCACATACACGAATATTTCCAATCAGATCCTTGGGAATAAAACAAGGAGAAGAATTAAATACCAGTACTGGACCCTTGATCTTTCCCTTCACCTTAGGCTACCTTTAGATTCCCTGTTGGAGCTATGAATATACTCCTTAGTTACAGGTGTACATTACCAATGTATGTATCTTAACCAGGGATAGTTGAAGTGATTTGTCTAGTTATTTGAATTTTAGCATCTCAGAGATTTTTTAAGTGAACGCCTAGCCTTTAACACCATAAGCAAAGCCTTGTGAAATGATACAAGTGTTTTTAATTTGGAGAGTTGAGGGGAAGATATCCTAACAGCTATTTTTTTTAGTGTTTCTGCTTTTATTCTTCTAGAAATTTAGAAACGCTTCAAGTGAAATCCAGCTTTTTTTGTGGGACAGAAGACTATATATAGATTAATTTGGAAATTTTTTTCTAACGTGGTGTCTTCTCATCCAGAAAAATGGATGTCTCCCCAATTTTTAAAAATAATTTCAACTTTTATTTTAGATTCAGGGGGTACATGTGCAGATTTCTTACATAGGTATATTGCGTGATACTGAGGGTTTGCGGTTTGAATGATCCCATCACCCAGATAGTGAGCATAATACGCAGTTGGTAGTTTTTCAGCCCTTGCCCCTCTCTCCCTACTCTAATAGACCCCAGTGTCTGTTGTTCCCATCTTTATGTCCATATGTACCCAATCGTTAGTGCCCACTTATAAGTAAGAACATGTGGGATTTGGTTTTCCTGACGGCATTTCTTAATAGGAAAACTGTTGACACTGTTTTATATGGCCAAATGTGTGGCTACACTTCATTTTCTTCTTGAGAGTTTTCATGTCTTCTGGTCTAAAAATAAAAACCCTTGGCCCTCAAGGAAACTTCAAAATACAGCATTTACTACAGTGTGTGGGGGGGGGGGGGGCAGTGGGGAGGTTCCAGTGTGAATGTGTTTCTAATCAGCATAGATTAAAATTTTAAAGTATACATTAAGGTGTTAGAGTGTTCTTAGATAGACTATTTTATGCATCTTCAAAGAGTACTCAAGAGAATAAGGAGTACTTCTTTCTAGATTCGTTTTTCTGTTTATTTCAGTCTTTTCCATGAGCTGGAAAACTGTGAAATACTGACTCTTGAACAAAAGCACTTTGTCTTTTTGTAAACTCATTCTTAAACAATTCAAGGCACACATTTATCCCCCACCTACTTTTTCAGTTTTTATATAGCGTGTAAGCGTGTTCTTAAAAATCCCAAGGCTTCAGTTACCACCTCTGTGGCAACATGATTTCCTAATGCACAGCTCTGAGTGCCAATCTCTTCAGAAACCTGGTGCCACATTTTCACTAGTATGTTCTTTTGTCACCCCAAGTCACCACATGTTCTCTTCCACCTTTCTTAAATATTTCTATTAAGCATATCGTCTAGGGCTGGGTTCGGTGGATCACTTGAGATCAGGAGTTTGAGACCAGCTTGGCCAACATAGTGAAACCCCATCTCTACTAAAAATACAAAAAAAATTAGCCACGTGAGGTGGCGCATGCACCAGCTACTCAGGAAGCTGAGGCAAGAGAATCGCTTGAACCCAGGAGGCAGAGGTGCAGTGAGCCAAGATTGCGCCACTGCACTCCAGCCTGGGCGACAGAGAAAGACTCCGTCACAGAAGAAAAAAAAAAAAAAGAGTATCATCTGAGTCCTAGTCAAAATCTGTTATCTTTTGACTATCATTTTTAAACTCCCACTTGAAATAAATTGCTCTGATTTTTAATTACTCCTGTATTTAAAAAGCTTTAATGCTTCACTGTTACCTAAATTACACTCTTAAATTCCAAGCCTTTTACCTTTAACTACAATGTGGTTTTATATTTTACTCTTTCCCCACTTACACATTCTAGATTCTGCCCCATCACATATGTACGTTATTACCTGAACATGTCTGCCTTTTCCTAGCCTTGTGTTTTAATCATACTCTTCTACCCGTAGCTTCATGTAAATGACATTTTCATGTTATCTCCTATGTCTTTCCAACAAGAAGAGATGTCTCCTTCCTTGGAATCCCTCAGCAGTTTTTCTCTCAGACATGTCACTTTTTCTCTCTGCTTTTGTGGGTAGTTACTTGTAAACTTGACATTTTTCATCACCAGAGTAAATTCATGGAGTGCGGAGCTGATGTCTTACATTTGTATCCCATGCTGAGTCAGGCACAGTGTTGGCATTTAGGAAGTAATCTAGAAATTTTTTTTTTGCATTGAATTATATTTGAAAGTAGAAACCAATATTGGCTCCACGGAAAATGCAGATTTCTGCTAACTAAAACTTTATTATCCAGGACAAAAGAGACTTGACTTTGCCTGCCTGCCCTGTTGTAGAGGTTATGAAATGGGTCAGCCTGGACTGAAAGATTAACTTCATAGAGTTCTAACCCTGACCAGGAAGACCTAAGGACTAAATGGTCTGTGAAAAGGTTAGATGAAATACTAAAGATACAAATACAGAAAAGAGAGGCACTGAAAGTCTAAGGTTCTGGCTTAACACTTGCCCTAAATTTGAAAGTGTGGTTTTTGTAAGTTTGTATAACTCTTTCTTCCAGCCTATAGTTCTCTTCATTGTAGCTTCGTGTTTATCTAGATGGAAACAGGAAAAGGATATCCTCTGGTGGTTTATTTGGGGAAGGCCGAGTCATCAGGAAATCACCTCAGACTGTCTGCCTCACCAAATTATATTTATACATACAGAGACACATTGATATGTCAGGAAAAGAAAAAAGTTTCATACTGTCTTAATCCTATCACTAGTATATATGTTTTTCCTGGACTTAACTCATTTATCATAATTAAGGGTCTGATATATCCCAGGTGCCAGGATAAATTAACTGAAAGGCCTGAGCTCAGTCTTCTATGTACCCTACCTTCATGAATACGGAGTGTCTTTTGACCCACATATTTCCACTCTTGATATTACGATATGAGTTTCTAAGGCTTTGTTAATATTTTTTTTGGACTTTTTTCTCATCTCTACTTCAGATTGGGTAGCTTTTGTTGCCCTTTCTTCAAATTTATTCTTCTTACAGTTTATATCTCCTTACTGAGATTATCCATTTTTCCTCTAATTGTTTTTCTTCTAAATTCTTGAACTTATTTATAATAAATGTTGAAAGTTCTTGTCTCTTACTTTCATTATCGAGTCTCTTTATAGTGATTTGTTTCCTGTTTATAGGTCACATTTCCCCACTTCACTTATGTAGTATGTTTTTATTGTATGCTGAACATTGTGGATATTACATTGAAAAAAATTCTTATCTAATTATTATAGCATTAAACTTTCTGCCCAGGAACTTATAGCATTAAACTTTCTGCCCAGGAACGGCATCTTCAGAAGTATCATGCGGTGACTTCTTGTCCTGTGGTCGTAATCATATCTACCTTTCTCTTAAGGACCTGGCTTTCCTTTGTTTAATCAAGGAATTAGTCTCTACATTTTTTTTTTTAAATTTAAGTTTTAAAAAAATCCTTTTAAATTTCCTAGCATGTTTTTGACCAGTCTTATTTTTTTATTCTTAATTTCTATTTTATCACCTTATGCTCTCGTATACTCTTAATATTTTAATAGTTTAGTGTATTTTCTTAACTAATTTTATTCTTTTTCTTTTTATACTACTATGTAAAAAATAGAGGTATAAGAAAGGTAGTTGTGGTTTTTTGGGGGTTTTGGTTTTTGTGTTTGAGACAGGTTCTCACACTGTCACCCAGACTGGAGTGCAGTGGCAAGATCTCGGCTCGCTGCAGCCTTTGCCTCCGAGGCGCAAGCAGTCCTCCCACCTCAGTCTCCTGAGTAGCTGGGACTGCAGGCATGTGCCACCACACCTGACTAATTTTTATATTTTTTGTAGAGACAGAGTTTCTCCATGTTGCCCAGGCTGGCCTCACACTTCTAGGCTCAAGTGATCTGCATGCCTCAGCCTCCCAAAGTGTTGAGATTACAGGCAGGAGCCATTGTGCCTGGCCTAGAAAGGCAATTGTAAGGGTAGATTATATTCTTTTCTTTGCAGTTCGTGTGAAAAGGTTCCTTAAAAAGTTCTTTTAGTAACCTCTAAGTCCCAGCCCATGACTTCCATTCTTCCTAAAGAGCTGTCGTCTTAGTTGTCTTTGTTTCTCATGAAGATGATGATTATCCTTCCCTACTGCCCATATAACTAAATTCCATCTTGCCTTTTTATGTTGTGAGCTATCTATCTTTTTATGCAACATAATCTAAAATATGGGAATGAAACTAGGTTGAAATAATCTGGGTCAGGGGATGAAAATCTTAGATTAAGATGAAGACAGTGATTTAAAAACCTGAATTTTTAATGCAGATTACACTTAAAAATTGATAAAATAGGAAAGGGATGTACCAGGAGTGAGCTCTCCTGCATATTGAGAAATTAAATTGTGTAGAAAATACTGCTTTAGGTTTTTTCCCCAGTTGTTTCTTAGATTAAATCAGTGTATATAAATAAGATTTTTCAAAAGTCTTTTTAGCATGTACACATATTTAAATTTAAAAGTACTTGTCTTTAAAAAAGGATTATAACCTGCAAACAAGTTCGTGGTTCTATGTATTATTCAGAAATATACTCCATTTAAATCCTATAATTTCATAGCCAGAAAACAACTCAGCATACTAGTCAGTCATCAGATAAAATTGCCCCTATATGATCCTGTCTTAGTCCATTCAGGCTGCTATAACAAAATACTGTAGACTTAGGGGTAGCTTATAAACAACAGAAATTTATTTCTCACTGTTCTTGTGGCTGGAAAGTTTAAAGATCAAGGCACCAGCAGCAGATTTGGTGTCTGGTAAAAGACCTCTTTCTGATTGTTAGAGGTACCTTCTAATTGTAGCTTCACAGGGTAGAAGGGGAGAATGAGCTCCCTCAGGCTTCTTTTATGCTAATCCCATTCATGAGTGGTCTCATGACCTAATCACTTCCCAAAGGCTACACTTCATAATTCCATCACTTTAGGGGTTATGATTTCAACATAAGAATTTTGAGGAGATACAAACATTCAGACAGTCGCAGACCCTTAAGAACTAGCTTGTCTAAAGATCACAATTTGAGTATTTAGTCTGGATTGTTAAATGACTATTACTTAAAGCTGTGCAGAAATCCGAAGGAAGTATAAGACATGGTTTTAGGAAACACATCCAGACTCTTCCAGTTGTAGTTATCAGAGCCTTAACTTGGGTTAACAAAAGCCAAAAGGCCAGTGCTTGTGGTCCTAGCTACTAGGGAGGCTGAGGCTACAGTGAGCTGTGATCATACCACTACACAAGCTTGGATGACAGAGTGAAACCCTGTCTTTAAAAAAAGAAAGAAAAAATGTAAAGCCAAAAGGTTAGTTTATTGACCCCCTAGAGAAAGCAGAGGCAACTCTAGCCTCAGGATACCTGCATGCTTGCAGGTATGTCTGCCCCGTCTGCCTGTTTCTGGTCTTTTAGCTCTGTATGGCTTGCTTATTTTTTCTTGCTTGCTTTCTTTGTGACACTTTCTGTCACAAATGCTCTTTGCTACACATACTGTGCTCTTTCTTTCTCTGTCCTGCATGCTCTGTTTCTGTTGCTTTGTTGCTCCGAGTCTTTGTTTGACTCTCTTGTTCAGTGTCCTCCTCCCCATTCCCCTTCCCATTGGTTTCATTTTCTACTGCCATAGAAGGAATTTCTATGTGGCTATAGGCTGCCTACTTTCAGATTCTTCCAATTTAGCAACCAGATAAGAAAGGATGCTCTGCTTCCAGATCTAATTGTGTACAGAAATCTAGAGAAAAGCTCTTTCTACCTTAGTTTACATAGCTAGGGAACAGGGCACTGTTTCCCACTGGAATCCCTGGGTTTAAGATGCAGAGGAAAGTAGTCCTCAAAAGAAGGAAGATCAGCTGGGCATGGTGGCTCACCCGGTAATCCCAGCATTTTGAGAGGCCAAGATGGGTGGATCACATGAGCCCAAGGTTCAAAACCAGCCTGGGCAGCATAGGGCAACCTCCCCCCAAGTCTCTACAAAAATTTCAAAAATTAGCTGGCTATGGTGACGCATACCTGTGTTCCCAGCTATTCAGGGCGCTCAGGAGAGAGGATTTCTTGAGTCCAGGAGGACAAGGAGGCAGTGAGCCGAGATCTGCAGTGCACACCACTACACTCCAGTCCAGGTGATAGTGCGAGAACCTGTCTCAAAAAACAGAAAAAAAAAAAAAGATCTCTTGGCAGAGAAAAGGGTAAATGTTCAAAACAGGAGATACTTAATGAATTAAGATTCTGTAGTCTTCACTAATACTCATTTGAGTGCTTTCTACTTATTATGGAATTCTTGTGTGTTCACTTATTTTTTCTATAATGCCTTTAATATCCATGCTTTTTCATTAACAAGATGAATCAAGTGAGTATAATATTTAGAAATATTTTTTAAGAATCTACTTAGTACCATTTTATCTTCTAAAAGACATTTTCATTATTTTCTATGACTTTTTAATTTATGGTTTTTAAACATTTTATAGTTTCTTTAAAATATGTGAGACTAATATGTTTCCAAATTGTAGTTGTAAGTATAAGGTCATTTTATAGAGTGATTCAAAAATCACAGCTCTTTGCACACTTTTAGATCCAACAGTAAAGTATTGGGAAATGAAAAGTATTTGTTCAGTCTTTTACGATGGGTCTATTTTAGTACGTTTTAGTACTATTCTTTACCTTACTTTAAACTTCTGTTCTAATTTATCTGATTACCTACCCTACTAAGCCTAAGCCTCTGTGACGAAAGAACGTTATCTTCTTCACAACACCCAGCATAGACTAATAGGTACTCATAAGGTGATTGTTAGTAAACTTTTTCTTTCCTGTACTTCATGTTTTAGTAAACTTTGTACTTTTAAGAAATGCAAGTGTTTGGTGGAAAACAGATATTAATACATTTAGTGATGTTTGAGTCTCCTGACCATTTTACATTTACTGACGTTGATTTATCACCTAGTTGTCACATTGTTGGAAAGATGAGCCTGTAAATTTGGGGCAGAAAGAAACCTTTTATAAATAAGTATCATTTTATTGTATCCTTGATGCAGCATACAGTGTTGCCCAAATCTTATATTTTGTAGGGATTGGTAGTTTTGATTAATTCAGACTGTGACTTACAGTATTTTTAACATGAAATGGTAAGTGATCAAGATTTCTTTTGATAGGCTACGGAGAGTGAGGTAGGAGATGTAGATTTGACACGTCTTCCAGAAGGACCTGTTGATTCTGAGGATGACGAAGAGGAAGATGAAGAGATTGATCGAACAGATCCATTGCAGGGGCGAGATCTTGTTCGAGAATGTCTTGAAAAAGAGCCTGCAGACAAAACTGATGATGACATTGGTAAGAAATACATGTGTTCACAGTAAGAATTTGTAGCTTAATTTATATGGTCACCTATTGGTGCATAACAAATTATTCTAAAACTTAATAAATGTATGTTGTGTTAAGCCATTATCTTAGAATTTTTGTGAGTCAGAAATTTAGGAGCACCTTACCTGGGTGGTTCTGGCTTGGTATCTCTCATGAGGTTGTAGTCAGAATTGGCAGAGGACTGCAGCCATCCAGGTCTTCCCTGGTCTGAGCTGTAGAATCTGTGTCCAAGATAGCTATTCAAATGGCCTTTGGTGCATGACCTTCAGTTCCTCTTCATGTGGGCCTCTCATAGGCTGCTTAATTGTCCTTACAACATACTTAGGGGGAACTTAGGCTTCCCCCTAAGTAAGTAATCCGTGGGAGAATAAGGCAAATGCCACAGTGTTTTTTATTATCTGTATTCAAGAGTAATGCATCATCACTTCTGCTAAATTCTGTTTGTTACACCAGGTAACTCTGATACAGTATAGAATGGGTCTGTACAAGGACATGACTATCAGGAGGCAGGGATCACTGGGAGCCATCTTTGAGGTTGGCTGCCACGATATAAAATAAAAGCTTGGATTGCATTAAACTGATTTTTCCCCTCATGTCTATAAGACATTTAAAGCACAAGCATAGTACAGTGTTCGCTGTCTGTGAATTTGCTTTTTGAAAAACTTGCAGATTTTTAAAAAATTTATATTTTTATTCCCCTAGCTTAAATAGCTGTATGTTATGTGTGTACTTTTTTTTTTTTTTTTTTTTTTTTGAGACAGAGTATTTACTCTGTTGCCCAGGCTGGGGTGCAGTGGTGTAATCTCAGCTTACTGCAAGCTCCATCTCCTAGGTTCATGCCATTCTCCTGCCTTGGCCTCCCTAGTAGCTGAGACTACAGGCGCCCACCACCACGCCTGGCTAATTTTTTGTATTTTTAGTAGCAGTGGGGTTTCACCGTGTTAGCCAGAATAGTCTCGATCTCCTGACCTTGTGATCTGCCCGCCTCAGTCTCCCAAAGTGCTGGGATTACAGGCATGAGCCAGCGTGTCTGGCCATGTGTACTGTTAAAACATTATAAATTCTTGTATGTAATTTTTTATAAAACTAGTTACCCTACTTTAGTTGGGAAGTTGAATAATAACTAAATATATTAATGTTATCTTTAAGAAGCAAAGATCACTTAGTGTCAAATATATATTGTTAGGATTTAATTAAGATTTTTTTCTTAGATTGCATTGTTATAATAGCTACCATTCCAATTAGAAGATGCTGCTACTATTAAAAATCATTTATGTGAGTGAAGATCAATGTATTTGAACATTCCTTGCCATTCTAAAGATCTAATACAGTTAAATAACCTGCAGTGTGGTCTCATGTTATGAACATTATCTGGACAGAAATTGAAAGTGCAATTTTACTGATAAAGATTTGTATACTATACTATTTTGATAAAACTTCTAAAAAATCAAAATGTAGTTAATTCCTGTTTTCTATGGGTATGTAGCACCTTATAGTTATTCTTAATCTCTTTGCTGTCTGCTTATATGTGTTTCTTCCTTATATTTATATCTTCCTTACACATATATCCATACCAGGGAGTGGCCTGAGGCACTCATAAACATTTGTTGGTTAAAGAGAGTTACCTAGTTAGACAAATCTTGAGCTAGAATTCACATTTATTATCCCTGTTTTGATAACTTTTTGGTATTTGTTAATGGTATTTTAAAATACTTTCGTTTAACAAGAACTAGACAAAAGACTTTTTCACTAACCTGTTAGATCAAAGGCCATAACTAAACCCATGGAGTGGCTAGGAATATTAGATACACTCTCCACTTTCATCTGAACCTGTGTAGTCCTTGTTCTCTCTGGAGGTTGTGAATTCTGTTATCTTTATATATGCCCAGGTTTATACGTGAGTCTGAATATATGTATAAATCAAATAATTGATTGTAAAAATCAACAGTCAAAGAGTACCTTAATTTCTCTACTTTAGCAACATAAATTTATAAGTTGATTGTGAAATTGGGAATTGAATTCTAGATTTCATTGTATTTTTAAGGTATAGTCCTCGATGGTCTTTATACCAGAATTTCCGTTTTCTTATAGAACAACTGCTGGAGTTTATGCACCAGCTCCCTGCTTTTGCAAACATGACCATGTCTGTAAGGAGAGAACTCTGTTCAGTGATGATTTTTGAAGTGGTAGAGCAGGCTGGAGCTATTATTCTTGAAGATGGGCAAGAGGTATGTCAATAAATAAATTATATACATTTATTATGGATACTAACTTTTAAAATAACTTAATTTCCATAAACTTGTCCTGATTTTTAAGTCTTGATTTTTGAAATTTATACAAATGTTTTAAATGAATGCCAAGTTTGAGGTAGTTATAATTTCCGAAGAGGTAAGTTTTTGTTTTTGCTTTGCCCTAATTTTAAATGTACTCACAGTAGACTTTGCACAAAGTCAGTGCTCCATAAATAATATTCAATGAACCAGATGTTTTTACTTCTCAAATACATTGTAATTTAAATAGATTAAATAGATTTAAAATATTCTTAAATATTTTTATATTTGTGTAATTATATCATTATTATTGTTTAAAATGTTTATCAAGAATTTTTCTTATTCCTTGTCTCTATTACACATTTAAAATAAAAAGAATGAGGAAAGTGTGTTGGTACCAATGCATCCTAGGGAACTGCTGACAGTTGAAGCATTTAGGTGACAATTCTGCGTTCCAAAATGCTCAGGTGACAGCTTGTGAATGGGTGGAGGAAGGATGCAAAGGAGTTGGAAGGTATTATTATCATCAGAAAGTGCTTCATTATTTTTCTTATCAAATGTACTCATTTGATTAATGCTGAGATATGGGTAAATGAACATTGTCTTCTAGTGGGAATGTAAATTGGTACAGCATTTCCAGAAAATTATTTTAAAATTCTTAGCATGATCCTCCAAGTATTCACAGCTGCTAACCTGTTATTCCACTTCTGAGTGTCTAATCTGAGGACATATGTAGAACTCAAAGAGTTATTTCAAAAGGTGTTCATTGCAGTACATTTATGATATAAATTATATACTTATATAGTCTATAAGTAAGTTATATATAATTACAGAATATTTATACTATATATATTTATATTACATGTATTATATATTATATATAATATTACATGTATTTTATATATATATAATATTACATGTATTTTATGTATATATAAAAAAGTAAAAATTGGACATAACCAAAATATCCAGTGATAAGCAATGGTTAAATTAATTATTATATAGCTGTAGGTTATAATATATAGGTATTCAAATTATTTTTAAAATTATTTGATAGAATATCTTTGAGGATCCCTGTCTTTAGGCTCTGTTTACATATTTTCTCCCCATATCCTAGAAAACGTCAATTATAGAGGATGGACTCCCCTGAAAAGTTTAATGAACAAATGAATATAGTATTTATTTTTTAAGCAGAATATTGTAAATATTTCAGTAATATTTAAAATATATACGTAAGAGAGAAATAAACTTTAAACAACTGTATATGGTGGGATTTTAAGTAACTTTTATTTTCTACAAGTTTTTGCATTCTCTAAATTTTCCACAGTTGTATAAGCAAAAATTTGTCATATGCCTACTTTGTGCCAGGTACTGTTCTAGATATGGGAATATAGTGGTGAAAAAGCCAGATACACTCCCTGTCCTCCAGTAGCTTAATCCACAAGTTGTGTAGTGAGTATATCTTATTTTTAAAATAATAAAGGTATAATTTTGGAAAAAAAAAACCTTATTGCCATTGATTACCCTTCAGAACTAACCATCTTGATTTCCCTTAAATCACATTAAAACGATTGAAGGTTCAGGCTTATAAGAGGGTTTGATATTAAAGGAGAATAAGTGGTCTTTCACTGATAGATAGTAGACCTTTAAAATACATCTTCTTTGGGCCAGGTGCAGTGGCTCATGCCTGTAGTCCCAGCACCTCAAGAGGCCTAGGTGGAAGGATAACCAGGAATTCAAGACCAGCCTGGGGAACATAGCAAGATCCTGTCTCTATTAAAAAATAAATTGACCAAGCATGGTGGTGGACACCTGTAGTCCCAGCTATTCAGAAGGCTGAGGCAGGAGGATCACTTGAGTCCAAGCTACAGTGAGCTATAATCATACCACTGCACTCCAGCCTGGACAACAGAGCAAGATCCCATCTCTAAAATAAATAAATAAATAAATAACTTCTTAGAGCATTAAATATTTCCATATAAATGAAGGCATTATTTTCTTAACATTAGCAGAAATTTTGAATCTTTTGTTAGATATGCCTTAAAATTCAGGCTTTTAATTCAGCTAGTTAAAAAAATAGCTGTCTGGTTTTTTTCTTAAATGTTTGCTTTTTGTCAGGCACTATTCTAAGCACAGTGTATGTATTAACTCACTTAACGTAATAATTCTGTGATAGATAATTTCCTTACGACCATTGTAGCAGTAGAAAAACTGAGGCCCAGAGAGGTTAAATAATTTACCCAAAGTCATTCAGCTAGTTAGTGGCATGGTATGGATTAATATCCCAAGAGTTTGTGCTCTTGAACATTATGCTATTATGTCTCAGAGAATCTGGTCAATTATGACAGTTCTTGTTTGGTGACTAAAAGAAGAAAGAGTAAAAATAAACTTTTAGTAGTTTGCATAGACTCAAAGCATAGGGTGTTACAGAGTATTTAGTAATATAACCAGATCCTCGTTTTTCCTTTTTAAATTATTCAAGTTATATATATTGTTAGATTCTTTTTGAAAGTTAATATATAACTACCTTTTTAAAAAAGATTCATAAAACCTTTGTTTTTCTCTATAGCTTGACTCATGGTATGTTATTTTAAATGGCACTGTGGAAATCAGTCATCCAGATGGAAAAGTTGAAAATTTGTTTATGGGAAATAGTTTTGGAATTACTCCCACTCTGGATAAGCAGTACATGCATGGAATTGTCAGGACTAAAGTAGATGATTGTCAGGTAAGATTATCTCCTTGGTCAAGTCTTCTTGCTTGTCTGTTGATTTAAAGTAGCTCAGCCTGTTTTGTCTTCCTCAAAAGAAAATAGCTTTATTTGAGAATTAGGAGTTTCAATAGCTCACAGTTAATAAAGGAAACTAGATTTTGTATCTGCCTCACATATTTGTGGCATTTAACAAGCTATAAATTTTCAAAAGAGATACACCAAATAAATGCTGGTTTGTTACATTTCTATTTGATATTAGCCAGCTCAGAGTCCTTTATTTAAAAAAAATAGAGGAAAGAAATAGGAACTTCTGAGTTGTTTGTTTCTAACTTACTCCTGCTTCATGTTTTCTTTGCATAGTGTCAGTTTTGAGAGAAGTAGTTCACTTCTCCTTTTAAAGAGCGAAATTCAAACAGATTAGACTTCTTTAGTCTCTTCGTATGTGAATTGTTTCACCTTGATTTTTGTTAAAGATTAAAGGAATTAAGTGAAAAAGAACTAATGCCACTAGATTTCTTACCTTTGTGCTCTGCTTTGGTACATAGTGATATATTTATGTACTATAGGTTCATTAATTGTCCCCATGTTGTTCTTGGACAGTTTGTCTGCATAGCCCAGCAAGATTATTGGAGAATTTTAAACCATGTGGAAAAAAATACCCATAAAGTTGAGGAAGAGGGAGAAATTGTTATGGTACATGAGCATCGGGAACTAGACCGGAGTGGAACCAGGAAAGGACACATTGTAATCAAGGTGGGTGTTTTTACTTATTATTCTAGTCACCGATAGAATAAAGCTTTCGTCTTGTTTTAAACTATTTTTTAAGTAGTGCAAGATAATTCATTAATACTTTGGAATCTAACTTAAATGTTGACTCTCTGTTTTTTTCTAAATTTTTTTTTTTTTTTTGAGACGGTGTCTCGCTCTGTCACCCAAGCTGGAGTGCAGTAGCGCAATCTCAGCTCACTACAACCTCCACCTCCCAGGTTCAAGCGATTCTTCTGTCTCAGCCTCCTGAGTAGCTGAGATTACAGGCGTGCACCACCACGCCTGGCTAATTTTTGTATTTTTAGTAGAGATGGGGTTTCACCATCTTGGCCAGGCTGGTCTTGAACTCCTGACCCTGTGATCCTCCCACCTCGGCCTCCCAAAGTGCTGGGATCACAGGTTTGAGCCACCATGCCCGACCTCTAAGGTGGTTTTTACACATTTTAATGATGAAGGATGACTTATTGCCATTTAATATCAGAGTAGGTAGGGTATTATTTTAGAATATACTGATCAGAGTTTTCCTTTTCAAACTTAATATTGTATGCCACTGCGAGTGGGAGTCAGTTTCATGAAAGACCACAATATTTAGAAACAAAACAAAATTTAAGGACCAGCCATAAAAGTGTAAGTAATCCTAGGTTAAGATGCAGAGTGCTTCTGGATCTCTGTGGCACTGAAATACGCATTAACTTCTCTGAACCTCACTTTTCTTATCTGAATATGGAAGTAATTCAAGACTTTATTAGGGCTAAATGAGGTAAATCAAAAGCCTTAGCACAATTGTAGAGTCTGAATATTAACCCCCATACTGTTTTCTCTTGTATAAGTTCTGCCCTCTCCTAATGTTTACCTTCTCTCCTCCTTACCTCTTTAAAGACTTGGATATAAACTGAACAATTATAGTTGAAAGAGGGGAAATAAACACATAACTTTCTCTTTTCAAGCTAGTCTTGGCAAAATTACTGCCACTATTAATTGCAGATGAAGCAGTTTACTTAGTAATATGAGGGAGTTAAGTCAGAGAGATAATTTGAAAACTGATGTCATGCTTCTTCTTCCCTTAGAGTCAGGCTATTCCGCAGAGATCTTTCTTTTCCTAAACGGATGAGTGTAAGCTTTGTATGTAGAAATGATTAACATATTGGTGGAATGCCATAGGCTTACACATATACTTTTTCATTTTAATTCATTTTTATCTTTTTGTGAGGACTCATGTGTTTTAGTAATTTATTTCTAAACAATTTCAAACTTACAGAAAAGTTTCTAGAACAGTAGAGAGATCTGTCAGTGATTCCTCAACTGTTAATATTTTCACCACATTTGCTCCATTATCAGTCTTTTTCTGAACCATTTGAGAGCAGTCTGCAAATGTGATGGCTCATCACTCCTAAATATCTTGTTGTTTATTTCCTAAAAACAAGGACACTCTCTGACATAAACACCATAGAATCCTTCAAGTTAGGAAGTAAACATTGCTAAAATAAAACCATTCAGGGCCGGGCATGGTGGCTCACGCCTGTAATCCCAGCACTTTGGGAGGCCAAGGTAGACGGATCACTTGAGGTCAGGAGTTTAAGACCAGCCTGGCCAACATGGTGAAACCCCATTTCTACTACAAATACAGAAATTAGCCAGGCGTGGTGGTGGCTGCCTGTAATCCCAGCTACTTGGGAGGCTGAAGCAGGAGAATTGCTTGGACCCAGGAGGCGGAGGTTGGAGTGAGCCGAGATCACACCATTGTACTCCAGCCTGGGTGACAGAGGGAGACTGTGTCTCAAAAACAAACAAACTAACTAACAAAAAACGGACTCAGTCTAGAAATCCTATTTAGATTTTCACCAACTATCCCAATAATAACTTATTTCTGGTCTAGAATGTTGTCCAAGAACACAGTTGCATTTAGTTGTCATGTCACTTCAGTCTATACAAGTTCCTCAGTCCTTCACTGTTGTTAATATCCTTAGCAGTTTTAAAGAATACAGATCTTACATCCTGAAGTATTACCCTCCACCTGGATCTTTCCAGTATTTCCTCATGACCAGATAGATTCAAGTCGTGCTTTCCTGGCAGGAGTTCACAAAACTCAGAGAGCACACAATGTCAACCTGTTGTCCTACCAGTGGTGAAGTTAGCCATGATTACCTGATCAAGTTGGTGTCTGTCTGCCCAGTTTCTTCAGTGTGAAGTCATCATTTTACCCTTTGTAACTGATAAATATTTGGTGGAGAGATGTTTTGACAGAATCAAAATACTATCCTCAAACTTTTAGCTTATGTATAGTATGCACTGAGTACAAACTTCTGTTCACCACTTTTTACTTCCATTACTATTCTTGTCTGAAATGGTGATTTTAAAAATAATATCTTGTGCATTAACTCATTTTATTGTAGGAATGAACTGTCTATTCTTCATTAATTTATTTGTATTGGTATAAACTTATGTTACCATCATTATTATTCTAATCCTCAAATTGTCCCAGATTTTAGGTAGTGGGACTCTTAAACTGACTCCTGTATTTTTTGACGTATCCCCGTCATTTGAGCACGTCTGTATAATCTGGCAAATAATAAGGCTCATCGTGAACTTAACTGTACCAGCTTGTAATTAGCCATGTCTCAAGAAGACCCTGGATCTTTCTAATCAAATGTAGTATTTATAAACCAAGATCTGGGCATTCACTGTATTCATTGCTACTGAAGTGTCATTGCTTTTATTAGAGTCTTTCATCAGAGCTAGGAAATATATGTATGTATTTGTTATAAACACATACACATCTATAATTTTATATATATATTAAACAAACATGAGTTACAATTCCACTACTACCTGTAATTCCAGTTCCAGTACCAGCACCACAGTTTTTCCTAGTCTTTTCCCTTCTATATTTGTAAATACCTTCTCCAGCAGTGCCTCTTGTTATACCCTGTGTATTATTTGCTCATTGTAAGCAGTTTCTACCATGCCAGTATAACAACACCAGCCATCTCTTCTGCTTGCTACCTCTGTGCACCCTGTCTCCCAGCATCCTACCTTCTAATATATTTTACAGTAGATTTTGAACACTGTGTTGATTTTTTTAAATGAAAGTTCAGAACATTGAAAATACTTGAACATAAATTTGCCATGAGTTTATATACACCTTAAAATAAATGTTTCCAGATTCTGATTGCATGATGATGGGTTGCTTTTGTGACAGAAATATTGAAAATGTATTATTTTTACTGTACTACAATCTTCACATTCAGATTTAATTGCAAATCATAACCATCTTTTGCTCATAGAAGGATTGATCATTTGGGTTTTTTTTTTTTTTTTTGTTTTTTTTTTGGTTGTTGTTGTTTTTTGAGACAAAGTCTTGCTCTGTCACCCAGGCTGGAGTGCAGTGGCACGATCTTGGCTCACTGCAACCTTTGCCTCTCAGGTTCAGGCAACTCTTGCGCCTCAGTCTCCCAGGTAGCTGTGACCACAGGCGCATGCCATCACTCACAGCTGTTTTTGTTTGTTTGTTTGTTTGTTTTTGTATTTTTAGTAGAGGTGGGGTTTTGACATTTTGGCCAGACTGATCTCTAACTCCTGACCTCAAGTGATCCTCAGGTCAAGGCCAGGCATGGTGCCTCAGACATGTAATCCCAGCACTTTAGGAGGCCAAGGTGGGCTCCCAAAGTGCTGGCATTACAGGTGTAAGCCATCGCACTTGGCCTTGACTTTCTGTTTACTCATAATCACCCAGAAAGCAGTTACTACTTTTCATTTCATTCATTTCTTCATTCAGTTCATTTCTTCATTTAT
Organism: Papio anubis; assembly: GCF_008728515.1. NCBI lineage: Eukaryota > Metazoa > Chordata > Mammalia > Primates > Cercopithecidae > Papio > Papio anubis. Next base: position 124,304,214 of record NC_044980.1, on the reverse strand, counting down.
TCAGCAACACCGACTTTATGGTACTCTATGCCAGGCCCTGTGTGAGATCTGGGAGATATTAATATATACTTAGATTCTGCCATCAGTGAACTCACAGTCTTTTGAGAAAGACAGGCGATAGTTTCAGCATAACTTGATAAATCTCAAGATGGAAGAGCAAGAGAGACATAAAAAGAGGGATCTAAATTAGGCTAGAAGAAATAACAAGGAGCAGATATAGGGTGGAAGGGTGGCCCAGACAGAGAAATATTCATGTGCTATATAAAACTGCATAATATATTTAAGAAAAAGCAGGAAATTTGTATGGCTGGGATCAAGGGCATTTTGAGGTAAGATACATTTTAGTCTAAAGAGATAAGGGCTCATCTTTAAATAAAATTTAGAATGTGTGACCTAGTCTCTATAGGGACCCTGCCTCTGTGATTTTGCCTTCAGAATAATGGCCTCTCTAACATGTTGATCAGTTTCCGTCTCTCACTCAGGTATTCTAGGAAATGGAATTAAGTGACCCTAAACCAGGATTGGCCTGAATAATAAAACAATTTGGTACTCTTAGTCTTAGGATGTTTTGGAGGATAGGAGAATAGGAATGACCTATGATTTTCTTATCACTTAAGGAGGTTGTTTCTGACTTCCTTCTAGAGAAACAATTTTCATACCTTATTTTTAATAAATAAAATAGGGGCAGGCACAGTGGCTTACGCCTGTAATCCCAGCACTTTGGGAGGCCATGGAGGGTGGATCACGAGGTCAGGAGTTCGAGACCAGCCTGACCAACATGGTGAAACCCTGTCTCTACTAAAAATACAAAAATTAGCCGGGCGTGGTGGTGCACGCCTGTCATCACAGCTACTCAGGAGGCTGAGGCAGGAGAATTGCTTGAACCCAGAAGGCGGAAGTTGCAGTGAGCTGAGATCACGCAGCTGCACTCCAGCCTGGGCAACAGAGCCAGACGATGTCTCAAAAATAAATAAATAAAAATAAACTACCTTTTAATAAATAAAGTACCTTTAATAAATAAGGTACCTTTTTATTTTTAATAACTTCTTACATAAAGAACATTGTTAGTATTAATGTATGTTTACCATACAGTTATTCTAGTGGATGAATGCAACAAATTGAAGGTTGGGTGTTATGGGTAATGGTTTTTATATCAGGCTTAACATCTTGTTTCTGTATTTGTTCTTGTGCCAACCTTTGAAAAAACTACAAAGGGTAGTAAACATTGGTTCAGAAGCTCAAAGAAGAGCAGTATGGAAATGTTGGTTTATATTCTTTCTTTTTGAGACAAAGTCTCGCTCTTGTGGCCCAAGCTGGAGTGCAATGGCATGATCTCAGCTCGCTGCAACCTCCACCTCCCAGGTTCAAGCAATTCTCCTGCCTCACCCTCCTGAGGAGCTGGGATTACAGGTGCCTGCTACCACAACCAGCCAATTTTTGTATTTTTAGTAGAGATGGGGTTTCACTAGGTTGGCCAGGCTGGTCTTGAACTCTGGATCTCAGGTTATCCACCTGCCTCTGCCTCCCAAAGTGCTAGGATTACAGGCATCAGCCACACTGCTCCTGGCCTGTTTATATTCTTTTATAAGGTTGGAAATAAGCATTTAAAACTCTGAATTAATTTCAAAACTGTCAGTAGAACTTCTGGTTCCTCTCAATATGGTGACCTAGCATGGAGAGGAAACTGTATGAGAGGAACTGTAGAAAAGGAAACATTTATTCTGGGAAGTACCAATAATAATAATACAGGCTCTCTTGAACTGGTGTGTTCTTCCTACAGCCTGGTCAGAAAAGATTTTTGAGGTGGATTAAATTTGGAGAAAAGCTTTCTTTTTTCTTTTTTTCTTTCTTTCTTCCCTTTCATTCCTTCTTTTTTCTTTCTTTCTTTAGTTTAACTTTCACCTCTTTTGTTGCCTTGAGACAGTAAGTGCATGCCCTGGTTGTAGGAGAAGTGGCAATAACAGCCCACACCAGAGCTAAGTTAGTGAAGTTCAGAGGTCCTGCTATGATGAAATGCCAGTGAAAACAGCTTCAGCTGAGTGAGTGCTGTTGGCTATCTATTTCTCTGCCTTTTCTGTCTCTCAGCCTCTGGATGCTGGTGGATTACAATTAAGTTTGGATTCCAATTCTCCCAGCGCTAAGGATTTAAGGGCGAAACTCTACTTTGATGATTTGTCTAATCAAGTAGCTACAAAGGGGAGTAATCAACAGTAGTTTTTTGGTTGTTGGGTCATTTATTTTCTAATCCTTCCTATCCTTGGATTTTTAGGCAACACCTGAGCGTCTCATAATGCATTTAATAGAAGAACATTCTATCGTGGATCCAACTTATATAGAAGATTTTCTATTAACTTATAGGACATTTCTTGAAAGTCCTTTGGATGTTGGGATCAAACTATTGGAATGGTTTAAGATCGACAGCTTAAGAGATAAGGTTGGTTTTATAAAGGGAATGAAAGTGATTTTAACCCGAAATTTTATTCATGAAATTTTTATAGTTGATAGATTACATGTTTATTATGATATTAAGATTCAGCACACCTAAAAAAATTAGTGAATCTGAAAGACATTCTCTGCTTACTTTTATGACAGAATAGCATGTTAAAAGTGGATGAGAGCCTTAAAAGGCAAAAAGTGAAATAAAGCTCTGGTATAGCTATAAGTTCGGGAAACATAATAGTTACATGAGAGTATTTTAGAATTTTACCGAAATATTTGATTGTTTCTGGAGATCAATAAAACATTTTAAAAAGGATTTAATATTTTAAAAAGAATATTCATCAAATATATTTTTTCAAGAGGGCAGATTGCTTTTAAGTTTCAAAATTGGAATATATTTATTTTCTTGAGTTAATTTATAATCATTTGAAAACAATTTATCAAACCTTAATATATCCTGTGACTTATTTAAATCTACCTTTTGAATTTTTTTTGTATTATTGTTCATTATTTTAAATTATCTTCATGGGATATGTTTGTACATTTAATGAAAAGACTAGTGATACCTCCACAAATTGGTAAGGAATAAGTTGTTTCAAGAAAATAAAAGTAGGATCATAATTGCCTGGTGTGTCTTTTCGAATTATATTTTAAAGGAAATAAACTGGTTGCAGGTAGACCGCAGAATTATGTAGGAGACTAACATCTAAAACTACAGGCTTGCACACCTCTCACATTTTTTCTTATAATTAAATATATTTACTTTAGTTGCCAAAAAAATAAAGGTGTGCTTTGGGAATGAACAAAAATATGATTTAGTAATAATTATCCATGTGCAAAAGAATGAAAATGGATTGTTACCTTATACTCTAAACAAAAATGTACTCAAAGTGGATCAGAGACAGAAGAGCTAAAACTATAATGCCTCAAAAGAGAAGATACGGGTAGATTATCATGGTCTTGGATTTGGCGATGGTTTCTCAAATATGAAAACACGACACCCAAGCACAAGCAACAAAAGAAAAAAATAGATAATTGGACCTCATCAAAATTAAAATTATTTTTGCATCAAAGGACACTGTCAAGAAAGATAAGACATTGCACAGAATAAGAGAAAATTATATATCTGATAAAGTTTTAATATCCAAGATATTTTACAACTCAACAACGAAAAGACAGCACAGTTTAAACATGGACCAAGGACTTGCATAGACATTTCTCCAAAGAAGATATGTAAATGGCCAACAGGCACATGACAAAGATGTTCAATATCTTTTTTTTTGTTTGTTTGTTTATGTTATCACTTACCAGAAACAAGTTTCACATATTAATGTAGTCATACCTGTTAGTCTTGTTCTTTTTGGTTTCTTCTGTTTTTTTGTTTTTTTTTTTTATACTATTAAGTTCTAGGGTACATGTACACAACGTGCAGGTTTGTTACATATGTATACATGTGCCATGTTGGTGTGCTGCACCCATTAACTTGTCATTTACATTAGGTATATCTCCTAATGCTATCCTTCCCCACTCCTCCCACCCCAAAACAGGCCCCGGTGTGTGATGTTCCCCTTCCTGTGTCCAAGTGTTCTCATTGTTCAGTTCCCACCAATGAGTGAGAACATGCGGCGTTTGGTTTTCTGTTCTTGCAATAGTTTGCTGAGAATGATGGTTTCCAGCTGCCTCCATGTCCCTACAAAGGACATGAACTCATCCTTTTTTATGGCTGCATAGTATTCCATGGTGTATATGTGCCACATTTTCTTAATCCAGTCTATCATTGATGGACATTTGGGTTGATTCCAAGTCTTTGCTATTGTGAATAGTGCTGCAATAAATATACCTGTGTATGTCTCTTTATAGCAGCATGATTTATAATCCTTTGGGTATATCCCCAGTAATGGGATGGCTGGGTCAAATGGTATTTCTAGGTCTAGATCCTTGAGGAGTCGCCACACTGTCTTCCACAATGGTCGAACTAGTTTACAGTCCCCCCAACAGTGTAAAAGTGTTCCTATTTCTCCACATCCTCTCTGGCACCTGTTGTTTCCCGATTTTTTAATGATCGCCATTCTAACTGGTGTGAGATGTTATCTCATTGTGGTTTTGATTTGCATTTCTCTATGGCTAGTGATGATGAACATTTTTTCATGTGTCTGTTGGCTGCATAAATGTCTTCTTTTGAGATGTGTCTGTTCATATCCTTTGCCCACTTTTTGATGGGGTTGTTTGTTTTTTTCTTGTAAATTTGTTTGAGTTCTTTGTGGGATCTGGATATTAGCCCTTTGTCAGATGAGTAGATTGCAAAAATGTTCTCCCATTCTGTAGGTTGCCTGTTCACTCTGATGGTAGTTTCTTTTGCTATGCAGAAGCTCTTTAGTTTAATTAGATCCCATTTGTCAATTTTGACTTTTGTTGCCATTGCTTTTGGTGTTTTAGACATGAAGTCCTTGCCCATGCCTGTGTCCTGAATGGTATTGCCTAGTTTTTCTTCTAGGGTTTTTATGGTTTTAGGTCTAACATTTAAGTCTTGAATCCATCTTGATTCAATATCATTAATCATAGAGAAATGCAGTCATAACCTCAATGAGATACCACTTTACACCCACTAGGATGGCTTTTAAAAAGGGGGAAGAAAGAAAAAGTAACAGACGTTGCCTACGGTATGGAGACATTGAACCCGCCTCCCCACCCCCACCCTACACACATTGATGATAGGAATGTAAAATGGTATTACCTCTGCGGAAAAACAGTTTGAGCAGTTCTTCAAAAAGTTAAACATAGAGTTACCATATAGCCCAGCAATTCTAATCCTAGGTATATACCCAAAGAATGAAAAACACGTGTGCAAATGAAAACTTGCACATAAATATTTGTAGCAGCACTATTGACAATAGCCAAATGACCCAAATGCCCATCGTGGATAAACAAAATGTGGTATAGCCATACAATAAAATATTATTCAGCCATAAGAAGAAAAGAGGTACTAATACTTTACTATACCATGATGAACCTTGAAAACATTAAGTAAAAGAAGCCAGTCACAAAAGACTAGGTATTGTATGATTCTATTTATGTGGAATAGCCAGGACAGACAAATAGACAGAAAAGCAGACTAGTAGCTGCCAGGGGCTGGAGAGAGGGCAGAATGGTAAGCGAATGCTGAATGAGTTTGAGGTTTTCTTTTGGAGTGATGAAAATGTTCCAGAACTCAGAACTAGACAATGGTGATGGTTACACAATATTGTTAAGGTACTAAATGCCACTGGATTATGAACTTTAAAATCATTAAAATAGTGAATTTTATGTGGATTCTACCACAGTTTAAAAAAATATGGCTCATTCCTTACATTGTTAGGCACATTATTCAAATCAGCTTAATTTTTAACTTTTCTTGAGCAAAGTAAACGATTCTGCAGTTTGAAAATTTACAGTGTTTATAATGAAAGAAGTTTCAGATTTTTAAGAGTTTTTGTTTTGTTTTTTAATTTTTATAGAGACAGGGTTTTGCTATGCCCAGGCTGGTCTCAAACTCCTGGACTCAAGGGATCCTCCTTGCTTCAGCCACCTGAGTTGCTGGGATTGCAGGTGTGAGCCACCGCACAAGACTCAGATTTGTTTTTGTTACAATTTTGGTTAAACATGTTCTTGACCATGGAAACGCTTTTGATATGGATTTTTGATTGATAGGATTGCCTGCTTTATGACATGAAGTTTGCATTTTAAGGTGCTACCTGAAATAGATATTCTGTGTACTTCTTTTATCTTAACAAACAGGCTTGTGTCTTCTCACTGAGTGGACAGAATCCTGGCTCTGTTACTTCTGTACACAGGGAAGCAAAAGCTCAAACTAAGCCATGCCTTTCTATTAGAATGAGCCTTTTTTACAAAGGGAGGAATCAAGAGGGTTGTCAGTTCTTTATGAGTTTTAGACATGCTTGTAGAATCTAGTTTTGCAGAAGGAATGCCTCTTATAACCGTATGCTGCCTATTTATGTTTCCACAGGTGACACGGATTGTATTATTATGGGTAAATAATCATTTTAATGATTTTGAAGGTGACCCTGCTATGACTCGATTTCTAGAGGAATTTGAAAAAAATCTGGAAGATACAGTAAGGCTAAAAATAATTTATATTCTTCAGAGTGTCGTGGTTTCCCCACCCCCAACACCAGCAAACTCAGAACAGCAGTAGCTTTCATCTCCTTTGTCTTAAATGTCCATTCTTAGAACTTCCAAATCTATATTTTAGAATTTTGTTCATTTATTCTTTGCCACCCCAATTAAAACAACATTTACACTCCTTCCTGACTCTTCCATTTCTTTTTTTTCTTTTCTTTTTTTTTTTTGAGACGGAGTCTCGCTCTGTTGCCCAGGCTGGAGTGCAGTGGCACAGTCTTGGCTCACTGCAATATCCGCCTTCTGGGTTCAAGCAATTCTCCTGCCTCAGCCTCCTGAGTAGATGGGACTTCAGGCGTGTGCCGCTACGCCCAGCTAGTTTTTGTATTTTTAGCAGAGACAGGGTTTCACCATATTGCCCAGGCTGGTCTTGAACTCCTGACCTCGTGATCTGCCCGCCTCAGCCTTCCAGAGTGCTGAGATTACAGGCGTGAGCCACCGTGCCCGGCCCTACTCTTCCATTTCTGTATTAAGACTAATGACATTCTTATCTCTTAGTCACTCAGGCTTATAAACCTGGTGTTATATGTGTACCCTCACTCTCTTGAATTCCCTGGCCAGGATTTCCAGTCAGTTGCTAAAGTCACCTAGGTCACTGATTTAGTCATATACCTGTATGTTCACATATTTTCTTATGGTCTCTCTCAGCCATTTCTTTTTTACTGCCTAGTTTAGGGCTTAATTATTTCATTATATCTGATCTGTTATAATAACCTGCTAACTGATCCTAGTTCTAGTTGTTCTTCTAGTTCATTCTGTGTGGCCAAAAGATTGCTTTTAAAACACACGTGTGATGACTATTATTCTCTTTGTCAGTAAACTATACTTACTACCAAAGCAGTTCCTCCCCCATATATTCAGGTCCCTTGCCTACCTTTTTGCCCTTTTTCCTGTGTACCCTAGATTATAGCCAAATCAAACTATTTTATTTTATTTTCCAGTTCTGCATCCAGACCATGCTAGAATTTTCTTTTCCTTGCCTATTGAAACTGTTTCATTTTCCAGTGCATATCCTAAATATCAAATCTATATTAAGACTTTCTAGGTTTCTTTTCTACATGGGATTCACCTTTTCTAAATGTACAGCACCTAAGATAATTCCCTCAAAGTCCACAGTAGCTATTCATGAATTCATTTTATTCTCCCTGTCAGATATAAAACTTTGAGCTGTGACTTGGTTACCTGCTCCAAGTAACTTGAAATTTTAGGAAATAAGTAGTAATGTAGCATAGTGTTTTAGGAGTACAGTTCAAACTCCACCATTTACTAGAGTTGTAAACTCAGACAGATTGCCTGATCTTATGCCTGAGTTGTGTTATTTGTAAAGATAGTAGTTCCTAGTTCATTGAGATTGTTGTATGGATTATAATGAGCTGATAAGCATAACAGTCTGTACACAAAACCTGTCACATAGCAAATGCTCAAGAGCTGTAATTATTAGTTACAGAGCATAAGTGGATTGAGTTGAATGAAGTGGGAAAAATTGACAAATCTGGTCCCTTTCGTTACTCCGTGGTTCCTGTTGACTTCTCAGCAGCACATGTGCTCTATATAAAATGGGGAGAGTGAACAACACTGGGAACTTGTTTAAAGGGTTATAGAAGCACTCCACTATCATTTGACTCATCCTGTGTTGGTTGTGTAAATATTCAAGGGACATCAGAGTGTGGAAAAAAAAGTTATGGGATTTTTTTTCCACTAGTCAGTTAGCCATCAGGTATTCATTGCATTCTACTTTATACTCAAAGGCATTAATGTAGGATCAGAACAAATATTAAGACTTGGTGACTGCTTTAAAAAAAATAAAACTTTAGCTTTTTGTTATTGACATGAGATTTGCACATATTAACACTATTTGAGATAATTGAAACTGGAATTAGAACTGGAAGTCAGACTATTACTGAGTTTAAGGAAGAGCTAAAATAACACAAGAAGGAAGTCTTTTCTGGACGAGGTGAAAACTTGAATGTTTCTTTGAACATTGGACAGTATTTGAAAAGGTGGTTCAAGTCGTTCAAGGTTTTGAATAAAGATTTTAAAGATTCTGGTTTTATATAACAGCCAGGAGATAAGCAAGGTGGGAGAAGAGTGTGTATTAAGAAAAGTTTAAGAAATTATAAGTAATTTTTTGTCATCTCTCTGTAATTGAGACATCGCTTGGAAATCTTTTTTAACCTATGATAATTTAAAGGTCTTATAATCATATTAAGAAATCTCGTTGAGAGTGCTTTGGAGTGGGAGTGCCCCCTTCTTCAGTTTTGTTTACCTCAGCTTATACATGTATATTTATAACTCTAATTCTAATAATTTTAGGTGACTTTTTAAAAACCTGTAGGAATAGATACATTTATATACATTTACCCTTTTTTGCTTTACAGAAGATGAATGGTCATCTCCGGTTATTGAATATTGCCTGTGCTGCAAAGGCTAAGTGGAGACAGGTTGTGCTGCAGAAGGCTTCCCGCGAGTCCCCTCTACAATTCAGCCTTAATGGAGGAAGTGAGAAGGGATTTGGTATTTTTGTTGAAGGAGTAGAACCTGGTAGCAAAGCTGCTGATTCAGGACTGAAACGTGGTGATCAGGTAAGTAGATAACCAACCACTTATATTCAAGCCTTCTTAAAAGTATTGTGCCTGCTGCTTTTGTTCTCATCTTCCAGAAAGCATGATCAGTTTAAGGAAATATTTTTCTGAGCCTTTTTTTAGAGGTAGTATCTGCACATGGTTTATTTTTAAAATGTATTTGTCATATATTTATTACTTTTAATGGAAAATTTGGTGTAGTGTGACCAGAAATAACATGGTCTACTGAGCTCTATCAACATGACCTCCTTTGAATGGGCCTGCCTATCCTTCATGGATTATAAGCTGGCAACTTGAGAATACTCCAGAACGATCAATATATGAATTAGCACCCTTGCAAGTTTTGAAGGAGACAGGACTTCTACCTCATAGCACTCTCAAATGTAAGTGGCTGCAGATTACTGAAGGTTATGGTAATCATTAAATTATGTTCATATGGTAACGTAACTATATCCATAAGCAAAGTGAGCCAAATGGGGGACTAGGAAAAAAGACACTCTTAGGAATTTGATGGTGATTTATTTTTTTAGTGTAGGCATTAGGAAAGTATAGAGCAGCCTATTCCAAATGTGACTTGCTGGCAACTTTGTTACATAAAAAATGCAATTCCCAGTCTTTTCTCAATCCTGTTAATTATATTGACCACATTCTTAAGCAATGATGTCTGAACATCTGTATTTTTAACAAAACTCTCTAGATCAGTGGTCCCCAACCTTTTTGGCACCAGGGACCAGTTTTGTGGAAGACAGTTTTTCCACGGACCAGGGAGTTGGAGCTGGGGGGATGGAGATGGTTTTTGGATGAAACTGATCCACCTCAGGTCATCAGGCAGTCAGACGTTAAATTTTCATAAGGAGTGCCCTAGATCCCTTGCATTTGCAGTTCTCATCAGGGTTCACACTCCTATGAGAATCTAATGTCACTGCTGATTTAACAGGAGGCGGAGATCAGGTGGTAATGCTCACTGGCCCACTGCTCACCTCCTGCCGTGTGACCCAGTTCCTAAAAGGCCATGGGTTTGTGTCCTGGCAGTTGGGAACCTCTGCTCTAGATGATTCTCATGTACTTCAAAGGGTGGTCTCCCAAATCTGCCTGATCATCAGAATCATTTAGAAAACTTGCTTTTTCCCCATTTAAAATTTTGTTCTTTCATTTTAGAATGTGGCTTTATTTTAACTGAGTCATGCTATAATTTTTTTTTAAATTATGAGCTCATTCATATTATGAAAGGTTCTACACTCTACAACAGTGGTTCTCAACTAGTGGCAATGTCTGCAGATATTTTTTATTATTATGACTTGGGGATTACTACTGGCATGTTGGTGAACAGAGGCTGAGGATGCTGCTAAACAGCATACAATTCCCAGGACAGCTTCCACAGTAGAGTTTTCTGGGCCTTACCCCAGACTACTCATTAGGAATGTCTAACAGCTAGGATCCTGGAGTCAGTATATTTGTTGTTCAGTTATTTGTATCACAGACACATTTAATAATCTAATTCTTCACACACACACACACACGCGCGCGCGCGCGCACTAGTGAAATCATCCCTGAGAATGAAATTTATCATGCTTTCACTTCTTCCTTCAATCTTCACAGCTACTGCTGAAATGATCTGAGATTTTAGATCTACATTATTATTGTTATTTTTTAACATTATGTATCTTCTGTTTCAAGAAGGCTTTTGACATTTGCATTAAGTTTCATAAGCTTTTAAACAAGCATTTAGAAATTTACACTTGTTTAACTGATTTCATTGATCACTTCCATTTCATTTGCACTGTATATCTCCATTATTTCAATTCATTTCAGTTATCTTTGGTGGTACTTTTAGTACTTTTTTAAGGAACAGATGGGTGATATAGTATTATATGTTCTTGCCTTCCTGAAGATACTTGTGTTCAATGGAGTATAACATCTTTTTCCAACAGTGACTTTTCCCTCAGAACACTAAAGTCACAGAAAGTTATCACATCAACTTAACGTTGCCCAAGAGAAGTCCAAACTCTTTGCAAGAGTTTTTTGTAGGTACCTTTGGGTTATCTTCCCACAATGATGTTTATAGATACTTTATTCTTTCTCCTTGGAACACAGAAATTTCATTGGGATATGTTTTTAAAAACATGTCTTTTTATTATTTTTGCATGGTACTAGATAAGACATTTTAGTGCATAGATGCAAGTCTTTTTTCAACTCTGGGAATTTTACTTCTATGGATTTTTTTTTTCCTTTCCCTAATATTTTTTTCACTCTTTTTCTTATTCTTTTGAAATTTTTATGTTGATCCCCTAGATCCACTCTCTGTTCTGACTAGTTTTTGACTAGTTTTTGCTAAATTTTTTTATCCTTTTCCCTTAGAATCAGTACTTCTTAAAATAAACTGCTTCTGTGATTCTGAGGTACAGCCAAATTGGGGAAGCCCTGTTGTGAAGGGTCAGCAGTGTTTACCTGGAAGAAGAACCCATTTCAGTTGTGCTTCTTGCTATTTGGCTGCCTGATTCAATCAGTGGCAGAAAATCATATTAAATATATTTAGAGTACTCCTTTTAAAAGAATTACCTCTCTTTGAAATGCAGTAAATTTACATTGAGAATATTTGACAAATTTGTATATACATTTGCAGGCAATAATTTTTATGAGCTGATCTGCCATGATTAATTTTTTTCCTTCATAAACCATCTGGTGTGGGTATTTTTAAAATTTCCTCAGTGTGATCCCAGAGGGCATTAATTTTAAAAAATGTTTATAGTAAAGAATTTGGAAAATACAACAATGTAGAGAAAAAGAAATACAGTAGTCCAAATTCTCACAGAGATAACTGTTGTTCACATAGGAGTACATTTTATTCAAGTTTCATTTTATTTATTCACTAACAAACTTTTAAGGTTGTAGGAGTAACTAATACTGTTCTGTACTAATTGGTATTTTTTAAATACTTTTGAGATTATGGAAGTAAACGGACAAAACTTTGAGAATATTACATTTATGAAAGCCCTTGAAATTTTGAGGAATAATACTCATCTTGCACTTACTGTGAAGACCAACATTTTTGGTGAGTTTTGTTGTAAAAATTGCCTGAACTCTTTCTTCTTAATTTGGTAATAGAAAAGTCATTGCAGTGGGAAAAAAGATAGTAAAATGTATACATGTTTTTGTCTAAGCTCTTAATCTAGTTTCAGAATCTTTTGTGTTGAACTGTTGTGTATTCTAGAATTTTCATTTTTCATTATGTTGTTAATTATTTTGATAAAAAGTAAGTTTTAAAATAGGTGTATAGCTACAGTTAGTCATTTATGAAATTCCTACTGAGCATATATTATATGCTCTGCTGGAGGGATACTGAATGAAATGTAGAATAACCTGAATAAAACTAAGGAGTTATAAGCAGGCATGTTTTCCCCCAGCTAGTGTGCAAATCAGTCTACTTCTAATCTTTAAGCTAGCTTTCTGAAGTAATATGAATGCCAGATTAGCTGTTTTATGGAAATAAACTGAGTAAAGCATTGACTCGAGTACTCAGTAAATTACAGATTTCTAATAAAAGCATATTCTACCTTTGTGTGGAAAAATGATTACAGTGCCTCTGTTGTGTTTTTATCATGTTTATATTTAAATCAGTGACTAAGCTCATACTTTTAACCAAATCTACTGTTTGTTTTTTTAAACGTGTAGGAAAGATATACTGTCATTTGATTGCCTTAGACACTAGGATTTTTGCAGAAATTCTGAAAAGAGTAACAGTAAAATCATATAGCAATTGAAATATCAAAGAAAATTTAAGAGTCCTTATGAAGTAGGGAGGAAAACAATCTCTCTAGGTTGTTTAGGTTACAATTCGAGAAGTAAGAGTTGGCTTTAAAAGCTATGCCTATGGAAAGAAAGTGTGAGTTTTATTTTTTTCACTTTGGCTTTTTTATATTGTGCTTAATCATAATGAAAAATGAAACGGGTTTTTTTCCTCTTTTTGAGTCCCTTTGACTGAATTACATCATGTTAAATCTGGTATATAACTGTCAATTGGCAATTTAGTGTTATGTTACTTTAGCATAGAATAAGTAAGTAAGCCCTCAGAATTTTTTGATTTCCTGGAGTTTGTACTAGTATCTAGAAATGCCAACTTTTAGGTTAAACGAAAGAGATTTCTAGTTTCGAAAAATATGAAAGCAGGACTTGCTCTCTTTGAGCAAATTATTTAGTCTTTCCAAGCTTCAATTTCTCTAGCACTGTTTCCTAGGTTTCTTCTAACCATCTAATACCTTTAAACCTTTTGTACCAGTCACATAAAGATTACTAACTGGTATTAAATATTCTGAATAAAAATAATAAAAATACAGAGATAGTGTGAACCCCCATGAACTCTGGGATACAGAAAAAGTAGATCTGAAGGATGCAAAAGACAGAAGCCATACCCTCAGAACCCTTTGAGTAGTGGGAAAGCAGTTGGCCAACAGAACCCTAGGTTGGATATGGCAGAGGATAGAAGTTACATGGTGCCACAAAGGGGGAACATAGCAGTCAGCTCTTTCTTCCTTACCCTAGGTGGAAAGCAAAACACCAAGGAGAAAGCTAAACACCTCGTGTTTAGATTTAGCAAATGCACCCAGAGAAGAAAACAGCTGGCAATCTCAGTTTACTCTCTTTCTATTCTGGAATTTTAATTTATCTATTAAATTACAACAGAATATTTGTAAAATATTTGTAGAAATGGAGCATTTTACTCTAGATGTGGGGATGCCCATAATAAATCCCTAGTAACTCTGGCATTCCATGAAATAGAGTTGAGCAGTTAGGTCATCCTGTATCAAACTTGCAGTCTGGAGAGCTACAAAAAGGAAAGCTGTGACCAGAAGACATTTGTTCAGTGATACTGAGAGGTGAAGCCAGCTAGACTTCCTGGGTCAAGTGGGGACTTGAAGAACTTTTCTGTCTAGCTACAGATTGTAAATGCACCAATCAGCACTCTGTAAAAACGCACCAGTCAGTGCTCTGTGTCTAGCTAAAGGATTGTAAATGCACAATCAGCACTCTGTAAAAATGCACCGATCGGTGCTTTGTGTCTAGCTAAAGGATTGTAAATGCACCAGTCAGCACTCTGTAAAATGGACCAATCGGCACTCTGTAAAATGGACCAATCAGCAGGACGTAGGCAGGGACAAATAAGGGAATAAAAGCGGGCCACCTCAGCCTGCAGGGCCAACCTGCGGGTCCCCTTCCATGTTGTGGAAGCTTTGTTCTTTTGCTCTTCACAATAAATCTTGCTGCTGCTCACTCTTTGGGTCTGCACCACCTTTAAGAGCTGTAACACTGGCCACAAAGGTCCACGGCTTCATTCTTGAAGTCAGCCAGACCACGAACCCACCAGAAGGAAGAAACTCTGGACACATCTGAAGGAACAAACCTCAGACACACCATCTTTAAGAGCTGTAACAGTCACCATGAAGGTCCCCGACTTCATTCCTGGAAGTCAGCGAACCAAGAACCCACCGGAAGGAACCAACTCCAGACACAATACCAGAGCAAACCATTCTTGGTCCTTTTATATTACTTAAAGCTGACGTTCAGGGATCACCAAGCATAAGGAGAATCAGGATCATTTGAGAGGGTGTGGTAGAGACCTAATGAGTGATCTTACACATTCTGGAGAAAATATTTAAAGAAGAGAAGAAAAACATTTCTAGAACGCTGCACAGAGCAATTTAAAAATTTATCCCTTGAGAGGCAGAGCTTGCAGTCAGCTGAGATTGCGCCACTGCACTCCAGCCTGGGGGACAGAGCGAGACTCCGTCTCAAAAAAAAAAAAAAAAAAAAAAAAAATTTATCCGTTGAAACAAGAACAGGATATTAGGAAAGAATAAACAACAATCATTGAGAAAGAAATAACTTACAGACAAAAACATTCATTTGAAAGAATAGATAACAAAGTTGAGAAAAATCTCCCAGACTGTGGAACAAAAAGACAAAGTAAAATTAAGCTCTATTCCAGGATATCCAAAAGAAAATGTGAGGAAGAAGATATGTAGGAAATAATAGCGGAGAATATCCCAGAGTAAAAGAAAGGTGTGACTCATGTTTCAAAGGCCTTACTATGAGCTGAGGAAAATGTGTTAAACAAAACTTGTGTCAACTTTCTACTTCCAGTATTGACTGAAGACTACTTAAAAGAGCTAGACTAAATATGAAAAACTATAAACAAACATAACAATCCAAAAAGATAGTGAAAAACTCTGGATGTGTCAAAGCCTTTTCCACTCCTGGGACCGTATCCCAAAGTGATGTCTTTTTTTCCAGGGCCATTTTCCCATCCATAGAATACAACTGAGAGGAGCTCCTTGATAAACTTACAGGTTTGTAGTTCAGTGCCCAAAACTATAGCATTACAACCTTCGTTAGGATTGAGACTTTGAAAAGCTCTGTCTGAAGTGGATGTGCGCTGTACCTAACTGACCATCTAGGTGACCCAGGAAAACTTATAGTTTTGGCCCTGGATTTAGATTACAGGTGCCTGACAAAAGAAAATAAATATCTTCTTTAGAGGATACTAACAGCAACTTATTTCTAAAAATAGTTTTTTTAAAAACAGAGTCAAGCAAAGATTATGAGGTACTCTTAAAAGTCAGTATGAACCAGAACCAACAGAAACAGAAGCACAGGTGCTTCAGAATATCAGACACAGATTGTAAGTTTGCTATCTTATGTCCATGAAGATAAAAATCAAATTAAGTGTTCCATTTCCAGATAAGATGGAGTAAACACACACCACCCTTCATCTCCCACTGAGCTTAGTAGTAAACCTGGACAGAATGGTGATCCACTTATTTGAGAACTCTGAACAGCAAATAGTAACAGGCAATTCACAAAAGAATACCGTAATTCAAAGTACCGCCACCAGCAATGAATTCACTATTATTTTAGTTCTAGTATGCCCTAGGTTGGACTCAAGGCAACCTGAAACCTGGATGTGACTACTGTGGTACAGTACTCAGGAGAGGCCTGGCTTAAGGAGTGAGAAAAGGGAACTCCTACTAATAGCAGTTGTCCCCTCGAGAAAAGTGACACTGCTTTTAGGCTTCATTGTATTCTAGTTTCCATGCAAGCACTCACAGCCATCTGAAGTTCTCTTTCTCCTCGAAGAGTTCCTCTACCTGACCCACACCTCATATTTAGATTAAGCAAATACACCCAGAGAAGAAAACAGCTGGCATTCTCAGTTTACTCTCTTCCTATTCTGGAATTTTAATTAATCTATTCCTCTTGGCTTCCTCAGCTTTCTAATATCTTTAAAAATCCCACTTCTAGGCCGGGTGCGGTGGCTCATGCCTGTAATCCCAGCACTTTGGGAGGCCAAGGCGGGCGGATCACAAGGTCAGGAGATCGAGACCATCCTGGCTAACACGCTGAAACCCCGTCTCTACTAAAAAATACAAAAAATTAGCCGGGCGTGGTGGTGGGCGCCTGTAGTATCAGCTACTTAGGAGGCTGAGGCAGGAGAATGATGTGAACCCAGGAGGCAGAGCTTGCAGTGAGCCGAGATCGCGCCACTGCACTCCAGCCTGGTGACAGAGCGAGACTCTGTCTCAAAAAATAATAATAAAATAAAAATCCCACTTCTAGCCAAGCATGGTGGCTCATGCCTGTAATTCTAGCACTTTAGGAGGCTGAGGCGGGAGGATCACTTGAGGCTAGGAGTTCCTAGACCAGCCTGGGCAACATAGTGAGACCTGGTCTCTGCACAACACTAAAATTTAGCTGGGCATGGTAGCGTGCACCTGTAGTCCCAGCTACTTGGGAGGCTGAGGCAGGAAGATCACTTGAGCCCAGGAATTCAAGACTATAATGAGCTGTGATTGTGTCCCTGCATTCCAGCCTGGGCAACAGAGTGAGACTCTGTCTCTAAATCCCAAAATCCCATTTCTCAGATAACTTGTCTTTTTAAGTTTTAATAAAAGTAATACGTGCATGTATTTTGAAAACTAAAATACTAAAAATAGATATACAGTGGAACCATACTGTGTACAATATTCTGTGCCATTTCACATTGGTCATACAGACCTACTTGTTACATAATTTTTATTATTACATAGAATTCTATTATCACCATAATCTGTTGAGTTAATGTCATATTGCTAGATATTTTAGATTGTTTATAGCTTTTGCTATTAACAGAGATATAATAAAAATTCTTTGTACTTTTATGCTCATATAATCCATCTATATGATAAATTTCTCAAAGTGGAATTACTTTTGACAGACACTACAGGGTTTTACTTTCTGAAAGTTTTATTACAATCTATGCTTCATTCATCAGTGTATAAGAGTGTCTTGGCCGGGTGCAGTGGCCCACGCCTGTAATCCCAGCACTTTGGGAGGCCCAGGCGGGCAGATCACAAGGTCAAGAGATCGAGACCATCCTGGCTAACCCTGTCTTTACTAAAAATACAAAAATTAGCTGGGCGTGGTGGCGGGCACCTGTAGTCCCAGCTACTCGGGAGGCTGAGGCAGGAGAATCGCTTGAACCTGGGAGGTGGAGGTTGCAGTGAGCCGAGATCACACCACTGCACTCCAGCCTGGCAACAGAGCAGGACTCTGTGTCAGAAAAAAAGCCTCTGCCATGGGTATAATCAGCCTTTTAAATTTCGATATACGTTATTTAATAACAAGTAAGGTTGAGCACCTTTTTTGTGTGTTTTGGCATTTATTTTCTATAAAGTCTTTTTTTTTTTGAGATGGAGTCTCGCTCTGTCGCCCAGGCTGGAGTGCAGTGGCACAATCTCCACTCACTGCAAGCTCCGCCTCCCAGGTTCACACCATTCTCCTGCCTCAGCCTCCTGAGTAGCTGGGACTACAGGTGCCCACCACCACACCCTGCTAATTTTTTGTATTGTTTAATAGATACGGGGTTTCACCGTGATGGCCAGGATGATCTCAATGTCCTGACTTCGTGATCCACCCACCTCGGCCTCCCAAAGTGCTGGGATTACAGGCGTGGGCCACTGCACCCGGCCAAGACACTCTTTTTTTTTTCAACTCTTTTTAAAGAGTTGAAAGTATTTTCCGCAAGTGGTTTGTGTTTTGACTTTTATTCCTTGTGTTTGTGAACTCATATACATGTATGTAAGAAGAGAGACATTTTTAGTTTTTATGTAGTCAAATTTAAGCTTTTATAGATTCTTTCGCACTTTTACTTTTGGTTTATGTACAATGTCTGATACTGCTGTTTAATAGCATTGTAACTATGTGTGCTCGTTATCCTTTCATTTTTGTCCCTATTTTTTAAAATTTAACACAATCGTTTCTCTTCTTTAAAACAAACTACAAGCTCCACACATTTTTACTTATAATTACATACTCAGGTCCAGTGGAGAAATTTAACAGTTTTTGTTTTTTTTTTTTTTTTTTTTTTGAGGCAGAGTCGTCTTGCTCTGTTGTCCAGATTGGAGTGCAGTGGCTCAACCTCGGCTCACTGCAACCTCCGCCTCCCAGGTTCAAGCGATTCTCCTGTCTCAGCCTCTGGAGTAGCTGGGATTGCAGCCATCTGCCACCATTCCCAGCTAATTTTTGTATTTTTAGTAGAGGTGGAGTTTCACCATGTTGACCAAGCTGGTCCCGAACTCCTGACCTCCAGTGATCCGCCCTCCTCAGCCTCCCAAAGTGCTGGGATTACAGGCATGAGTCACCACACCCAGCCAAATTTAACAATTTTTAAAAATAATTCAGTTACCTTATATACACACTACTAAGGAAATCTGCCCTCTCAAAGTTTTCCTGTTGCTCCAACAGAAAATTTGAATACTTCAGCGTAGTATTATCTGGCCTCATCGCTACCTTGTTCTCTAGTCATTTTCATTTTCTTGAACTTCCCTTCTACCACAGGGACTTTGAACTTGAGATTTTCTCTACCTAGGATTACTCATCCTTCTTCTTTGCCTAGTTAAAATCTCATCTTTTTGATTTCTTTTTCCAAGGTGACTGACTTGCTTAAGGAAGATTGCCCTTTCCTGCTCTTTTAAGTAGTTCCTCTGGTTATGTTTTATGTGTCTTAGACTGACTGTAAGTTCCACAACAGGAGTATTATACAAACATCAAGTGAAGTACCTGACCTATATTTATAGGTTAATATTTTTTGAATGAATGAATGTCTGAATTTTAGATTTAAAAAGTATTGGCCGGTCATGGTGGCTCACCCCTATAATCCCATCACTTTGGGAGGGCGAGCCAGAAGGATTGTTTGAGCCGAGGAGTTCAAGACTAGCCTAGGAAACATAGTGAGACCACATCTCTACAAAAATAGAAAAAATGAGCTGAGCGCAGTAGCACATGCCTGTAGTCCCAGCTACCCAGGAGGCAAAAGTGGGAGGATCACATGAGCCCATAAAGTCAAGGCTGCAGTGAGCTGTGATCTCCAGCCTGGATGACAGAGTGACACCAGACCCTGTTTCCAAAAAATACATATATAAATGTACATATATACATATGTGTGCGTGTGTGTGTATATATGTTATTACCATATGGCTTAAAATAACGTGAAATTTTAAAAATATTTTACTTCATTTTAATCATGCAGACTGTATGGAAGGTAACTTCTAAAAAGTCTCCATCATTTTGAAAGCAGAAAAATGTGCTTTTCATAAACTTGCACTGTGCTTTGGTAATGTGATATCGTCCTTCTGTTGAAACCCTCAAATCAGTCCAGATTTTACAAGTGAATACCAAGTTGTAAATGTTTTAATCCATTCTTAAGGCTTTATCCATTTCTGTCTTACTTGTAAGTTCTTTAATTTCATGGGAAACTCTTGCTTTTCTTTTCTGTTGTTCTCCAGAAAAAATCTCTGTGATTGGATTTTTCAGTGGGCATGTTTACATAATTTATAGCTTAAAAAATAAAAAAAGGTGCCGCATATACTGCTCAAAGCTATATCTAATGATAAGCTGAGTGTTTGCTTCCACAGCTCATGCAGCTGAAGACATTTAACTCTATTCTAAGAATACACAACCACTATTTCTCTGTAATTCAGACTTCCTCAGTGCCATGACTCATGGCTGCTAGATATTTACCTTATACAGATTTATCTTTGCTTTATCCCAAGGAGATGTAGCCATCCTCACAAGGCAAAAATTTGGTGTAGGCAAATAGATTGCTAAAAAAGTAATTTCCCAAATGTACCTGCACCCTCATTAAGGATGAAGTAATTTACCAGACTTAGTTAGACTTGATAGATATCTGAGGCCAGGCACGGTGGCTTATGCCTGTAATCCCAGCACTTTGGAAGGCTGAAACAGGCAGATCTCTTGAGCCTAGAAGTTCGAGGTCATCCTAGGCAACATGTCAAAACCCCATCTCTACAAAAAAATACAAAAATTAACCTGGCATGGTGGCACACTCCTGTAATCCCAGCTGCTCAAGAGGCTGAGGTTGGAGGATCACCTGAGCCCAGGAAGGCCAAGGATGCAGTGAGCTGTGATCATGCCACTGAACTCCAGCCTGGGCAACAGAGTGAGACCCTTTCTCAAAAAAAGGGAAAAAAAAAAAAAGGGCCAGGCATGGTGGCTGATGCCTGTAATCCCAGCACTTTGGGAGGCCGAGGCGGGCAGATCACCTGAGGTCAGGAGTTCGAGACCAGCCTGACCAACATGGAGAAACCCCATCTCTGCTAAAAATACAAAATTAGCCAGGTATGTTGGTGTCATGTCTGTAATCCCAGCTATTCGGGAGGCCAAGGCAGGAGAACCGCTTGAACCCAGGAGGCGAAGGTTGTGGTGAGCCGAGATTGTACCATTGCACTCCAGCCTGGACAACTAGAGCGAAACTCTGTCTCAAAAAGAAAAGAAAAAAAAAAAAAAGCAGTATCTAGGATATGATAGGTTGTTTACTTGTTTAGTTCAGACCACTGAAATGGATATTTTTTAGCAGCTTTACCGAATGACATAGCCTCATAAATGTGACCGTGAGGAATCGTTATATATTACCAAATTTAAATTACCAAAATTAGGCCGGGCATGGTGGCTTATGCCTGTAATCCCAGCATTTTGGGGGGCTGAAGTGGGTGAATCACCTGAGGTCAGATGTTCGAGACCAACCTGGCCAAGATGGGGAAACCCCACCTCTACTAAAAATACAAAAATTAGCCCGGTGTGGTGATACGTGCCTGTAATCCTAGCTACTCTGGAAGCTGAGGCAGTAGAATCGCTTGAACCCGGAAGGTGGAGGTTGCAGTGAGCTGAGATTGCGCCACTGTACTCCATCCTGGGCGACAGAGTGAGACTCTCAAAATCAATAAATCAATAAATAAACAAAATTACTGTTTTTTGGTAAAAGTAAAAATAAAGACCAACAAAGCTTTTCTCATCTAAATTTTACATCTGAACCTGACTATAGTAGTGAGGTCTCATCTCAAGTGACATATGTAGTTATCCCTCGGTATATGCATAGGGTTGTTTACAGGACCTCCACCCCATGTATACCAAAATTTGTGCATATTCCAGACTCTCAGTTGGTTCTTCAGAGCCATACACAGGTTTTTGCATCCCAAGAATACTGTATTTTCAATCCATGTTTGGTTGAAAAAAATCCAAGTATAAATGGACCCACATAGTTCAAACTGATGTTGTTCAAGGGTCAGCTGTATTATAAGGAATAACATACAATAGAACCTAAATATCTGTTTCTATAAAATTAGTTGATTAGTGTTATATTACTTACTACCTCAATAGGAATCTGTTTTTTTCAAACCTGCCTGTAGTCTGCCCTCTTCCTTTCCCTTCCCCCCCACTGACTTTCCTTGTATTAGTGTTGGGCAACATCAGAAGTATAATCAGGTATAAAAACTAAAGAAAGAAGTAGATATAGCTGCTAAAGGACGGGTAAATACTTGACAATGTTTAGTTGAATGAGACTGCAAAAGTTCAAATAATGGAAAATCACTGTATTTATCCTTAAAATTTGTTGTTGGTGTAAAAATTTTCTAAAGAGAAGAAAAGAAATGACACATTTGTTTTATTTCCACAGTGTTCAAAGAGTTACTTTTTAGGACTGAACAAGAGAAATCTGGTGTTCCTCATATTCCCAAAATTGCTGAAAAAAAAAGTAATCGCCATTCTATCCAGCATGTGCCAGGAGATATTGAACAGACATCACAGGAGAAAGGAAGTAAGAAAGTTAAAGCAAATACTGTTTCAGGTGGAAGAAACAAAATCAGGAAGATTTTGGATAAAACACGATTTAGTATCTTGCCTCCAAAGCTATTTAGGTAGGTAATGCCAATCTTAGCCATGCAGGAATTTTCATCTTCACTATAAAGTTTTTATTTGGGGTGGGGGGAGACGGGTAAGTTTTGCTTTAACTAGTGTATCATACAGTCTTCAAACAGTACTTAAATAAGAATACATTTGAACTTCTCCCTATCACTTTCATGAAGTTACAACTTTCAGATTATATAATAGCATTATTTTGAATTTTGGAAAAGACTGCTCATTTTATTTTGTGAAATCTATTTTTAAACATTTTTGGTCCAATTTTAGTCACCTGATCTGTACAGATTGTACACCTTAAATCTTGGGACTCATTCACCAGTTTTTGTTTTTGTTTTTTTTAAATCATTTTTCCTTTGCAGCA
Organism: Papio anubis; assembly: GCF_008728515.1. Taxonomy (NCBI): domain Eukaryota; kingdom Metazoa; phylum Chordata; class Mammalia; order Primates; family Cercopithecidae; genus Papio; species Papio anubis. The sequence continues at coordinate 124,281,408 of NC_044980.1, read as the reverse complement.
CCATTTATTCCTTCTTGAATTCTAAAGTTGAACTTTTTAATCAGACCTATTTCTATTTCCAAAATGGGATATCACCAAAACTTAGTAATACTTGAAGATTTTAAATGTAAATTAAGGTCTGTAAAATACTGATGGAATTAGACCACTAAATTGTCATGATTGGGGGATGACTCTAGTATATATTACATTAGCAACTTCCTGAAGCAATTACCAAAGTTCTAATCAAGAGCAGTACAATACTTAGCACATACTAGGCACTCAGTTCATGTTTTTTGAATAAGTTAAGACAGTGAATAATCAGTGAACGAAATAAAGCAAGTTCAAAAAAATACATTAAAAGAAAATATTTATTTGCCTCCTGAAAGTTCCTGGTAATTTGCCAGATGATAGTTATAGAAACAAAAAGAGATAGTCCTTAACTCTGAGAAATTCACATCAGGAACCCTTATTCTCCACACATTTATTATATCCTAAGCCAGAGACAGGAAGATAAATAGATCAAGGTTCTTATCCTCCAAGAGTTGATAATCTAAGCAAATTGCAAAGTTCTCACATTATAGGTTAATAAGTAGAGGCAGGAACAGACTTGTTAGGTTTGAATAGATTGTGTTTCTGTGTATATAACTAGAGCCGGAGCAAGAGAAGTAGGTTATGAGGGACCTTGAATATTATGCTAAAGATAATAGACTTCATTGTGTCATGACTGGGAGCCGTAAGAAGACATGTGATTTGATAAAATTTGTTCTTTTAGGAAGACCTCTCTGATGGCCGTGTTAGTGATTTGGGGTTGTGGATACAGCACAATATAGCAGTGATAGCAGAGTTAACAATTGGGAGGCAACTTGGAATTGTGTCAGCTCTCATCTTTAGTGATACTATTTTTAAATATTTTTTCAATAATTAAAACATCTCAGAGATTTTCTAGCCAGAAATGCTCATCTTCCTGAGTTCTTATTTCCAGCCAGGGAAACACATTTGCTCTTCATTTAATTTGAAACTCAGAGGATTAAAATACCCTGAACTTTTTCTAAAAGTTCATTAGTCATTCTATCCTTGAGGTCAAGTGGCTTATAGAAATCATTACTTTAAAATACGAAAATTTTTGAATGTTGAGTGTACTGTAGCGAACACTATAAGAAAATGCATGGTCTCACAAATGGGGATTGAGTAAGGAGAATGTTAGAGGAGCCAGCCTACACTGAAGAGGTCGGGGACAGGTGGGGATGACTGGAAGTCACTGTGGAAAAGGGACAAAACCGAGGATCCAGAAGGCAGAAAAGAATGCATGAAGAGAATTCCTCAGGGGTTAATGCCCTGAGTTCCACTTCTAGAAACCTTAATGGGTTTTGTCTGGAATACATCTTTCTCCCGTTAACTGTGTCTCATTTTGACCAGTGACACAGTTGTGACATGTATCATCCAAAGACAGATAACACTATAATTATAACTGTCTTCAACTTGTTACTATCACATTCTAACCAGCTGTACTCAAGTTTTAGGCAGCTAAATCAGTATCTCAACTCCGTATTATCCTTTGGTGACAGGTGTGGGAATTAGTTACTATACCTGAATTCTGTCTTTGGTTGCAGCAAGAGGTGTAGAACTGAGGTCGCCAGGAACAGTCAGTTGAATATTTTCAAGCATTATAACTTTATATTGGTACCCAAAAAAGAGGACTATCTGGTAAAAATAGTTTTACTTAAACTCAGAAGGGATTATTGGATGTCTTGCTTTGTGTCAACAAGAAAACGCTTGGTTATGAATATAAATATGAATAAAATGCTGCACTGCAGAAGTTTATATTAACCTGTCTGTCCCTTCCAAACACGTTTCCAAGGAGTAAAATGCAAAGTATTTCAGCCACATAAATACAGAAAAAATAGGTTATCTTGGAAGTCAAAGGTTTCTGGAGGCTGTTTTGTTGGGAGAGCTGTCTTACCTTTCAGACTGGCCATTTTGCATTTTTGAGAATGTATCTTATATTTATTGACAGTCAGTTGAAGTGAATTCAGACAATTCCTTCTGCTACACAAAAGTATACTATCCTTTATATATAAAGAGCTCTCAGAAATCAAATAGGAAAAAAAAATCACTAAAACTTCAATGGAAAAATAGGCAGAAAACATGACTCAGATGGTCTGTATTGATACTGATCCAGGATATACAGTTTAATCCTGGATACCGTTTGTTTAGTCACAGACTGACAAAAAGAATGGTCAGGGACAGAATTGATAATGTAATAAGTTTATAAAAGTTTAAACTGGTGTGCTAATATAAAGTGATGCCTTTTTATTAAAAGCTTTAAAAGTGGCAAAATTCTGGCTGGACACAGTATCTCACACCTGTTATCCCAGCACTTTGGGAGGCTGAGATGGAGGGATCACTTGAGGCCAGGAGATTGAGACCAGCCTGACCAACATTGTGAAAGTCCATCTCTACCAAAAAATACAAAAAACTAGCTGGACATAGTGGCGCACACTTGTAATCCCAGCTGCTTGGGAGGCTGAGGCAAGAGAACTACAAAAATTAGCTGGGCGTGGTGTGGCACATGCCTGTAATCCCAGCTACTCGGGAGGCTGTGGCAGGGAAATCACTTGAACCCGGGGAGGTGGAGGTTGTGGCAAGCCAAGATCATGCCACTGCACTTAAGCCTGGGCGATAGAGTGAAACTCCAACTGAAAAATAAAAATAAAAATAAATACATAAATACATAAGTAAATTTTAATTTTAGTAGAGACAGGGTTTCACCGTGTTGGCCAGGCTGTTCTGGAACTCCTGACCTCAAGTGATCCACCTGCCTTAGCCTCCCAGAGTGCTGGGATTACAGGTTTGAGCCACCGCACCTGGCCAGTAAATATTTTTAAATGACAAAATTCTTTGATTCAGTAGTTCTGTTTCTAATAGTAATTAGATGAAGATTTATATATAGATGCTATAAGTTGTTTTATCTATACTAAAACAAAATTGGAACACCCTAAATGTCCAACTGCAAGGATTGGTTAAATAAATTGTACTATACATCAGAAAAATGACTAGAAGGAAAACTATCATAATGTTGATTGTGGTTTTTGGAAGGCATGGTTTCATAGGTAATTTTTCCCTTCTGTGCTTTCTTTTTGTGTTTTACAAGTTTTCTTCTTGAACATTTGTTATTTTTTTATTGAAAAAAATGTTTAATGAGTTCAGTTTCACAATTTCTGAGCATCTCCTCTGTGCCAGACCTCTTTGGAAGAGGCACCAAGAACGGAAACTTGTTCTCTACCTTTAGCAGCACTCAATTCTGTAAGAGTAGAGGATGAGTTGTCACAGAAAAGAAAGAATGTAAGGAAAGAACAAATACTTGAGATAAGAATAGATAATTCCAAAATCCCAAAGAAATCATGATATAATTTTAAAAGAATGTTCCTAAAAATTAAAGTGAAAAATGTTACTAGTTTGAATTACATCTGTAAGTTAAGACAGAAGTATGGTTTTTATTGACCTAAGAATTCTTCACATTTCAGGAAATCTGTTTTTCTTTTTTAAAATCACGCAGCTTTTATTTTGTTTTTAAAATCACAGTTGCCTAAGTAACATCTCTGTATTATTCATTGTAACAATCCCCAAAATAAACTGCCTTGCTTGCTTAACAGGAATTGTATTTTTCCTCCCCATTTCTTGTCAACATATTTTTTGTTTGCTTTTTAAATATTGGGATTCTTTTTTATTTACATATTGCTGATATTTATGTGGCCTTTTTAGTTTCATAATATGAAACCAAGTACTTTTATCCTAAGTAAATTTAGTGTTGGGGAAGTATTGAGAAATTTTTTTAAACAATTTTGCTTCTGTTATTGCATCACCTTCTCAGGAGACTGTTTTGGTAAGAATGATACAATTACTTGCCAAATGGGCTTTATCAACTCAGCTTTCAAATAAGCATGGAAATTTTGCCAACTAAATACTGTTTCATTCATGGCATAGCATGGATTGTACATAGCAGTATAGTTTTCATTTATGCACCTCACACTTTAATTACTACAGTTTTGTAACCAGCTTTACGTATTTATAGCTACACAATATTGTCTCTATTGAGCATTCAAAAGCAGAAGCGATGTTAAATAGCATCAGTAAGAGATACAAGGACTTTTTGTATTTTCTTTTTTTTTTTTTTTTTTTTTTTTGAGACGGAGTCTCGCTCTGTCACCCAGGCTGGAGTACAGTGGCCGGATCTCAGCTCGCTGCAAGCTCTGTCTCCCAGGTTTATGCCATTCTCCTGCCTCAGCCTCCCGAGTAGCTGGGACTACAGGCGCCCGCCACCTCACCCGGCTAGTTTTTTTGCATTTTTAGTAGAGACGGGGTTTCACCGTGTTAGCCAGGATGGTCTCGATCTCCTGACCTCGTGATCCGCCCGTCTCGGCCTCCCAAAGTGCTGGGATTACAGGCTTGAGCCACCGCGCCCGGCCACTTTTTGTATTTTCTGTATGTCTTAGTCTATAGTGATTCCAGCTTGCTGCAGTCACTGATGCGGTTAATTCCCTTTAATAGAAAATTGTAACTTTTTAACGTTGCTAAAGTTGCTTCTACTTTATTAGTAGTAGGACTGGACAGCCTCTTGAATGGTTTGCTTCCTTGGATTGTTATCACACCCTCTGTGTCCAAAAATTGATGTGTTTGTTTTCAAAAGTCAATTAAAGAAAGACTTTAAAAAAAAAAATCTTTATTTTCTATATAATTTAAATACCTTTGAAAGTGCTTTTTCCTCTTATTTTCTCTTACCTAACCTTAGAACATTTAACTCTGATCTTTAGGAATGCAAACCAAATTATAAGGAGCCTATTTAGGGTAAATGCAAATGATTTATCAAATGAGATATCTCCTTTGCTTTATCTGTCAAATTCTCTCCCCAGGAAAGCACTTCTTGTTTCTATAGTACCTTTACTCGGACCTACCTCTACTTTTTAATATAAATTGAGTAAAATAAATAATTCTCCCTTCTGGGTTTGTACTATTCTTATTTTATTTAATTTAATTTATTATTATTATTATTATTTTTATTTTTTGATACGGAGTCTTGCTCTGTCGCCCAGGCTGGAGTGGAATGGCGTGATCTCAGCTCTCTACAACCTCCGCCTCCCGGGTTCAAGCGATTCTTCTGCCTCAGCCTCCCGAGTAGCTGGGATTACAGGCACGCGCCACCCCACTCCTGGCTAATTTTAGTATTTTTAGTAGAGATGGGGTTTCGCCATGTTGGCCAGGCTGGTCTTAAACTCCTGACTCAGGTGATTCACCCACTTCCGCCACCCAAAGTGCTGGGATTAAAGATGTGAGCCAACGTGCCCAGCCCTGTTCTCATTTTAATTTTTGTAAAAGTAAGTCCATTCTTAATTAAAGTCCTAATTTTTCAGTATTCCTGGAGGAGATAGTATTGCTCACATTTACAGATGAGAAAACCAAAGTTTAGAAAGAGAATGAAATTTGCCTGAAGTCAAGCAGCTAGTAGCTCAGGTCTGCCTGACATCAAAGCTTGCCCTTGAAACACTAATCTTTGCTTTCTTCCATGTCTCTTTGCTTTTCTCTGACTCTTCAGCTCTGTCATATCCTGGCCCTCTCTTTCATGTCTGACTATTAACAGTCCTTTAGCAGTTTAACAGTCTTAACTCTCCATCTTGCATAGTTTTCTAATCTACCTAAAATCCTATATTTTACATCTAACATAATTTAAATGTATTCCATAGTATTCATTTATAGTACTCTACCTTAATCTTTTTCATGATAATAGGTAAATATTCTGTGATACTTCTGTTTGTATGCATAGCAAGTACTAGGCAGAATACTGCATTTGATAAAATATAGACAAGAATTAATAGTAACAGAGCATTGGTTTTAACATAAGTACAACCCTTAGAAGTAGTTTTTGGTTATTGATGTTGATGGAAATTTTTTTCACTGCTATCTTACATTTTTGTAGGACTGCTTTGCTTAAAAGTAAGCTAAAATCTGGGGGTGTCTAAAACCTAAGTGACGGTGTTTGTTTCTTTGTTTTTATTTTTTCTCTTAGGTAGATTTAGAAGTTGTCTTTGTCACATTTCTAAAATATTTAAAAGGAAGAATATTTTGTTTGCTTAAATAATTAGACTTGAGAGATTAAATAAGAAATAATGTACCCTTAGAATGAACTTTAGAGACTGTAATTTTCATAATTCTATTTTTTTTCTGGTCCAGTGTTTAAAGACCACTCTTACTTTGTCACTTGACCTTGGCCCCATTATTATCTACTACCTGCCATATTTTTTGGTTCGAATGTAGATTCCCTCTTTTTCCTAGAGGATGACCGAGATTTTCTGGAGAAAGAGAACACCTTGCTATGGTGTGGCTGTGCATTTTTGGATACATATATTAGTGTCCACTAGAACTGGCAAATTTGAAGGGTTCCCTAAATACTCAGGTTCCATTTCTTCACCCAAACTGGGAGACACTAAATAAGACAATTTAATTAGGATATAGTAGAATTACTTAGATGTATAAGTTAGATTTTATTTTAATGTAATTGTTAAAAATTTTAGTGCCGTTTTTATCATTACAGTTGTCTTTTAAAAATTGCTGTAGTATTTCAATTGTTTAAATCACCTCTTTGGTTTGGTTCTGTTATGCCTTAGTGCACAGGGAACAGAAATGTTTACTGCTTAAGTACTCTCAAATACTTTAAAGTGATATGTGACATTCTTTTGAAGTGATGGAGGCCTAAGCCAATCACAAGATGACAGCATTGTGGGAACAAGGCACTGTAGGCATAGTCTGGCTATAATGCCCATCCCTGGAACACTCTCATCTAGCAGCCCTGATCTCCTGCAGCCTACCACCAGTATGTTGGATTTTTCCAATCCTTCAGGTAATTTTCATATGTGATTTTATATTGCCATATTGGTACCAAATGAACAACTAGATGGTTAAGCCTTGTGCAGCAAATACTAGAGTTACTTGCAGCCCTCTTAACTCTAAATTATGACTTGATGCAAAAAGCTAAAGGGAGATTGTCTTGTTCTGTTAATTTGAATGGTACATCCTCTAAAATGGAACAGAAATACATGAAAAAGAGACTACCTCTGGCCGGGCGCAGTGGCTTACGCCTGTAATCCCAGCACTTTAGGAGGCTGAGGCGGGCGGATCATGAGGTCAGTAGATTGAGACCATGCTGGCTAATACGGTGAAACACCATCTCTACTAAAAATTCAAAAAATTAGCCAGGCGTGATGGCAGGTGACTGTAGTCCCAGCTACTTGGGAGGCTGAGGCAGGAGAATGGTGTGAACCTGGGATGCAGAGCTTGCAGTGAGCCGAGATCGCGCCACTGCACTCCAGCCTGGGTGACAGAGTGAGACTCCGTCTCAAAAAAAAAAAAAAAAGGAGACTACCTCTAACCACAGAATTAGGTATCTTTTAGTAATCCTAATCTAAGCAGTAGAGTGAAAACAGAGACCCTTCTCAGCCAAGATATGTCTTACTCAGGGTGTGGGAAAGAATAAGGCAGATTATTTTAATCTAAGTGGCCTCACTTACCTTTTTCTGTCAGAAAAGTGTTCGTAATTTTCTAAAAGCAGATTTTTCCTCAAACACCTGAAGCTAAAGTTGTTGTATTTGTCATGTATTGTTATCAGAGCATTATAGCATAATTTTCATTGTTGTTTGGACGTTCAGTGTGGAATGTCAAGTTAATTTTTTTTTTGCATCTATTCATGTCTTGAGGCAAAAATTGTCACAATTATATAATCTAAAATTTTGTTACAAAGAAGAAAACCTTCAACTTTGAATAATTATATATCCATCACTTAAAGGATTTGAGATGGTTTTCAATACAAAGCACATACAGTTAAGCACTGTGAAACATATAATTGAGTCCAAGGAAAGGTGGGAGAAAAAAATGCTTCTACCAAAAGAAGCATAGTTCTGATTCACCTTCAGTTCTGACTCTAAAGTTCCTAGCAACTAGTGTAAAAAGGGAGGAAACTCAGTTCCATCTTGGTATTAGATGGAAATACAAGTGCCGTAGTAAAATTCATGTTTTATTATAGCAACTTCAGTAAAAACCTCAGGACATAACATAGTAACAGTTTAATGAAGGTCATTCTGCACATGGTTTCTTCCTTTGTATTTCAGTTGCCACTTAACCACTAGAGAGATTATTAAACCCAATAACATATTCTGACACATCACACTCTCTACATAGCTACCAGTGTTCTTTTTAGAACAAAGATTTAATGAGTCATTACTTTCCTAAGACATTTGTAGTGATTTTTATATTAGTGAAGTGTCATTCATGAGACAGAAAATACTCCAGTTATTTGATCCGAAGTTAATGTGAAGATTGTTACCAAGGTATAAAGTTAATTAAACTATTTACCGGAAAGGGTAAAGCAAGCACTAAGATATCACAGAGGTAAGAAAACTGCAAACTGGATTCAGTTCTTGGTACATAAAAGAAATGTCACCACCAGGGTGAAGAAGAAGTGTTGCTGACCTCGACCCCCTTTCTAGCCTCCCGTTCTGTCATTCTCTCTCCATTATTACTTCATCCCTCCTTCCTGAGTATGGCATGAACTTTCAGAATGCCCTTTCTTTGCCCGTGTTTGCCACCCATGGCCCTCTCCTTGCATGTCCAGTGAACCTTTTTATTTGTCAGTGCTGAACTCAAGTGTTACCTCATCTGGAAAACCGACCTCCTTCTGCCACAGAGTCAGTCTCCTATTGTTTGCTATGTGGCAGGATGGGAATTTATTTCTATGTCTCTGTGTGTGTGTTCTACAGCAGTGCTTATCACACTACATGGAATATCCAAAAATAAAGTGTTTTCACACTTCCAAAGCACAAATTAAATATATGCTTTCATAAGACAAGTATTAGGGATCTTATGATTTGTAGTTTTAATAGTTTATATGGCTGTATGTTTGCCATAGGTATTTGTAGGATGTGGGGCTGAGGGAATAAGGGATAGGGTTGTAGGAAGAGGCGAGAGAGAAGTTGGAGATTTAGCTGGGGGAACAAAGAGAAGAGGTTGAAATTACTATGTTTTAGAAACTAAGTCCCCATGGAGCTGAAATTCAGACCTCTAAAGAGAAGGTGTGTTACTCAACATGATTTCAGATTGATTACATAATTCTCTCCTTGAGAACATGTTAAAAAGACTAAAGATGAAGATGCCTTTTTAAAACCTGTTCAGAGAACATCTGATGTGTCTCAGTCTGCAGCATGTGCTTGTACCAGTAATGTGAACACATATATGATAGGTATTTAACTTGTATTTTTAAACCCCCAAATATGTAATTTTGTGAAAGGTTTTTTATCTAGTGATGGATATTATTTATGTTTGGATTGAAAAAAACATCAATTCCCAGTTAATTCCAAATTCAGCTTCTTATGTAATTTATACAACACAAAAATTTAAATGAGCCATGTACATCACATATGTATATTATAGGACATATGTAACAGCCAAGTTTGATTAATGTTTATCGGTCTTGAGCTTACCTATATTTATCCTGCATTTTCAAAGTTATTACTAGATCAGAATGAAAGTGGGGGCAAAGCTACAGAACTGTAAGTTTGTTTCTGATTGCTTACGTTGATTTTGCTTTATTTTTGCTGCATACAGCTGTTGGTTTTTATTGTAAGTATCTTAAAGACTATGGTATTCTGTTGCCCTTGTTTGTATGTATTATTTTGTTATTTTTTAAAAGTCCAATGATACAGAATTGAATGAAGTAGTAAGCAGAACTTTTCTTTCCACTTAGAAGGTAGCCAGTATTAACTGGCATGTATCCTTTTAGTCATTTTTTTAAATATATGTATGTTTTTATGTTTGGATAGAATCAGTATACATGCTATTCTGTAACTTCTGAAATGTTCTTTGGGATTTCTGACTCAATACAAGATGAGTCTTAAAAAAAATTAGGAGTGTGGCTAAAAGGAATTCAAAAAGGAATTTTTTTTTCTAGATCTGCATGTAGAACTTATAGCTTACTTCTTTTCACTTAATAGCACGAACCCTTATTTGATTTATTTCATATAGTAAACTTTTCTTCATTGGAAATTTCTTATTTTTATTAGTTTTTAATTATAAAGGAACACAATCATAGCTTTTAAAAAATTAAACTGCCAGGATAAGATAGAATATAAAAGTCACCACTCCCCTAGAATTTAGTTCTTAATTTACTTATAGATCCTTCCAGAAATTTCATTGCACATAAAATGTGTGTGCCATTGCTTGCACCCCATATGAGATGTTTTACTTTTCTTCCACTTAACTGTTTCACTTTAGCAATATACCTTTGAATACTTTTCTGTTTCAAGATGTGTTGTTCTACCACAAATTTTTAAACAGCTAACAATTTTTTTGACCAGTCCCTGTTAGTAGACACTTATAGTATTGCCTAATCTTTGTGTTCACGTATCTTTACCTGTTTTATGTATGCATTATTATATTTTGAGTTTTGAAAAACTATTTTGTGGGAATTTGTTGTCTTTCTCATTATATAAGTGCCTAAAAAATACGTGTTTTGCCCCTTGACCTGCAAAACTTAAAATGTTTACTATCTGGCTCTTTACAGAACAATTTTTTCAATCCTTAGTATACCACTACCCTTTGTTTTTTGTGTGGTGCTTTTCACTATATGAATTTTCTTCCTTACTTGATGTCTTGTCTGTCCTTGAGCTCACTTGAATGTAAGTAAATTCCCTGAGAGTAGAGGCTTTATGTATCTCACTTACCACTGTATCTTCATCACCTGGAACCCTGTTGACACATAACAGGCACTTCATAAATATTTATTCAGCAATTAACAATTTAAAGCAGAATGAAAAGTCAGTCTTTTTTTTTTTAAAGATCATCTTAAATACCTAAAAGTTCTCCCATTTTTAGTGTAATCTCAGAGTCAGTACATACATCCTTGAAGTATTCGTTTTTTAATTTTACTGCTATAAGATTTATAAGTTAGCTCTCTAGAAATTTCATCTATGGCTGAAAGTCTAGATATCTGAGGTTTCTATTAAATTTATTTACCTATTACATAAGATTTCTAAATATGAAATATGAATCTTGATCCTCCAAGATTTTTTTTTTTTTTTGACAGAGTCTCTCTCTGTCACCCAGGCTGGACTGCAATAGTGTGATCTCGGCTCACTGCAACCTCTACCTCCTGGGCTCAAGTGATCCTCCCACCTCAGACTCCCGAGTAGCTGGGCCTATAGGCACACACCACCACGCCCAGATAACGTTTGTAATTTTTGTGGAGGCGGGGCTTCCCCATGTTCCCCAGGCTGGTTTTGATCTCCTGGGCTCAAGTGGTCTGCTCACCTCAGCCCCCCAAAGTGCTAGCATTGTAAGCATGAACCACCGCCCCTGGCTTCCAAGATTCTTTTTAAATGTCTGTTTTGCTTTTAAAATTGTACTGTATTTTTGTGTGCATTTTAGCTTTGTGCCTAAAATTTGAAATGATTGGATCATTTTTTTCCCTTTTGATTCAACTTTATTGGAACATATTGACCATTCATCTAAGCGATTAACATTTGAGTGCTGCATGCCAAATATTGTACTTGGCATGTATGTTGTTTTCCTACTAACAAGAAACATGTTTGTAAAGAGTATTATATAATATATATGTAACAATTCTAAAATAGAGGTTTACACTGTCATTAATATTAACGCAGAGAAAGTTTTTCCTCTGATGGCTCTCCATCACTTTTCCAAGTTGACATTTGTTACCTTGGCAGTTTCATCAGAGTTTGGATTAAGGGATACCCTTTAGAGAATCCCATTTATGAATCTGTTCTAAAGGTATCCATTTGTGATACCTGAATCACTCTTATATGATCATGTAACAATTTGTCCTTCACATGGACAAATCACTTTAACAAAGTATGACTTTTTAACACTATGCAGCAAGATACACAATTGTGTGCTCCTTCCCAGAAGATGTTACAATATATTGGCAGCAAGGGAAGAGAACATGAAATGTGTACAAATTCCCACCCTGTCTTTGTGAATAAATTTCTCTGAAGAAAGTAATAAAAGGTATCAGACCATCTCCCCATTCCTCAAGGTCAGTCAGTACCACTGGCTAAGGCTCAGCCCCCAAAGATCTAGTAAAATGATTCAATTCTGAAGCCCAGGATGGCTGGGACCTACTTTTATGAAGAGAGTAGCAACAGTACAGGTAATAACAGTATATTGTTTGTTCCTTTTTCATGGACTTAAAAAGATAGTGGAAACCCATTTGTTTAGTATATTTCTCATGGCAAATTGAAATGTCCATTTGTTTGCAGTAATCTTCTAGCGCAGGGTAGAGAAGTTATTAGTCCGTTTTCACGCTGCTGATAAAGGTATACCCACGACTGGGCAATTTACAAAGGAAAGAGGTTTAATACACTTAACGGTTCCACGTGGCTGGGGAAGCCTCACAATCATGGCAGAAAGCAAGGAGGAGCAAGTCACATCTTGGATGACAACAGGCAAAGAGAGTTTGTGCAGGGGAACTCCTCTTTTTAAAACCATCAGATCTCGTGAGACTTATTCACTATTGTGAGAACAGCATGAGAAAGACTCGCCCCCATGATTCAGTTACCTCCCACTGGCTCCCTCCCATGACATGTGGGAATTGTGGGAGTTAACAATTCAAGATGAGATTTGGTTGGGGACACAGCCAAACCCTTTCAAGAAGTATCTCTGATTTTGGTGAATCTTGAAACAGTCCCACCTTGTAGGTTTAAAAACCTGATGATGTCAGCAGCCTACTAAGGATTGGCTCATCAGAATGAAATCTGAACAAGGTGCATGTGATAACTCAGATTTCTTAATACATTGAGGAAAGAGAGTTTGATGCATCCTTGTTACAGAAGGAACCTGAGTGGATGAAGTATTCTACTTTCAACTTGACAGGACCCAGAACATTCAACATATGTTGGCTAAGACCCCTTGTCCCTGGAATTATATTCATGTATATTCAGTTGAATCTTTCAGTCCTCAGAGCAAGTCTTTTTTTTTGGTCCTCAGTCTCAAGAGGACCAAAAAAAATATTTTATGAAAACATTTCCTGCCATATCTGTATCTGTTCCATTTCTCCCTTTTATACCAGGGATTATACCTCAGGACATTCTGAGATAAATTTGTAATTTTTTTTTTCCTCTAAAGGTTAACAATGTCCATGATGCTAAGAAGGTGATGCTGGACAAACTGTATAATTACTTGAGCCCCCAAAATCTTCCACCCTGCCCCCACTGCAGTCATCACACACATACAAAAAAGCCACAGTAATATATATTCCCTAATTTTTTTTCTCTTTTGAGACTGGGTCTTGCTCTGTTACTCAGAGTGGAGTGCAGTGGCATGATCTCAGTTCACTGCAGCTTCAACCTCCCAGGCTCAAGTGATTCTCCCACTTCTGCCTCCCGAGTAGCTGGACTACAAGAATGTGCCACCACAGCCAGCTAATTTTTAAAAAGTTTTTGTAGAGACAAAGCCTTGCTATATATCCAGGCTGGTCTCAAACTCCTGGGTTCAAGTGATCCTCCAGTCCTGGCTTCCCAAAGTCCTGGGATTATAGGTGTGAGTCATGCCCAGCCTGTATTCCTAATTTTTAAAAAAGGAAACTTTTGCAACAGTAATTTATTGTCATTGGGAAAATTTTTAGCATTTGTTCATGCTATAAAGTCACTTTTCACTTACATTTAATTATATTAAATATTAGCTTATCATGTTGAACATTGGTCCAGAGTTCTATAATGACAAAAAGAAATAAGATAGAACAAGGGGGGGTGGAATATTATTATTTACATGTGCTTATCATATAAACATTGTCTCAAATTTTTCTACTAAGAGCAGAAATTACAAGGGCAAAGACTAAGATTTCACCAGGTGAACATTTAAAATTTTCCTGTGTTAAAAATAAATAAAATATAGAAACTAAGCATTTTCCACTTCATAGTTGACTAAGTGTTGTTATCTACTACAGTACATTAGGAAAAAAACATAAAGGATGCCAAAAAGTATTTTTAAAAATGAATAATGGTTCATTAGACCATTATCAGTTACTCAGTCTTACCAGTAACCAAAGAAATGAAAAAATAATGGTATTATTTTTAGAGGGAGGAAAAGAATAGGGTTTATGAAATGAGAAAGCAAAACAAACATTAATACACAGTTTTTTTAAGGATGTGACCAAATTTGTTCCCTTACACTCTAGGATTATAAAATATTATAACCTCTGTGGAGAACAGTTTGGCAGTATATTTCAGAAACCTTAAAAATATGTATACCTTCTAACTCAGGAGTTCTGTTTTTGAGAATTTTCACTGAGGAAGTAATTAGATTGCCTGCAGAGGCTTACTTACTTTTGACAGGGGATAACAGGGCATATCATGTCATTTATAATAATAGAAAGTGGTAAGCAATCTAAATGTCATTAAGGGTTTGGATAATTGAAATATATAAAATATATATTATGGAGTACTATGTCTTCATTAAAAAGAGTTTTGTAGAAGCATATAATGACATTAAAATGTTTTATAAGCTATTAAATGAAAAAAATTCTGGCTTCCAAATCATATATATAGTATGAGCACAAGGTTTGTCTTTGGGTTTTTCTATCAGTGGTTTGTTAACTGAAAAAAAAAAAAATAGATATATTTATCAATAAATGCAACAGTGACTTCTGTTAATATTGTGAAATAGAAATGTATATTTTAGTGTTCAGAGGGATCATTGTGTTTCACATTGCTTTTTGAAGAGTTTAAAAGTAATTTTTAAATAAAATAATAAGGCATATCTTTCTATTTATGTAGATATTCCTGATCAAGTTATAAGAGTTTTCAAAGTGGATCAGCAAAGTTGCTACATTATCATCAGTAAAGACACTACAGCTAAAGAAGTAGTTTGTCATGCCGTTCATGAATTTGGTTTGACCGGTGCATCCGACACATACTCTCTCTGTGAAGTTTCTGTTACTCCTGAGGGTGTCATAAAACAGAGACGACTTCCAGATCAGTTCTCCAAATTAGCTGATAGAATTCAACTCAATGGAAGGTGAATAAGCTTATTAGTGGTTGTGCTTATTTGTAGATGTGCTTTTGACGATTTCCTGTTAAAACAGATGTTGTAAGTAGAAACATCATCATGTTTTAGTGCTGCTAAATTCACTCTAGAAGACAGCTTGATAAAATATCTTATCACTCCTGCTAAAATAAACTCTTAGAACCACTGATATAATCTAGTTCCTGTTTTTTATAGAGGAAACTGAATGATACAGATCTTCATATATATCTGAATGACTGTATTTTTAATGTGGCCGGTATGTACTTTGGCAAAAGAAGCCATGGTTTTCACAGTTCTTTTTCTAAGTAGTTTTCCTTTTATGAATATGCAGGAAAATTTAAAAATTTTTAAAATGTGTTCTGAAAATTATTTAATAAACTAGATTATTTCTGTAGTACATTTGTTCCTTACTCTGGTAATTTTCTCTGAGAATAATCTTTTTTTTTTTTTTTTTTTGAGATGGAGTCTCCCTCTGTCGCCCAGGCTGGAGTGCAGTGGCGTGATCTCAGCTCACTGCAACCTCCACCTCCCAGGTTCAAGCGGTTCTCCTGCCTCAGCCTTCTGAGTACCTGGGACTACAGGCACATGCCACCATGCCTGGCTAATTTTTGTGTTTTTAGTAGAGACGAGGTTTCACCATGTTGGCCAGGCTGGTCTCAAACTCCTTACCTCAAGTGATCTGCCTGCCTCGCCTCCCAAAGTGCTGGCATTACAAGCGTGATCCACTGCGCCCAACCGCTCTGAGAATAATCTTTTTGGTAACCCAGTTTCATATGTAGAACAAGATCCTTAGAAAGCTCACAGTGACTGCATGCCATGGTTGCTGTGAAATGAGAATGAGTTAACTCTGTTTTGCTGGCTATACGTAGTGGTTAAGAACATAGACCCTGGATTCATACTGCCCACATTCAAATCCCAGCTCTGGCTATGTGACCTTGAACAAGTTATGTAGCTTCTCTGCCTGAATTTCCTCATCCATAAAATGAGGATAATAATAATAGAATATACCTCATGGGAATGTTGTAAGGATTAAGTGAATTACTAAGTCTACCATACCTTATCAACATTATCACATATAGCGTAATGAGTTTCAACAGTATTTTTATGGCATTGTCTTAGGCGTATGAACAGTCTAAAAACAGAAAAAAGAGTTTCTTGACAGTAAAAAATAGATGGATAGATGGATACAAACTTAGGCTTAAATCAAGTTGGATTATTAGAAAAGAATGAAGTAAAAGCGTGTGATACATTACCTCTTTTCCTTAGTAACATCCCTGCACAAGATGTTTCCTGTCTCTTAGCTTTTAAGTGCTGTAGAATTGTTGATCTAAAGAGAAGAAAGCAAAATATAGTTCTTAATGTATGGTTACTGATCAGTGCTACTTGCTGGAATGAGGTTTTGTGTTTAACAAGGGAGAAACCATTAGTGGAAGTGTTTCCCCTCCTTTGTAGATTTCATTCTTCTTGCTTCACTTGGAAATTTATTTAAAAAGGAAATAAATGCAGTAACTTCTGAATAGAGATTTTTAACCATCTTGATTCAGGAATTTATTTTGCCTTAATTAGAATTCATGCTGTTCATAAACAAATACTTACATAGTACCAACCATCTGTCAGATAAAACAGTAAAATAAAAGCTTTACGAGGGCGAGGCCAGTACCTAAAATAGTATCTGACAGATAGTTTCTAAAATGATTAAGTTCATGACATAACATTATATTTACTCTTTTTGAGACGAGTCTCAAGGCTGTAAGTCACTTCCAGGGTTGGAGGTAGTGGCGCTGGACCTGCTCACTGCAGCCCGGGCCTCCCAGGAAACCACGCTTTATTCTCTGCCTCAGCCTCCAGAAGACTACAGCGCCAAGCACCACGCCCTCCCCGGGCTAGTTTTTTTTTGTATTTTTAGGTAGAGATCGGGTTTTACCATGTTAGCTAGGATGGTTTCTATCTCCCGACCTCGCGATCCACCCGCCTTGGCCTCCCAAAGTGCTGGGATTACAGGCTTGAGCCACCGCGCCCGGCCTATATTTACTCTTTAATAGATGCCGGTTGGTGGAATAAGAGACCGACTTCTCAAAAATTCTTCTCATTTAAAATGTTAATTTTTCATTTTACCTGTAAATGAATATTTTTGGCTAAAAGTTATTAACAATAAAATGATATTTTACAACAACAAAAAAGAGGAAAAGTGCTCTTATTTAATCATATTTACGAACACATTTATTTTAAAAAATTTTTCCATTTAGGTATTATTTAAAAAATAACATGGAAACAGAAACCTTATGTTCAGATGAAGATGCTCAAGAACTGGTTAAGGAAAGCCAGCTATCCATGCTGCAGCTCAGTACCATTGAGGTGGCCACCCAGCTGTCAATGAGGGACTTTGATTTGTTTCGTAATATTGAGCCGACTGAGTACATCGATGACCTTTTTAAGTTAAATTCCAAAGCAGGAAATACTCACTTGAAGAGGTTTGAGGACATTGTAAACCAAGAGACATTCTGGGTTGCCTCAGAAATTTTAACTGAAGCAAATCAGCTCAAACGAATGAAGATTATTAAGCATTTTATTAAAATTGCACTTCATTGTCGAGAATGTAAGAACTTCAATTCCATGTTTGCAATAATAAGGTAAGTTGGTACAAATAGGTACAAATGTCTATATGGTTTTGTTATTACATGAAGCTGATTTTCTGCTTAGGTATTAAATGCCTATGAAAAGAAATGTTCACTTAATATGCCTTTATTGAAGTGTTGTTAGATTTAATGTATTTTCCATTCTGGTGGTATTGGCTTTTTCTATTTTTACTTTTTATTTATTTATTTATTTATTTATTTTTGAGACAGAGTCTGGCTCTTTCGCCCAGGCTGGAGTGCAGTGGCTCGATCTTGGCTCACGGCAAGCTCCGCCTGCCGGGTTCATGACTTTCTCCTGCCTCAGCCTGCAGGGTAGCTGGGACTATAGGCACCCGCCACCACGCTCGGCTAATTTTTTGTATTTTTAGTAGAGACAGGTTTTCACCGTGTTAGCCAGGATGGTCTCAATCTCCTGACATCGTGATCCGCCCGCGTGGGCCTCCCAAAGTGCTGGGATTACAGGTGTGAGCCACCGCGCCCGGCCTCTATTTTTATTTCTTCCATCTTTCTCTTCTTTTTTGTAAATGAAAGTGGGTGATTGCCTTCTAATTTTTCTCTCTCCCCTCACCCCCCATCCCCCGCCTTGAGTGATTATATCGTCTTCGGATATGTGCCCAGTGGCTGCTCTTTATCGTTAGACTTCTGTACTGTGGTTTTTTAAGTACCTGCCTCACTATGATTTGACACTGAAAAATCACAGTATGGTATCAGTACTTTGACCTAAAGTTGCTATTTTCAAACAACAACATCGATAATAATAATAGCAACCATTTGGTAAGCTCTTCCTGTTTTCCAGGCACTACTTGAGGAATCACTGGATGTGGTATTCCTCAAGCAAGTTAGGCCATTAGAATAATAAACATGTTTTGACATTCATAAGCCCAGGAAGTGTAGATAATTACGTGAGCTGTCCCACTCCCTTCTCCCCACTTATTATGAGAAGTTAATTGTAGGTAATTTATTTTCTGACCTTTATTTAGCACACTGTAGATCGACAAAGGGATTCTTCTTAAAACAAGTTTAATTTTAAAAGGGAGAGGAGTTGTAGTTAGGTCTATGATGTACTTATAAATAGCAGCATAATTCCACTTGCTCTAATCTTACCTATACACATCCCCCACAGAATTTATGATTATTTGTTTCTACTCCTCATGTAAGATTAAAAAGTAGAATCTTTATAGGGACTCTTTAATCATGACTCTGTCATGGGAATAGGATGTGCCTTTATTAAATTAACCAGTGGCTACAATTGAACTGAACACTCTAGGAGTATTGAATAGAGATTAACAGAGTGATCTTTAGAATCAGCTGCACCTGTATTTGAATCCTGCCTCTCCCATATAGTAGCGGTGTGTCAGTGGAAAACTGAAGATAGGTTTTCTTATCTGTAAAATGCAGGGATTATACCACCTATATCACAGTTTTTAAACAGCTAGGTCTAAAACAGGGGAATAAAGATGCCACTGATAAACACTTGGAAGGCTAGAAATTGAACCTGTTTGTAAAGGAAGCATCAAGTAAAGAATTTGAAAATTACGGACTCAGTTTTAGAGTCCACTATGAAGAAAAGTGATTGACACTGAGAGAACAGATCTCTGTATAGAAAAGAGGATAGAAAGGAAGTGTTAAAGGTCTAAAAACCATACCTTAGTATGATGACTCAGTGTGAGGGTAAAAAAAAAGAGTCTAGCCAAAGAGATGGATGATCAGTACAAGAAATAGGGTAGCACAGTTATGATAGTGTCATCAAAGCCAACAAAAGAGAGTGATTTGAGAGATGTAATGAACAGTAACCCAAAGAAGGGGGTGGATAGGAAAGGGCTGAGATTTGGTTAAGAGGCTTTGTTTGGTTAAGAGATTTGTTTTGTTACAAAGAATATTTGTTCTGCACATTTTCATAGCTCATGTAAAGATCATTGCTTTGTTTCTTTTGTATTCTTTTTAAGATAATTGCTTTGTATTCTTGTACTTCATATTCAGGCAGATCAAAGAATATACTCTTTTCAGCAGAGATGGCAAAGGTGAATCATTCTGCTCTGGCTATAATAACTTTTTATAATTATAAAATAATTTTTACTTTTTGAATAGACATGACATGTACATGGAAAAAACTTTAAAGATACTAAAAGAGTACACGGTGAAAGTAACTCTCTCACTCGGTCCCTAATCCAGCAAAATTCCTCTCCCCAGAGATACTGTTACCTTTTTTCATTCAAGAAATACTCTGTGCATATAGCAAGCATATAAATGTATATTTAGAACTACGTTGGCTTATTTTAATTTATCTTGGAGATTATTTTAAATCAGTACTTATACAGTTGTCGCATTTTTTTTTTAAACAACTACAAAGTACTCCTTTGTATTGTGGAATACACATTATGGATATTTCTAAATTTCCAGCCTCTGGCTATTTAAAACAGTGTGTGGTGTTTACTTTTGCCATGTAGAAATTTTTTATTTTTATGTAGATGTATTATTTTTTTTTCCTCCTGGAGTCTCTACTTTTTGTCGTTAGTGAAGAGCACAGAATTGCCTAGGTCTGAATCCAGTGTTGGCACTTGCTGACTGTGTGAACTGAGTTTCCTCGTTTGTCAAATGGGAAATCCTGATAGTTCCTACCTCATAGGGTTAAGAATATTCAATGAGCTAATACATTGAGAGCTCTTAGAACACCCTAGATGACGTTTTTTATTAATCGTGAATTAATTTTTCTGTAAACAGTGAGATAAGGAAATATATCTTTCTTTGTTCCAAATGACTTCTTCACCCAACATCATTAATCTTTTTTTCTAAAATATTCAATGCCATCTATTATGTATTGAAATCTAATACATATTTGGGTTTATGTCTCCACTCTTTGCTTCATTGTTTTGTCTATTTATTTACTGTTTTGATTGCCGAAGTGGTAAAGTAGGTTTTAAGGTCTGGTAGGGCTAGTCAAACCCCTCATGACTCTCTTCATACTTTTCTTTGGCTATTTCTGGCATGTTTATTTGTTTCATATCAACTTTAGAATCAATTTATGTAGTTCTTTTAAAAAGTTTTGTTGATGTCTGGACGCAGTGGCTCACACCTATAATCCCACTTTGGGCAGCCAACGCAGGCAGATCACAAGTTCAGGAGTTCTAGACCAGCCTGACCAACATGGTGAAACCCCGTCTCTACTAAAAATACAAAAAAAATTAGCCGGGTGTGGTGGCATGTGCCTGTAATCCCAGCTACTCAGGAGGCTGAGGCAGGAGAATCGCTTGAACCCAGGACGTGGAGGTTGCAGTGAGCCGAGATCATGCCACTGCACTCCAGCATGGGTGACAGAGCAAGACTCTGTCTCAAAAATAAAAATAAAAATAAAAAATAAGAGTTTTGTTGATGTTTTCATTGAGGTTACATTAAATACCTAGATTAATTTAGTGGACATTTGATAGCTTTGTACAATGGCTCTTGCCATCCAAGAACACTTATTCCACTTGTTTCAGTTTTCTTTTATTTCCTCTGTGGAGTTGTTTTATTAGTCTGTTTTCACACGGCTATATAGAAATACCTGAGACTGGTAATTTATAAAGAAAAGAGGTTTAATTGACTCACAGTTCCCCATGTCTGGGGAGGCCTCAGGAAACTTACTACCATGGTGGAAGGCGAACGGCAAACATGGCATGTCTTACACGGCAACAGAGAGAGAGCGCGAGGGGGAAAGTGCCACACTTTTAGACTCAGATCTCTTGAGAACTCACTGATAATCATGAGAACAGTATAGGGGAAATCTGCCCCCATGACCCAGTCACCTCCCACTGTGTCCTTCCCCTGACATGTGGGGATTAAAATTCCACATGAAATTTGGGTGGGGACACAGAACCAAACCATATCAATTTTTATAATGGTGTTCATGTAAATCTTGAACATTTGTTTGAATGTTTAATATCTTTTATCGCTGTTGTGAATGGGATCCTTATGAATGGGATCCTTAAGTTTTCTAACTGTTTCTGCCTGAGTATTCTAATGCTTATGAATATCAATGTTGTACCTAGTACCTTACTGCATTCTTCGTGCTTCTAATACTTTTCAGTTAATATTTTGGGAGTTTTGAGTTAAACAATCTAATTTTCTTCGACTAATAATAACTTTACGTCTCTCATTCCATTTATTAATAGCTATTTCTCTATTTTGTCTATTTTCATCTGCTGGTGCTTCATATTAAATGATACCATTGTCCCTCAGTGTCTGTGGGGCATTCGTTCCATGGTTTCTCACAGATAGCCAAATCCTCACTTACTCAAGTCCTGCAGTTGACCCTGAGGAACTTGAGGATACAAAAAGTCAGCCCTCTGTATTATCAGGTTTCACATCCAAGGAAACTGTATGTTTGATCCACATTTGGTTGTGAATGTGGAACACTCAGATATGGAGGGGTGACTGAATTTACTGAAAAATATCTGCATGTAAGTGGATCTGTGCAGCAGTATTCCGCGGTAGCAGGAGTTAGCCTTGTATGTTAATTGTTTTATCCTTTACTTTTTCTTAGTAAATGGAGATTGTGGTAGCATTAGGGCTGCTTACAACTCAGAGTTTCTGCCTTCTCTCCTGTCTCAAACAGATTTGTACCAAAGTGTATTACTGTGTGCTATGCCAAATAAAGGATTGTTGGCTGGGCATGGTGGCTCATGCCTGTAATCTCAGCACTTTGGGAGGCCAAGGCAGGCAGATTACTTGAGCTCAGGAGTTCAAGACCAGCCTGGCCAACATGGTAAAACCCTGTCTCTACTAAAAATATAAAAAATTAGCCAGGCATTGTGGCACACACCTGTAATTCCTGTAATTCCAGCTACTCAGGAGGCTGATGCACAAGAATCACTTGACCCTGGGAGGCAGAGGTAGCAGTGAGCAGTGAGCACCACCACACTCCAGCCTGGGCAACAGAGCAAGACTCTGTCTCAAATAAATAAATAAAATAAAGGATTGTTGTTTTTACCCTCAGAGCAGAGAGAGTTCTGCTCTGGAGAACTGTTTGTCAGCTTTCATTGATATCTTCAGCTGCAGACATTATTTTTCATCAGCTTTGCTTACTCGTGTTTGACCTCGACTATTTTTTGGCAACCTTTCTAGTGTGTTTAGGAGTTTCGTATCTCTTAGTTTTGGTGGATATGAAATTTGTCTTGGTTGCTCAACCTTCTTATAGTGGTTTGGGGTGATTTCTGAGAAGCAAAAGGAAACAAAGATACCTAACTCCATGCCGGAAAGTCAGAAATCGGGAGAACATTTTATACACAGTGGTGTGGGTAAAAGTGAGATGGGGAGAAACAGGATTTGCTGATAAGAAAATTGAGACATTGTATATACACTATTCATTTGGCAACCTACCTATGTGATGGTACTGTAGAGGTAAAGAATTCACAAAGACTTGCAGCCTAATTGGCATGAATTATGTTTTCAAGTTAGGGAATATCTGAGCCTATTTAAAATCCTGTGGAAGGGAGACATTGAATATCTGGAGGCTTAGTGAACAGAATTAGAACCTAGGAATATGGATGTATTGGAATCAGGGACGTGAGTGAACAAAATCACAGAGGAAAAAAGGCTTCCTAAGGTGCAGATTAGCCCCCATTATTATTTAACGGTTGCTCTCAGCATTACTTAAACTGCTTTAGAATAGTTAATGTCTCCATAAACTTATTTCTAAGTAAAAGAAGCAACATTGTGATGCTTGAAGTTTTTTTTTAAGTTAAATGTCTATTTTGTGGTATTATTCTGTCACTTAAACTGTAAAATAAATGCTATGTAGGTGTACAACTATAGGCAAACATTATAGTTCCTCCAAAAGAAGTTCTTGTTGTAAGATCAAGGAGTCTCTTATTTATTTTTTTCATAGTTCTTCTCTGTTTGTTTCAATATATTAAAATATGTCCCTCCTTATTTTTAGTTTTATTAGAGAAAATGGTGTATATACTGACCTGAGTCCACCCCTCCCCCCAAGTTTCTTTTTAATGTTTCTTTTCTCATCTTTGGCAGTGGCTTGAACCTGGCATCTGTAGCACGACTCAGAGGTACTTGGGAAAAGTTACCAAGCAAATATGAGAAACATCTTCAAGATCTACAAGACATTTTTGATCCATCTAGAAACATGGCCAAGTATAGAAATATTCTTAGTAGTCAAAGTATGCAGCCTCCAATTATTCCACTCTTCCCTGTTGTCAAGAAAGATATGACATTTCTACATGAAGGTATGAAAACATTATTTATTGATGTTTTACCATATGGTTTATCTAAAGTCTACCTGAATTGATTTTTGTGTATGATATGTTTCCTATTCTATTAACTTGGTAACTATACACTATTTTACCATTTTTCTAGTGTTGAATTAGATGTCATACCATACATATTTGTTAATTAGTTTAATATTTATTAATACTTTTTTCTGTATCAGATAATGCAAGGAACTTAGACCACTTAAATTCCATTTGCTCGGCTGGACACAGTGGCTGATGCTTGTAATCCCAGCACTTTGGGAGACCGGAGCAGGTGGATCACGAGGTCAGGAGATCAAGACCATCCTGGCTAACACAGTGAAACCCTGTCTATACTAAAAATACAAAAAATTAGCCGGGCCTGGTGGCAGGCGCCTGTAGTCCCAGCTACGTGGGAGGCTGAGGTGGGAGAATGGCAGGAGCCCAGAAGGCAGAACTTGCAGTGAACTGAGATGGCGCCACTACCCTCCAGCCTGGGCAACAGAGCGAGACTCCGTCTCAAAAAAAAAAAAAAAGAACAATTCCATTTGCTCATCTCCTGATTTTCTTGCAGTTGTTGCTGTGCTTTTAACTCCCAGAAGATATTGTTGCTTAATAAAGTATTTAACCTTGCCTGTATATTTACTTTTGTTGTTGTTACTACTATTTTTTATTCATTCTTGCATTTCAGAGCTTCCATATTGCTGGGCATTGTTTTTTGGCCTTGTAGAACACTGTTTAGTATTCTTAAGTGCTGGTTTGCTGGTGATGAATATCTCTTAATGTTTGTTTATCTGAAAATGCCTTTACTTCATTTTTAGAGAATTTTTGGTTGTCAGCTATCTTCTTTGAAGGCTTTGAAATGACATTCAGTTGTTCTGTGCCTTCCACTATTAATGTTGAGAAGTTAGCTTGCAGTTTTATTTGCTGTTGGTTTAACTATAATCTGCCTTTGTTTGATATTGGCTGTTATGATTTTGTTTTTTCTTAAGTTTTTCCTAGTTTTGCCTAATATGACTTAAGTGTGGGGTTTTGTTTTTGTTTCTTATTCTGATTGGTGTTTATAGGACAACTTGAAACCTATGGTTTTATATTTTTCATCAGTTTTAGAAAATTCTCAGTAATTGTATATTTTATTCTCTCTTCAACTATGTCTCATCTTCTGGTAAATTCATTACTGATGTCCTAATTCCAGTTATTATGTGTTTTTTTGTTTTATTTTACAGCTTCCTTTTTCTTTTTTTAGTTTCATGTTCTTTTCCAAAGTTCTCCTTGTTTTTTCATATCTTTGAACATATTCAGCATAGTTATTTTTAAGTCTGCCTCTAATAATTCCATAATCTGGATCCACTTTGGGTCTTATTCTGTTTTCTCTTTTTTCTCTTTCATTTCTGTCATGTTATGTTTTCTCCTAATGTATCTGGTTATTATTGAAAAGTGAGATTACAGAAATAATCTCACTTTTTGAATGATGTTCCATATCTCCAGAGACGATTAAAGCTTGCTTCTGGCAGGCAGTTAGGGGTGCTAGAATTCCAAAATCACTTTAATCCGTTTTGATGTAATTTAACAACAGACTTTTATCCCAGTCTACATTCAGTTTATCCTTGGTCTCAGTATATGGCTTCTCAGAGTTTCAACCAAGCATTGGAGTTTTACATGAACTTAAGTTGCTTTTCCTTTTACCTCAAAAGGCAGGGTGTCTGTACTCGGTTTTTCAGCTCATTATCCCTTTCTGAAATCAGATATACCTAGGGGTAAGCACGGGGAAATGCAAAACTTGCTTCTCTGCATTTTTTTGTACTTTTGTCCAGTTTTTCTGATCTCACCAGAAGTGTTGTTCTAATTATGTAGTCTTACTGCTTCTTCTTTCATTATCACTCATTTTTCATAAGGAAATGTTATGGACTTCAAATATGTTTTTCTGACATGTTCCTTGAAATATGTTTATATAACTTGAGAGTATTCGTCATGATTCCTTTGTTTCCAGCTTGTGTTGACACTCTGAACAATTCATGTGTCCAGTGTATATGTGCTATTTACAATGTATATGTGCTATTCAATTTTTACCATATATTTCTCAGTCTTGCCTTCAGGGCCTTGGACTCTGACAGACCTCAGGGTCTACCTCAGGAGATAAATGGGGTCATGCTGTGTTATAGACAAGTGTGAAAAAACAGTGCTATAGACGTCAGGTTGCCCTTTGTTTGGGATTTTTGTTTTGTTTCGTTTTTTGTGGATTTTTTTGAGTTGAGATCTCACTCTGTTGCCCAGGCTGAAGTGTAGTCACACAGTCATGGTTCGCTGCAGCCTCAAACTCCTGAGCTCAGGCAGTCCTCCTGCCTCGGCCTTCCAAAGTGCTGGGATTACAGGTGGGAACCATTGTGCCCCCAGCCCATGAAACTGGTTTTAGAAGCCATGCACAGTTTATCACTTGACTTTATTCATAACCATCACTCCTATGTGGAACACAGTATCTCCTGGTGGCTCATTCCCTAAGAGCAGGGTTGAAGCATGTATGGGTATATCAGTTCTTAAAAGCAAAATTGGCACTGTGATAAAGAAGGTCCTTCTGTGTGCCCCTCAAGATTACCAGCTTGACTTTTGCTACTTTTATGTAGATAATTTAATTGTGAACTTAAACATTTATTTTCATTCTATAGGAAATGACTCCAAAGTAGATGGTTTAGTAAACTTTGAGAAGTTAAGAATGATTTCCAAGGAAATCCGCCAAGTTGTTCGAATGACTTCTGCTAATATGGACCCAGCTATGATGTTTCGACAGAGGTAGGACATTGAAATATGTAGAAGTGTTAGAGTGGTGTCAAGGGCGATGTAATAATAATTAACATATTTATCATTTATTGATCATATTTATTCTACCTTGTGTTATGTGCTGTACAAAGTGCTTTGTATATGTCAGTTTCATGTAATCATTTATCATAATAACCATAACAGGTAGGTGGTATTAGCCTTCCTTTTATATATGAAGAAACTGAATGAGGCTCAGAGTAGTTTTTATATAATTTGCAAATATTTGTATGTGGATAGTTCTGTATTACTGTTCTTTAAAACATCAGCAAGCCGGGTGCAGTGGCTCACGCCTGTAATCCCAGCACTTTGGGAGGCTAAGGTGGGCAGATCACGAGGTCAGGAGATCAAGACCATCCTGGCTAACAAGGTGAAACCCATCTCTACTAAAAATACAAAAAAAAAAAAAAAAAAAAAAAGATTAGCAAACAAATACAAGAAAATTGCTGGTATTCGTCTTGTTTTCATCTCGTTTCTAACCTAGTTTGTAAAGTATTCGTCTGACTGTGTCTTCTATTTTTACTGAATATTTTAAATATTCTGTTTCTGTTTAATTCATACTTCATTCCTGTAAACCATTTTTCTTTTATTCTTTTCCTCAAATTACACTGTGTTTCATTTGTATATAAGTTTTTATTACATACAAATGAACAGAATGTAGAAAGTGGAAATTTAATCATACTTTACTAAAAATGAAAAATTTTATTGTGTTCTGTATTGACCTGATATTTTAAGAATACTTTTTAAGGTTCATTTTTAATGTAATAACAAAAGGCTTCCTCGGCTTACATAAAATTGAAACAAAGTATGTTGTTAAGCTATTCCTAGTAATTTTTACAATTTTCAGGGTGTAAATAAGACATTGTGGTTTTAATTTTTGATCTGATTTCCTTTGGGGCCTATAGCTTCAGTTCACAGGGACATTAAAAATGAAATAATGTACGGGGGCCAACACAATTTCTGTGGCTTAAAAAATATACTGTGCTAAGGAAACAAAAATACTTGGTATTAGGTTGGTGCAAAAGTATTTGTGATTTTTGCCATTACTTTTAATGTAAAAGTATTTTACAAAAATTGCCGTTACTTTTACCCCAACACAATACTTTATAAACCAGAGTTGAAATTTTCATAACCCAATAGAACCAATGATATACTGGGGTTTTTTTGTTGTTTGTTTTGTTTAAATTGTTGCTTAGGGGTCTTTGTTTGTTTTTGAGACAGGATCTCTCACTCTGGTTGCCCAGGCTGAAGTACAGTAGTGCTGTCTCGGCTCAGTGCAGCCTCAACCTCCCGGGTTCAGGTGATCCTCCCACCTCAGCCTCCCAAGTAGCTGGGGCTACAGGTGCATGCCACCATGTCCAGCTAATTTTTTTTTTTTTTTTTTTTTTTGGTAGAGACAGGGTTTCACCATGTTGCAAGTAGTTTATCTGATGGTTTCTCTGATTTAGAGATCCACAAAGTATGGAAGGAAGGAGGGGGTGTGCCAGATCTCCTCTTTCCTACACATCCCACTTCTGCACCTTGAGAATCACTACATGTATTGAAAGATGTCATTGCTTAACAGTGTGGGGAAGCAGAAAAGAGTAAGAACTAGGTACCAAAGCAAAGAAGGGTTTGTTTGTTTTTTTGTTGCATGTCCTTGTACAGTGACCCTAACACTCCCTGTTGTCTTATATGGACCTCTTTTTACTCATACATGTTAACATCCTGGTTCCTGAAGAACATGATGAATTTGTGACCCTGCCAGACCAGTTTATAATGTACTAAGTACTAGCCATACCTCAATAATGAGCCAAGGAGAAAAACTGATGAGGAAATTAATAAACATGGCTGTTTTCTTGGGAATGGCCTGGATTGAATAGAATAAGGTGTTCGGGGAATATAAAAAACATCTGTATTAAAGATTGGACTGAATTTTTCCTGAATCAGTTTTGTCAGCCAGTGCTAAAATGTAATACCTTTCTTTAAGCAAACAGTGTCCATTTTGGTGGTATATGAGTATCTAGTTTGGATGAAGTAACCCCTTTTAACAGTAATCAATTTGCAGACTTAAAAAATAGAATCTTTAGTCAATCAAACAGGAATGTGAAGATATATAGTATTATGAAGATTTTAATGATGTATTTTTACCTACATTGTAAGTTGGATTTGCTGGTCAACATTTCTTACAAGACATCTTGTCAGAGAAATTTCTGCACTTAAAAATGAAATGTTGTGTTTTTATGTCCCTTGTAATTTCATTCTGTCATTTAAATGAGTGGCCCGAAAATCTTGCCAGAAATATGTTCAAAAATTCTATCCCTTTAAGGTCTTTTCCCTTAAAACTTTGAATTCAAAATTTATATTATAGTAAGTAAATGTTTTTCCTTAAGCTTATTTATATAAGCTTCCTGATAAATTAGGTAAATTAAAGCTTCCTGATAATTGATCTAAAGCATATTTTTATAAAGTATTTTGGAGGTTTTTTGACCTTCTGTATATATTCATATTACCCTCCTGCCTTCCATTAAAGTCATATTACTGTTAAGCTATAATTTTTTCCTGATAAAATTTTTCTGTTCTTTTCTGTCTGCATAGTTCCTCTGACTCTCAACTGTTGTCTTTTTTCTGTGCTTTCCTATTCAAACACATGCTTCAATGTTTGTGGCTCTTGCTTACAGGAAGAAGAGGTGGCGGAGTCTGGGGTAAGTGTAGAGATGAACGCAACTGGAATGAAGGTTGTGCGACTCTTAACATATACTGCATCCTTTTCATTAATGCACGCACATAAAGTAGCATGAATTCTATTAACCCTGTCAGCCTACATTCCTGACAAATGCCTTCTGCTAACAAGGTGAAAGTAGTGATAGAACTAGCTATTTTTCGTTTATTTTTCCACTGTTGATGTCCTATAAGTCCTTTTTAGATTTTAATTTAGCTAGGTCATTTAGATGATGATAATGATAATGAATTTGTTGTGTGCTTGCTATGTGCCATACATTGTTCTAAGCACTCTAAACAAATTATCTTACTTAATTCTACTACTACCCTATAAGGAAATACTGTTCTTTCCATGGTATGGATGGGAAAGGTTGAGTTGCCCAAAGTTTTAGAGTTCATTAATGGTGGATCCAAACCTAGGTAGTCTAATTCTAGAGTTCACACCACTTTCTTTTATTCAAATGCCACATTTTATTAAAGTAAATATGTCATATGAATGTATAAAAATGAATGAAAGATCTGTTTATGAAGGTTGCATTTTCCATCAGTTTTCCAAAAAGAGGCAGCCCTTATCCAAGCTGTACTATACAATTGAAGTAGAAGATGATTTTATTTCCTCAGACCCACTAATGCCACTTGCTTGTAGCATTGATTGAATTTTACTTGAAATTTTTACCAGCTTTAATTGAAGATTCCCTTATCTTTAAAGTTGTGATAGAATCAGCAACCACCACTATTTGTTATAGATTTAGGTCTCTACTTCTACATAGCTAAGTGTCCATTTAGAATCATAGAATGTTAAAGATCTTATAAATCATCTATCTAGTCCTTTCATTTTTAGATGAAGAAAGAGATGACTTTTGTGGATGAAGGGATTGCATAAGAAGAATTTTGTTATTTTAAGACTTGTAGTGAACCATGAAGTTAGAAGCTTTTATTACATGTAAGAAGAATTTTTTTGTGAGCCACCTTCTTTACTCGAGTCTTGTCTCATTTGTGGTCTTGTTTTCTGTCAGTGCTTGGTGAACTTGACTTTCCTTCTATTTTCTTTCTCCCTTCTCTGTGTGTTTCCCACGTATTTTCTTCTGGATCATAAATTTATGTCTTGGTCTCTTTTGGCTCTTCTCACCGAAAATAGAAATTGATACCTGGCTTTACTATTATAAAGAAGAATACTTGGACAATATCTTTTAGTGGGCGTTGGGTGTGTTTGAATGACTTATGTTAACGTGTTTCACTGTTCATTCAGCTTTAGGGTTGCACTGTGTGATGCTTGCAAACATTAGATATATTTATTTTATATCGGAGCATTTTTCTGTTTTCAAAGTAGTTTAGAAAACATTTTATTGATATTTATCACAGTGTTTTTGTTAGAATTTTGTGTCTCTCCTAGATTTGTCAACACCTACTTTTTTTATATTAAGATAAAATTATTAAATATTTGTGTTAAAATTTGCTCCTAAATAGCTGCAACTTGATTTTACTGCATTTCTTTGAATTCAAGACATCGTCAATTGTTGGGCATATTGTTCTTTTATCTACTACTAAGGAAAATCACTGCAGTGTCCTGTTACCACTGAGAATTTCTACTTTATGCTTATTGAAGGAGCTCTTATGGACTTGGCTATGGATTTTTATCACATCAAAACTGAATTTTTAAAAATCAATATTTTTATTTCCATAAAAAGGAAAATATAAGCAAAGTAAATTGGTTTAGATTTTCCTAAAATTTCTTTATATTCAAAATATGAATCTTCTGAAATGTTTTCTTTTAGAGTCATTAGCTTCTGAATTTTGTTTTCCAGAACCCTCCTCCCCCATACAGTATTGCCCTCTGTGCCATCCAATGTGTTGGTAATGCACCATTTCTTTGAAAAACCACAAAAGAACCGAAAGCTGCTGGTGCTGGGCTCTCAGGCTAGCTTTGGAAATACTTAGAGTTAGTTTTCTCTTGTCACTTGCTTTGGGAATGTTCTTGAACTTGTCAGATTTATTACTTCGTTATAATCATTTGGTCCTTGAAGGTTAAAAGGCTAATTCACTAATGTCATTGGATTTTCTTTCAAGCCATTCTGCAAGTTTTGAGGTTCCTGCATGTGTAAATAATGTCTTGTCATAGTTTCTGCCAGGCTAATAGCAATTGAAAGTTGCCACTGAGTGTAAGATATACCCCTATTTGAGAGATCTTAAAATGTGAAAGAAAAAAATGCCATAACACTTTTTCAACTGTATTTCACTTAATTTGCAATGAAAGCATTAGGATTTTAGTGTTTATTTTAAAGTAGATAGATGAGCACTATGGTCTTTGTATTTAGAATATTTTTATATAAAAATAAAGCTTAATTTAGAATCCGTAGATAACCATATTATTTTGGAATGGCGAAATAAAATACCATCTAAATAAAAATTATATATAATTTTGTGTTTGTTAGACTTGTTAGAAAGGACAAACATCGTTGCAGTTGCTGTTTTCCATTGGTTCTAGGTGCAGTCATTGTAGGATGTTTGCCAAAAAGAGTAGAGTCGGGTGAAGCTGTAGCTTGTTTGAATTGTGGTTATTTCCACCCAGCTTGCAATTCTGTCACATTCACAGGCGTTAAAAAAGTGATGTCCCAGATCCTCAGTTCTAGAACCCAAATATTGCCTAACCATTCCATATGTGAGTAGAAGCATTGAGTTTTTCCTGCATTCTGATTTCTGACTATATTGAATTGCGTATAAATGCTGTAAATTTTCAGCTAATATGTTATTGGTAGTTCTCTTTGAGTTTTGGCCAAAATAATGGTTACTGGTAAAATTGGTTAACATGCTCAGAGTGGGCCTGCTATAATGGTAGCGGCAATAGCATGTCGAAAGCAGAACAACAAGCAAAACTACTTTAGAACCCTCATTGCTAAAGAACCCTGGTTCAGAGATTTGGCTGAGGATGGACTTGTCCTGGTCCAGACTCTTGCCATATCTTCAATGCATGGGTGGCCTCCAGGACCAGAGGAATGATTTTTCTTGTTACTGTTGTGCCATGGGTTGCATAGGCACAAACACAGGCCTGTTGGAACATGCCACTCAGGGGGCCATTGTTATCCTATTCTTTTGAATTCTGTACTTTGCCAAATCCTGTTCTTAATTCAGAACATCACCATATGTGCCAAATTACTTTACATTAATGCTCTTCATCTTTTAACTCATTTACATCAGCATGCAATAGCATTAACAGAACAAAATCTTTTAATCTTCAATCTATACTTAGTTCTCTACAGCCCCTTATTGTGATTTTCATCTTCTTACAGGTCACTGAGTCAAGGAAGCACAAATTCAAACATGCTGGATGTTCAGGGAGGTGCTCACAAAAAAAGGGCACGCCGCAGCTCTCTACTTAATGCCAAGAAGCTATATGAGGATGCCCAAATGGCAAGGAAGGTGAAGCAGTATCTTTCCAGTCTGGATGTAGAGACAGATGAGGAGAAGTTCCAGATGATGTCATTACAGTGGGAGCCTGCGTATGGTACTTGTGAGTATGAGTTTTCATTTATGTGACACTAAAGAATACAACAAAATAAAAACTTACTACTCTAGAATTATGCCTAAGTCCCAAGAAAATTAACTTTCACTCACAAAAGATTACTGGCATACCTTAAGCATCATGTGATCCAGTTAACCACGTACTGAATCCCATCCATTCCTGATGCCTATGCCATCCAAAAAATAGAGAAACAAGTAGATCTTTAAGAAGCCTTTAAGTCTTTTAAAAACTGGATCATTATAGAGGAGCCTTTCTGTTGGAGAACATTTTTACATTCATCCCTAAAGAGTAAACATAAGGGGAATTTTTACCCCTTTTTATTTCATGGATAATATGTACCAACTAGAAAATATAAGACATTTGATTAAAACACCAGTGATAATAGGTACCTTACAGGTGCCAGTAGTAAGGTAAAACAAAAAGAATCAGACACATTCTGATATTAGGTAGTCTCCAGAAAATATGATGAAAAAGATCATGTTCTCAATACAAATTTTTTTAATTAAATACAAGCAAGAGAATGCATATATCTTTGGATCAAGGAAATTATGAGTTCTAAGAGCAGAAATCAAAGATAATGAAATATATACTGTTATAACAAAATAATTGTAATTCTTAAGTTGTAGATTAAGGCCAGGCATGATGTGTCACACCTGGAAACCTAGGCAGGAGGATCACTTGAGGCCAGCTTTCGCAACTCAGAGAGACCCCATCTCTACAAAAAAAAAAAAATTAAAATTAGCCGAGTGGTAGTGCTAGCAACTTGGGGAGGCTGAGGCAGGCAGGTCACTTGAGCCCAAGAGTTTGAGGCTGGAGTGAGTTAGGACTGTGCCACTGCTCTCCAGCCTGGGCAACATAGTGAGACTCAGTCTCTAAAAAATAAATAAATATAAACACACACACACACAGAGTGGGTTAAATTTGCCCATAAAAATTGCAATAGAATTTTATTTGAAAATTCCTAATTGACAAGGGGTAGTAATCATCATGGATTGACCCTAAGATTGATAAATGATATGGTATTTGCATAGTAATTTTTAAAAGTATGTCAAAAGAAATAATCGAAAACAGGAAGTGGAAGTAGAACCAAATACTGATTTTTAAAATTTCAGTTTTGACAATTTTTAAATAAGGGTAAGGAGCCTTTTAATAAGTGCTATAATCAAAACAATATCATGAATGCTTCTACATATAAGAAAAGATTTGGAGTATGATGGGAAGAATACCTACGAAAGGATAGAGGCAGAATTTGAGTTTCATTTATTACCATTTGAGTAAGATTTTCTTCATCTTTGGTCCCTGTTTTCTCGAATGTAAAACTTTAGCAAGGGTTGGGAATACATTTTGTTTCTGTGATTCTTTCTACATCAAAGTTACTGAATTTGGAAAAAGAAATTTTGAAAAGCTAACAGTTACTGAGAGCATTCAACATTCTGGCTGCTACATATTAAATAGTACATGTTAAAGGTAAAAGCTGAAAGAGTATATAGAACCTTTAACATTTATTCATGTTTTAAAGTTCAAAGCCACATACATATTTATTAAAGCCTTCTGACCCAGCTTTGAGTCATCATCAAAGTTATTTTTTCCCAGGTAATTTGATACAGACTTAATCATCTTGTGGTTATGAAACACAGTTTATATTCACTGTCATACCTTCCTCTTCTTACACCCACCCCAGACTTGTGTCTGTCTTTTCTCGTAACACTAAATGATGTCCCATGCTACATATTTTATATCTATTTGAAATGAGAAAATCTTTAGGCCTTTCTTTCTTAAACTGGATTTGAACATTTAGTTCAATGCATGTTCCTTTAATTTGGTTTGAGCATATTTATAATGCATAATTGATTTTTAAATGTTTAAATAGTCACTCTCCCAAGCCCAAACAATAGTGGATTTCTGAGCATTATAGAATTTGGTTCTTCCTAATTAATTAGAATATATGTGGTTTTTGTCATTCATCTGTGAACTCTTTTTATTTTTAAAGTAGGCTCAGGGTTTTTTTCTTTGTACTGTAGCAGTTATTAAAATAAGATGTCATTGATTAGTATTGACCAATCAATGAGAGAAGGATGAAAGTATTTCATGGTTCTAAACAAAGATGATAACCTCTTGGATTCAATTAGTTGGTGAGCCACTGCATATTTTCTCCTAGGGTCCGTGCGTTTTGACTTTCTAAGATATTCTGTGATTCGTATCATCCCACATATTGTCTAGCTGTCTTAATAAAAGCATAATAGCTATTATAGCTGTGTTGAGACAGTTTAGATATCTGTTTTTGCTTTTATCTTGATGTTTAAAACAAATACTTCATGAAGTACTGAGGCTGCACCTGCATGGAATATATCCACCCTGGATAACCTAAGGATTAAAAGTACTCCCTGATGGAAGAATGTCTTCCCCTTGGACTGTCAGTATTGGTTTCATGTGAAGGAGGCAGCTTTTATAAGTCAGGGTTCTCAGTTTTTTATTCTCACATTCATTTTCAAGAAACCTATGGATTTATAAAAACACTATCTCTGGTTTTCTTCTGTTAGAGCTGTTGAGATAAGTTCACTTATTTATTCAACAAATACCTATTAAGCATCTGTTTTCAGTCAGTAACTGGCACATAAGGATGTAGTAACAAACAAAATGCATAGTCTTTACTCTCTAGTAGGTTAAAGCCTAATGAAAGGAACAGAGAGGATAAAGCCTGATGAGAGTATAGGACTGATGAGAGAAAAGGTAAGCGAGTCAAGTCAAGGGGGCAGGCTGATGGCAAATCATGCAGGGTCATGTAGGCCTTGTTTTAGGGATTCGGGTCTTTATTCTAAAAGCAGGGGCAAGTTAAGGTTTGTGCAGAAGGAGAAGGAAAATGATATGATCAAATACTCATTTTGGAAGAGTTACTCTTCTATGAAGAATGCCTTGAAGGCATGCTAGAATTGATACAGTGAGAAAAATATTTCAGTAGTAAAGAGAGAATGTTAACTTGACCCTCAGCAGAGTGATGATGGAGCTAATTAACATGGATTCAAGAATTATTTAGGGCTGGGTGAGATAGCTCACATCTGTAATCCCAACACTTTGAGGAGGCTGAGGCATGTGGATCACCTGAGGTCAGGAGTTCGAGACCAGCCTGGGCAACGTGGTAAAACCCCGTCTCTACTAAAAATACAAAAATAGGCCAGGTGCAATGGCTCACACCTGTAATCCCAGCACTTTGGGAGGCTGAGGCAGGAGAATCACTTGAACCCTTGAACCCAGGAGGCAGAGGTTACAGTCCCGGGACCATTGCACTCCAGCCTTGGCAACAAAAGCGAAGCTCTGTCTTAAAAAAAAAAAAAGAAAAAAAAAAAATGCCAGGTTTTGTGGCAGGTGCCTGTGATCCCAGCTACTCGGGAGGCTGAAGCAGGAGACTCCATTGAACCTGGGAGGTGGAGGTTGCAGTAAGCCAAGATTGCACCATTGCACTTCAGCCCTGGCGACAGAGAGAAACTTCATCTCAAAAAATTTTTTAAAAAAGAATTATTTAGGAGATCAAATTAACAACTTATTCTACAAAAATTTTAGAGATAACATTTTTTATCTGACTCACCAAGCAATGGAGATAACATTTTATAGTACTTAACTGAAATTCCTGCTAAGAAAA
This sequence comes from Papio anubis, assembly GCF_008728515.1. Classification (NCBI taxonomy): domain Eukaryota; kingdom Metazoa; phylum Chordata; class Mammalia; order Primates; family Cercopithecidae; genus Papio; species Papio anubis. The sequence goes on along the minus strand of NC_044980.1, from coordinate 124,244,826 downwards.
TTAATCTATTTTATTTTTTGTACTAAAAATAGATGGTTTTAAAGTAACCATTTATTATTGCCAGTGGTGATAACCTTGCCTAAAAACATTCAGTTACTTATTTCTTACTCTCTCCTATTAGTGACCAAGAATTTAAATGAGAAAAGATCAGCCAAATCATCTGAAATGTCCCCAGTGCCTATGAGGTCAGCTGGCCAAACAACTAAAGCCCACTTGCATCAACCCCACAGAGTAAGCCAGGTGCTTCAGGTGCCAGCTGTTAATTTGCACCCCATCCGGAAGAAGGGACAAACAAAAGACCCTGCATTGAGTGAGTATTCACCATTAATATTACATCCATTTAACTGAAATTTCCAGGGGAGTTAGAATGAAAAATAATTACAGATGTTCAGGAGATAAGCTGTTGTAGGTTGTGTAATATAATCATCATTTCATGAATCAAAAAGTGTTTCATTTTGACTGTAGATGTTTGCTGACAGCATACATGTTTTAAATGCCAACATTGGATTTCCTATAATACTGAAATCTGTTGATTAATAGAAAATTTACAGCAAAGCATTTTGGGTACCAGGGGCTTACTGCATTCAAAGGTGTATTTAATGTAATATCTAATACAGACACAATCTACAAAAACTGTGGAAATGAAGTTGCTTATTCCAAAAATGACTATACGTTGTTTTTTGTCTTTAGTGACCCCTTTTGAAAACCTAGTTAGGAAACAAGAGAATGTAACTTTTATAAAGTATAGACCACACTTTTTTTTTTTCTGTTAGGCCTTGTAGTCATTATTCATATTATTTTTATTTGTTGTTTTAACAGTATCATTATTTTAGCCTTTTAGGTGAGAAGCTAGATTAGATTTGGTTCCTAGCATGATTACTTAGACCATGAATTATATGTAGTATATGTTTAGTAGAACTTTGTTCATTTAATGTGTTGTTGTTTGAGATACAAAGTTGAATAAGAAATTCCCCCTCCTTTGCCAGATTTTCAGTCTGGTGATGTAGACACTCACACAGATAACTTCAGTGTAATGTGTCTTCTTGTTATGCCAGGGGTATATGCAGAACATATAAAAGAACAAAACAAAACAGAGGTAACTTAGAGGTAAGATAGGGCTTCAGAAGAAGGCTTTTTGGAAATAACGTCTAAGCAGCCTGAAAGGCTGGTGACAAAGAAGATGATTAGGCAAAAGTTCCAGAGAAGTTGCTTCAGGCCGAGGAAACAGCTTGGTATGTGCAAGAAACTACGAGCACTTTGCTGACTCTGAGTGGAAATTGCATGCAGTGTTGACAGACAATAATAATTAAAGCTGACACTTGGAGAGCACTTACCGAGTGCCAGGCATGGTTCAAATTATGCTTTATTAATTTTATATGTCAGTCTTCATAGTAATGCCACAAGATAAGTGGTATTTTACCCTCATTCTGCAAAAGAAGCGTAGAGGCTAAAGGAAGGCTGACTGGCTTTAAATCTTTGCCTTTAACCACTGTACTAAACAGCTTCCAAGATGCAGAGAATGAAGACAGGTATGCTGAAATTACAATGTGCCATGCCAAAGGAAAGTTATCAGTGAGAAGCCATTGAAGAGATTTGAACAAGGGAAGATTATGGTTCAAATTATGTTTGAGAAGGACTGTAGTAAGGATCACAGCAGGACTGGAGATAGAGAGCTCAGATGGAAAGCTGGTCTAACAGTTAAGTGAAAGTTGCCCGGGGCCTGGACTAGTTTGGTGGCTATGGAAATGGAGAATTGGGTGCAGAATTGGTGAAGTTGATGAATTTGTTGGTAGGAGTGAGAGAGGGACAAAGTTAGCTCTGGTTTTTTTTTACTTGAATATCACCACTTGAGAGGCAACATTACTTGTACCATGTAGCTTGCTTGCCTGCTTGCTTTTTTTTTTTTTTTTTGGAGACAGTCTTGCTCTGTCGCCCAGGCTGGAGTTTCTGTGGCGCGATCTTGGCTCACTGAAACCTCCATTTCCCAGGTTCAAGCAATTCTTGTGCCAGCCTCCTGAGTAGCTGGGATTACAGATGCTTGCCAGCACACCTGGCTAGTTTTTGTGTTTTTAGTAGAAATGGGGTTTCACCATGCTGGCCAGGCTGGTCTCAAACTCCTGACTTCAGGTGATCCACCCACCTCAGCCTCCCAAAGTGCTCGGATTACAGGTGTGAGCCACCACGCCTGGCCCCGTATAGGTTTCTTCATTTCTTATTGTAATATGGCTGTTTATATGATAAGTATGTTTATATTACATTTAATGAAGGGTAGTGTGAGTATAGTATGATCTAAATTTTTTCGTTGTCCAGTGGCTGCTTGTTACTATGTCAAAATCCTCATCAAAGTTTGCTTACTTTATGTTTTGGTTTTTTGGGGGGTTTTTTGTTTTAAGTCAGAATCTCACTCTGTCACCCAGGCTGGAGTGCAGTGGTGCGATCTCAGCTCACTGCAACCTTCGCCTCCCGGGTTCAAGCGATTCTCCTGCCTTAGCCTCCTGAATAGATGGGATTACAGGTGTGCGCCACCACGCCTGGCTAATTTTTGTATTTTTAGTAAAGATGGGGTTTCACCATGTTAGTCAGGCTAGTCTTGAACTCCTGACCTCATGATCTGCCCGCCTCGGCTTCCCAGAGTGCTGGGATTACAGGTGTGAGCCACTGTACCCGGCCACTTACTTTATGTTTTAGGAACAGTGTCTATAGCTCTTTGACATTTCTTAGAGAAGATAAATGTAAAAACATCAATATATTGAAACCATTGCTAGGTTTGAGGTACACTAAAGAGGACCAGATGTTGGACAAGGGTAATGAGAACTTTAAGGAATCTTTCCACTGTGCTGCATACTATTTTTCTATACATTCATGATTCTTTCTGTTGTTTACTTCTCTCCTGTAGTGTGAATTTAGTGCTCTTGAAAAGGGCTGGACTGGCAGCCCTGCAGCCTCTTCTGTATACCCACAGCACAGATGCACCGCAGGTAGTGACAGTGCCAAAATCCCCACACTGCCCCTGCTACATGCCTCGCCCTGACTTGGAGAGGCCACCTCTAGAGGGGAGGGAAGAGTTTGAATCCATGCCTTCTTTTTGAAGATTTCAAATCACTGTGTCAATTGTGGGAGGTGGGGCACAGCACTCAGACTGTTAAATTTATTTCCCTTATACCACAAAGCACAGACAAACTAATATAATCTGGTCCATGCTGACCAGCTGAATTTGAATGGATAACCTAGAGGTGAGAATCTCTGTGTGCCATTACCCAGTCATTTAGTCCCTGTTTGTCATTTACACATTTCAATTGACTACACTAGCCATTGTGTATCATAGCTTTAGTTACATAGTGATTTAGGCAACTATGGACATTTTAATTGTGAAATGACGCTTATTTGCATCTTTGCTTTTACTTTTAGATACAAGTTTACCTCAGAAAGTTTTAGGAACAACTGAAGAAGTAAGTGGTAAGAAACATACAGAAGACACTATTTCTGTGGCATCATCTTTACATTCTAGTCCTCCTGCATCTCCTCAAGGTTCCCCTCACAAAGGTAAGACAAAACATTTCAAACTAGTTCTTGTTAAACTAAACAATACTTTATAGCACATACTTTGCTTTTCAATCTATAGCAATAATTGTAAATCATTAAGAAAAGCATAACTCCTAATGCTTTTTGAACTTTGATGTGTTGTATTGCATTATTCAAATGCTTTTTGGGTATTATGCATCATGTAACTAGGACTCCAGTATTCAAAGTGTGATCCTAAACTTCAGCAGACAGCAAGCATGGATAAGAATGAAGGCAGAAGCCATAGTTTTGGTGCAAATTCTTGGTGTCGTCATTCCAGTTTCCTATATTTGGACATTTCTATGAAGTGTTTGCAAATAAAAGTTTCTATAAGAGATTGTTTTTAGGCCAGGCACAGTGGCTTATGCTTATAATACCAGCATTTTGGGAAGCTGAGGCGGGTGGATCACTTGAGCCCAGGAGTTGGAGACCAGCCAGGGCAACATGATGAGACCCCATCTCTGCAAACAATGTAAAAATTAGGCATGGTAATGTGCCTGTAGTCCCAGCTACCTGGGAGGCTGAGGTGAGAGGATCGCTTGAGCCTGGGAGGCAGAGGTTGCAGTGAACTGTGATTGTGCCGTTGTACTCCAGCCTGGGCAACACAGCAAGACCCCATCTCAAAAAAAAGAAAGAAATTGTTTTTAACCAACTATAAGATTTAGGAAAACAAATACTTAGGTTGATGGTTTTCCTTTTTTTAGTAATAGAGTATTACCTTTTTTAAAATTAGGATTTAAAATAACCTGTACTCTTGTGGATTTTTTACTTACACAGAATCTCATGAGGTGAAAAACTGAAATTCTTCTTGTTCATTTACATGTTTTCATAATTCAGACTGGAGCATTTCTTTTTGCGGCCAGCCTGGGCAGTGTGCAGCAGATGCCACTTCATGTTAGCTGCACATGTAGCATTCTAAATATAGTGTGTATTTCTTATATTGACCCTTCACATTCTGTGTGTACCCTGGAGAGAAAGGGGATTTAGTTCTGACGTCTTCTTTACAGATGTAAAAGAAGTACATATTTAAATAATCACACCAGAGAATGGTACATGGTCAGAGGGAAGACAGACTTATTATTCTAACAGGAGAGAGAAGCTTCCAGAGCTTGCTTCAGCTTCCAGGCTCTAAGTTTATTCTCACTCTGCAGAGCTCTTTCTTATTTTTGCCACCTGTGTGGCAATTATGTACAGTGATGTCAGACCTGAGTTTGAACCGTGATTCTGTCCTCCACTGTAGCTGTGTTACTACAAGTAATTTATTTATACGGTCAGGTTTTCTGTCTAAGATGGGAAAAAGACCATCTAGGCCGAAGCAGGTGAATCACCTGAGGTCAGGAGTTCAAGACTAGCCTGGCCAAGATGGTGAAACCCACCTATATTAAAAATACAAAAAAATTAGCCAGATATAGTGGCACACGCCTATAGTCCAACCTACTCAGGAGGCCAAGGCAGGAGAATTACTTGAACCCAGAAGGCGGAGATTGTAGTGAGCCGAGATCGTGCCATTGCATCCCAACTAGTTTGGTGGCTATGGAAATCAAGAGAGAACTGGATGCAGAATTGTTGCCCAACCTGGGTGACAAGAGCAAAACTCCATCTCAAAAAAGAAAAAAGAAAAAGACCATTTATTTCATCTATTTTGAGAGCCTCTTATATGGTTTAAATGAAATAATATTTATAAAGCCTGATGTGTGGTAAGTGTTTAGTGAATTGGAATGTCTCTTTTCTTTCTCTGCTGCCACCTCAGGACACCATAGCTCCATTACTTACTTGCTTTTTTCATCCTCACATAGCTGAGACTGGTTAGGTTTTTTTCATTCAGATTTTACTAAAGAAAGCTTAATAAAAATGAAACAGGAGATATAAACAGTGCATATTGTAGGTGTATTTATAAAACACAGATTTTGATACCGTTATAGCTCATATATAAATTTTTTGTGGCACACAGACCTATGTCATCACTTTCCTTGTCTGTGTGGTCCTATCCATTGCACCCCTTACCAGATCTTGCGGTGTAGGATAAGCTGCAGTGCCTGCAGTCAGACAGATGGTCCAAATGAACAGTGTCCATATGCTTCTAATGCTCTTTCAGGAACATCTTTACACTCCTTACCCCTTTTAGAGACTGCTCAGAGGTCCATCCCATTATAGATAATTCTAACTAGTAGGATCTGATTTGGTATTTTATGCCTAAATGTGACTTCTGGCAAGAGGTATTAGGAACAGGAATTCCTCCATTGCTCTTATTCCCAACAAAATCTACACTCAACACTCGAATAGAGAAGTCTTTTTTCCATTGTCTTTCATTGTGTAGCCAACAGTTGAACACCATGTTTATAGATTTGTGAGCTTCTCTTAGTAATGTTTGGAATTCTTAGAAGCCTGAAGAAAATCTTCTCTTCAAAACTGTTTCAGCTTGTTCTTGCATGTGTACTGTCAAAACCCCAACCAAGTATGATCCTTCTATTTGTGTAGACAGGTTTTTGCCAGTAATCTATGATTGAACAAAACTGTCATTATGCTCAGAGTAAATTATTAGGATCTGTTCCTGGTTCTTATTAAACTTTGAGATCTGTTCTTTGTTTTCTTATGATTAAGAAAATAAACCTATCTTCATGTTTTGCGTGAGGATAGTTTCAACAAGTACTTTAAAAAGAAGTCGAGACCTTAAACATTATCTACCCTAGTGTTTAAGAAAAGCAGTCTCTCCACCTTGGATCTACAACAGGATCAGAAAATGAGCTTTATAAATATACCTGTTGTATGTACTATTTGTATGTCTTACTTGGTTTTTACTAAGCTTTTTCATAGGAAAATCTACTTACAATTCTAGACCTACATAGTTACTTAACAAAAATAATTCTAGTTACCTGATATTTTTGTGATATTTTTCCTTATGATTTTACCAGCTTGGCTTCCTTTCAACAGTTTTTTTGTTTTTGTTTTTGTCACCAGCTTGTGCTGATAAAGGTAATCTTTCTCCTGCATTCTGTCTTGCAATAACTGATGTGTATATGTTATATATAAGTAGATTTTTTCCATGCATTAAAAAATATGTTGCTAGATTTCAATTTTTCAGATATTTTCAAGATGTTAGAATTTTTAAATAGTGAAATATTATGTAAACAAGGCTAATTGTGATTGACCATGTCAGGGTTTTTGCATCTCTCCCTCCAGTTGGCAGTATCATATCTGATCACAGCAGCAAGATCAGTGGCCAGAGCTGCCCCGGAATAGGTGGGGCTTACTTGCAAAAGAAAATCCTTCAGATTACCAGGAGCACAGCCAAAAGAACAGACAGTACTGAGAAGGCCACTGAGGAGAATAGAGACAGGACAAGTTGTGAGAACACAACCAGAAAAAGAATGACATCCCCGTTTAGAAGACTTAGGGAAAGAATGCTTTCAAGGGAAAGACTAGTCAACAGCCAAAAAGAGGACACAGATCACAATCAAGCTACAGAAAGCTGTGAGAAAGTGAAGGATGTTGGAAGCAACATCAAAGATGAGAAAGGGAGTGCCATCTTCAATTCAAATAGCCAAGGCAACAGTAACACTTTAAACTGCTTCTATACGCGATTCAAGTCTAAAAGGAGGAAGACACTCTGATGAAGTTCCTTATTTTATTTTAGTGTTAAGTTTGTTTTCAGTTATTAATGTATACATGGCTTAAATTAAACCATTTGTCAAAGCTTAGGCAGACAACTTAGTAAAATACTATTTATAAGCACTTTAAAATGCCTCATTTGTACATACGTTATTTTACTAATGTATTGAGTTAGTAAATTTTATACTCTTGTTTTCTGTAGTTGACTTTATTTTCTACTGTTAGCTGAATCTGTGAGTGAAATATGTAGAGGAGGCTTTTTTATCCTCTACTTTTTACATATCTTTGGGGGAGAAGGGACTAGTCTAACATAGCAATTTCAGAGTCATCTGGAAAACTTGTTAAAAAATGCAATTACTGTGTCCCACCCCAGACTTCATAAACCTGAATTGCCAGAAATGAGATCCGGAATATTTATTTTAATTGGCTTGCCAGGTGGTTCTTAGTATTATTATATTTGAGAAATACTGATCAAACAGACATAAGAATGAAATTATTTTTAAAACAATGAAGCAAGACGATTATGTAGAGCAATGACTTTTTCTTTTGAGGAAGAAGGTATTTATTTATTTTTAATTTACTTATTACATCCATTTTCTTGGTCCTCTTGAAATTTGACTAATCAGCTCATGGACATTGACAAATAGCAATGATCCCAAGTTCAGAGATGTTTGATAGAAGTCAGAAGACTGGCTTGTCTTGGCTTACCCTGTTCTGGGCCACATAGGCCAAGTATAAATCACACGTTTTCTGGGCCTTTTTCTCTTTGAAATAGTTAACAAAATGACTTAATAAGGTTACTGTGCAACAAATTATTCCTTAAATGACTTGAGTTATATGTGAATAACTCCAAGATCCATAAACAGAGAAGGACCTTGGAACTAAGGATGTTGTCATCCTCTTTCTGCATGAAGATGAGGCCCTGAGAATTCCTGTAACATACCCAAAGCCTGTGATTCTTCCTAATGACATTTCTAGGTATTGCCCAAAGACCACATATCTACTAAACCCTACTCTCCTCTGTGAGCAAGAAGATATTTTTCACTTCTTTGAGACCCATCCCTCGTTGGGATTACTAGGGCATTTTCTTTTTCTTTTATTTCTCAACAATAGTTTGGTTTCTTCCAATTATCAAAATAGATTATTATGTACATTAGCCATTCTGTTGAAGATTTGTTTTTGGGTCCTTCACCTCAATGCATCCCTAGAATCCAGAAGAACATCTGTCTAGTTGTCTGCTGTGCAGTAAGTCACAGAACAACATAGAACATGTAGATGCTGTTTTTTTCTATAACACATTATTAAAAATGTATCCACTTAGCTGTTTAATATTCTGCAAGGTTGGTGAAGAAAAAGGAAACTAAGTCTGACACTCAGTTTAAACCTAAAACAATTTTAAAAACTGAAACAGGCTGAGCACAGTGGCTCACACCTGTAATTCCAGCAATTTGGGAGGCTGAGGCAGGAGGATCGCTTGAGGCCAGGAGTTGAAGACCAGCCTGGGGAACATAATGAGACCTCATTTCTGCAAAAAGTTTAAAAATAACTGGGTGTGGAGGTGCAGACCTGTAGTCCCAGCTACTTGGGGCTGAGGCAAGACGACCACTTGAGCCCAGGAGTTCAAAGCTGCAGTGAGCTATGATCATGCCACTGCACTGTAGCCTGGGCAACAGAGCAGGACCCTGTGTCTAAAAAATAAAAATAGTCTAAAACGGTGACTCTCAACTCAAGACAAGACTTCTTAGGTGGGATATGCAGAATATCTGGGGTAAGTATATATAGTTTGGTAAAGCAAAAATGTAATTCTTTCCCTTGAGTCCTGGACTCCCACCCCTATCCTTACTTCAAGATGGTATTTTGGATTCAGAATAGGTCATGAAATATTCATATTAATCAAAGGAAGGAGCATTGGGTTAAAAAGAAGTTGAGAAACCCTAAAGACATGTACTTTTTAATATTTGTAATGTTCTTATTTTATTAAATGATTATTATAGCTGTGGGAGAGCCTGAGACAGATGTACCTTTAAACTAGTTTTCTTAGTAACACTGGACTTTGACTGTCTTTTTCTTGAATGTAGTTGTATTGGTGTGGATGGGTAGGTGAATGGATATGTAGGGGGAATATGTAGGGGAATGTGTGGAGATATAATTGGCACCATTATATCTACGTAGATGGAAACTAAAATTGCTTCTACTTTGTCTTCTGTTATTTTTGTGGGGTTTTTTTTCATCCTTCCCCCTACTACCCCTACCCTATGTTCCCTTTTTTTGTAGTTTGATCAATGCTCTTTTCTTGTTCAGGTTACACACTTATTCCATCAGCTAAATCTGACAACTTGTCTGACTCCAGCCATAGTGAGATTTCTTCACGGTCCAGCATTGTGAGCAATTGTTCTATTGACTCCATGTCTGCAGCTCTACAGGATGAACGGTGTTCCTCTCAGGCCCTGCCAGTCCCTGAACCCACTGGGGCATTGGAAAAGACAGAGCACCCCTCAGGGATAGGAGATCATAGTCAACATGGCCCTGGGTAAGCATCATTGTCTGTGTTCATAACACAAAACCCAAGCCAAGTGGCCACTGCAAGCAGTGCTCCCTAACTTGACCTTGGACCTCCCATGGGGTAATTGCAGAGTTATCCATAAAAGAATATGTGGGCCAAGCACATATTCTGTATTCTGAATATGTAAATAAGCACTATTTTGAAAGATGTATGGGTGTTCATTTTCGAAGTGTTACTAAATTCAAGTAACTTTTTATCTTTATGTATCTTTCCAATCAGAACTCAAAGTGCATCTGCTATTTATATAGGGGAGATAATTTTTGAAATTCTGGCTGTTATAGGTTAATCAAAAAGGTTGTATATTGGAAAGTGCCTCCAGTGCTGTGCACACTGTAGACAGGTTGGGAGAGTAGGACTAGCCCTTGATCCCTGTTCTCTGAAAGTGTAATTTGGGGAGTAAGAATAATCACCTAGCAAAGGTTAATTTAAAAAAAAAAATTAACTCTAAATTTCTGTTTAGAATCAAGCAACATGGAAATCTTTGAGAAAGTTTATTTTAACTGATAAATATTGTGAAATCTGGTCTACTTTAATATGAAAAATTTAAGATAAAGTATTACCACATTTATAAAGGTTTCTAAACTTTGATCTCTACACCAGAGGTCAACAAATGTTTTCTATAAAAGTTACATAGTAAACACTTTAGACTTCTCAGGCCATAAGGCCTCTGTCACAACTACTCTGCTATTACACCAGAACAGCCATAGACAACACATAAACAAATGGCATGACTGTGTCCCATTAAAACTTTATTTACAAAAATGAGCAAAGGGACCACCAGATTTGGCCCTGGGCTGTAGTTTGCTACCCTCTGCTCTATACTGTAAATGAGGGGTTTACAAACTCTTTGTAAAGGGCCAGGTAGTAAAATATTTTTGCCTTTGCAGGCTACATATGGTATCTGTCACAAATTCTTCCGGTTTGGTTTTGTTTTAAACCTTTTAAAAGGTTTTGCTGCAGACCATACAAAAACAGGCTGTTGGCTAAATTTGGCCCATGAGCTGTAGTTTGGGGACCCCTGCTATAAATGATTCATTTCATAGGTAATTGGGGAAGTTGCTGTTTACTTGGCACTGTACTGGGCTAACCTCAGAGATACGTTGAAAAATAAAACATGATTCTTCAAGTTGGGAACTTTTAATTCTGTATGCATGGACAGTAGTCTAATATTGTGATGACCAAGAATGAATATGTATACTTAATGTTATTCATTTCAGATCTCATCTTTGCATTTTCATTTAAAATCAGTTCAAGAAAAATACTTGCCAGGCATACCTCTGGTCCATCCCAGCTGCTGGGGAGGCTGAGGTGGAGGATCACTTGAGCCCAGGAGTTAAAGGCTACAGTGCACCATGATCGTGCCTATAAATAGCCACTGCACTCCAGTCTGGGCAACAGAGTGACACCTGTCTCAAAAAAAAAAAAAAAAATTTAAAATTTAAAAAGAAAAATGCTAAGGAAACTTTGCTAAGCATTTGAGTTTCTTTACTGTGTCTTCTGAGTGTTAACTAAATACTTACAAGGAATTTAGTGATAAATAATGATAATACTGTTTTCTTCATGATGTTTTGGCGTGAACACTTGTGGTACATGCTCTGTAATTTCTCGTAGGCAGTAATAACTTGAAATAGAGAGAAGATAGTTTTTCCAGCAAGCCTGTAAATTACTTCTAATTGTACATTGTCTCCAATTTTAGGTGGACACTCTTGAAGCCATCTCTAATCAAGTGTTTAGCTGTCTCATCGTCTGTGAGCAGTGAAGAGATTTCTCATGAGCATGTCATTATAGAAGCAGCTGACAGTGGTCGTGGAAGTTGGACTTCGTGTTCAAGCAGCTCCCATGACAACTTCCAAAGCCTTCCCAACCCAAAAAGCTGGGATTTTTTGAACTCTTACAGACATACCCATTTGGATGACCCCATTGCTGAAGTTGAACCCACTGACTGTGAGCCCTATTCCTGTCCTAAAAGCTGCTCTAGAACTTGTGGGCAGTGCAAAGGAAGCCTAGAGAGAAAGAGTTGGGCCTCCTCCAGTTCTCTCTCTGACACGTATGAACCAAACTATGGGACAGTTAAACGGAGAGTATTGGAGAGCACCCCAACTGAGTCATCTGAAGGCTTGGACCCCAAGGATGCCACTGACCCAGTTTATAAAACTGTGACTTCAAGTACAGAAAAGGGCTTGATTGGTAAGTTGTGTTTTTGTTGTCTGTGGCATTTAGAGATTAAGTAGTCAAAAAATGGCATTGGGATATCTTGGCCCTGGATTTTATCATTGCAAAAATTCATTCTCTAACAACCTTTCTTTCCTTCACAAACAAACAAATTATTTCCCAAAAATTCATGGTTTCTCAAAGACTTTGGAGCAGCTATTCAACCCGTTAAAATGAAAAGTCTGATGTGAAGGTATTTAATTAGAGGGACAAGTTTGTTTGTCTTTTGTTTTTAAGTTCTTTTTGGTTTTATTGAGGAATATCATCGCATTAGTGTGCAATGGTAAATAAAGGGATTATTCTCTTTATCACCTCATAAATTGTTTGGACCACAATTGCTATGCATATGTGGTAGAAACATTGATTCTGCTATTGATTTTAGGTAACTGAGAGAAAATGCGATAAGGAAGTCCAGAACATTTTTCAGTATTCTCTCTTGGTGTACCTCATGAGTAGGCCAACTCCTGTTTGTGAATTCCATTCCAAGCTTTCTTAGTAAACATTTTTAGTATTTAACCATCAAATACTTTTTACAAATTTCTTTCCTGGACTGTATAAATACATGGATATAAAACTCCTGCTTTTCTACTTATATGGAATGACTGTATTTTGAATTAATATCATAATCAACTATTAAATTTATAGAACAGTCATAGTGTCACATTTAACTACTAAAAATGTGAAGGTGAAACATGTTGATCTTATAGTTACTTTTCAAATTGTGTTATAGGTTGGGTTTTTAGCTCATTCATTTTTTTCCAACTTTTTTTTTTTTTTCTTGAGACGGAGTCTTGCTGTATTGTCCAGGCTGGAGTGCAGTGACACGACCTCGGCTCACTGCAACCTCTGCCTCCCGGGTTCAAGCAGTTCTCCTGTCTCAGCCTCCCAAGTACCTGGGATTACAGGTGCCTGCCACCATGCCCAGCTAATTTTTGTATTTTTAGTAGACATGGGGTTTCACCATGTTGACCAGGCTGGTCTCGAACTCCTGAGCTCAAGTGATCCGCCTGCCTCGGCCTCCCAAAGTGCTGGGATTACCAGCATGAGCCACTGTGCCTGGCCCAAGATTTTTTATTGAAGCCTTTCAGGTAACCACTTTATGAGCATATGTGTATACGGAGATACAAAAATCTTTTTCTTGTCCATTGATGAATATAGATTTTTTAATCATTTATTTCTTGTTGACTGTGGGCAAATCACTTGCCTGCTTTTTCTTGTTATTCTCTTGGCAACCTCTCCACGTCTATCACCTCACCCATCCCATCCTCAAATGGGAATGGAAAGCCTTTCTGACCTTGATAGTACATGCAAATTTTACTGGTAGAATTATAGAAAATTCAATATGGACAAACCAAATTCTCTAATGGTAAAGTTAATATTAGAATTATTTGATGGTCTTTTAAAATTTATTCAGCTTGTATACAGACAGTTTTTGTGTTTTAAAAGTCACTTGCAAAATCAAGATACTCAGAGCCATTTTTCCTGTTGGTCTTATGAACTAGTCTTAATTTCTTGGAGCTTCCACTTTAACCTATTTATGATGATTTTTGAAGCTTTACCTTAGTCTCAGGGCTTACAAATTTAAGTAAAAGGATTTAAAGTCATCATTGTTTTTAATGTCTGCTGAAAATCAGAGAAATTTAAGATGAAATTTCAAAAATTCTGTTTTTTTATTCTCAACTTAATTACAACACAGATGCTAGAAGTAAAGTTGGTTTTTTTTTGAGACAGAGTCTCACTCTGTCACCCAGGCTGGAGTGCACTGGCGCGATCTCGGTTCACTGCAGCCTCCCAGATGCGGCAATTCTCCTGCCTCAGCCTCCTGAGTCGTTGGGATTACAGGCACCTGCCATCACACCCAGCTAATTTTTGTATTTTTAGTGGAGATGGGGCTTCACCATGTTGGCCAGGCTGGTCTCAAACTTCTGACCTCAGGTGATCTACCCACTTTGGCCTCCAAAGTGCTGGGATTACAGGTGTGAGCCACCACACCTGGCCAGAAGTAAAGTTCTTGAAGGAATTAGTTCCTTCATATCAGCAAAGTTAAAGTTTTTGTGCTGGGACCGAGAACTAATATGCGCAGCAGTGCCAGAAAACAGTGGCTCATGCCTCAGGGAGAAGGTGAAACAGCCCTTAAACAGATGGCCTGAATGTCATTTCTATGTAAACTCTCCCAGTTTACAGAGAATAGATGTTTAGGGTGAACTTTTAAATGTTTCTGACATCTTTAGGGCTGGTGTGACTTCAGGAGTTGTTATGTACTTCTGTGATATGGGGGCTGAATTGCAGAAGGAAGCTTGTCATCAGTGTCATCTCCTTCAACTCTCTCATTCTGTTTAATGTTTACAGGACTTAATATAGTTGTTTATGTATTTTAAAAAGAGGTTTGTTTATTAAACTTTTAAAAAATGTTTTTAATCTGCCGTCATTCAAGTTTATTCATTTTGTCTGTTTTTAAGTTCTATTTTGTCATTGTAATAAGTTTGTTGTTTTTTTTAATTTCTTTTTCATTAACATTTTCATTGCTTATTTTTCATGCCAGTGTACTGTGTCACCTCACCCAGGAAGGATGATAGGTATAGGGAGCCACCTCCCACCCCTCCAGGATATTTGGGGATTTCTTTAGCTGACCTAAAGGAAGGACCCCACCCACACCTAAAACCTCCAGATTATAGTGTGGCAGTGCAGAGATCAAAGATGATGCATAACAGCCTCTCTAGACTGCCACCAGCCTCTCTCAGTAGCAACCTCGTGGCCTGTGTTCCATCGAAGATTGTAACTCAGCCTCAGAGACATAATTTGCAGCCATTCCATCCTAAACTAGCAGATGTGACTGATGCAGATAGCGAAGCGGATGGTATGTTGACAAGCTCTCTTAAGGGCTCTTAAATGAATTGCTGAACACATTAAATGGTCTTTACTCTGGTATTTTATGGTAATTAGTACTTGTTTCTTTAAATGCCTTAGAAATCTCTGGTAAAAAGTAAGATGTTCCTACTGGCAGGGTGCAGTGGCTCAGGCCTGTAATCCCAGCACTTTGGGAGGCTGAGGCGGGCGAATCACCTGAGGTCGGGAGTTCATGACCAGCCTGTCCAACATGGAGAACCCCCGTCTCTACTAAAAAAAATACAAAATCAGCCAGGCATTATGGTGCATGCCTGTAATTCCAGCTACTTGGGAGGCTGGGGCAGGAGAATCACTTGAACCTGGAAGGCAGAGTTTGCGGTGAGCCAAGATCGCTCCATTGCACTCCAGCCTGGGCAACAAGAGCAAAACTACGTCTCAAAAGAATAAAGTTCCTAAATATAGTATCAGGGAGTGTTTTGGGTTTGTTTAGTTTTTCAAGACAAGGTCTCACTTTGTTGCCCAGGCTTAGAGTGCAGTGGCACAATCATGACTCACTATAGCCTCAAACTCCTGGGCTCAAGCAGTCCTCCCAACTCAGCCTCCCAAGTCGCTGGGACTACAAGTGTACACCACCATGCCTGGCTCATTGTTAAATTTTTCCTTTGTAGAGACTGGGTCTCACTATATTTACCAGGCTGGTTTTGAATTCCTGGCCTGAAGCAGTCCTCCCACACCAGCCTCCCAAAGTGTTGGGATTACAGGCCTGAGCCTGAGCCACCACACCCAACCAATGGTGTGGGTTGTTTGTTTGTTGAGACAAGGTCTTGCTGTGTCACTCAGGCTGGAGTGCATGATCATGGCTCACTGCAGCCTCAACTTCCTGGTCTCAGGTAATTCTCCCTCCTCAGCCTCCCAAGTAGCTGGGACTACAGGCACACACCACCACAGTTTTTTGTATTTGAGACAGCATTTTACCATGTTGCCCAGGCTGGTCTTGAACTCCTGGACTCAAACAATCTGCCAGCCTCAGTCTCCCACAAAGTTGGGGTTATAGGTGTGAGCCACTGTACCCCGCACTGATGGTGTATTTTTTAAATGAAATGGGCGAGCTGCCTATTTTGTGTGCCTAGTACCCTGTGGCTCAAATGGAATATTCTTATCTTTGATAAAACAGTGGCTCAATCTAATGGGATAATTTTGAGAAAAAGCAGTTAACATTAATGGAATTGTATTTTACATTAATGCATGGAAACTTGAAACTGTGTTTCAAATGCCAAATTATCTGAAATGATTCTATTTATTTAGTTCCTTTTATTAGCAAAAGTCTTGACTGAATTTGTAGGTGTGCCAATAGTTTCAGAAATGATTGTTTTATTGAAAATAAATGAAAATTTATGGTTTTAAACAAGAGTAATAAAGTGATTAATAACTATGAAATTCCAGTTTGTTGTCAACCTTCAATGTGATCAGAAATCCTAGGTATTATTGTAATAAAATCTGGTCCTCGATGCAATGTTTGAGAGGATTTCTTTGTTGACTTTGATTTTCTAAATCGATAACTAGATTGTTAGGATCTCATTAATATGCTGATCTGCCAGTTAATTATATTTTTTTATTTTTAGAAAATGAACAAGTTTCAGCAGTCTAGCCTTTGGATGACCTATTTGAAAACCACTGAAAGTTATGGAGGAATGCGCAGAACCACCTCATGATTCTGCAGGCCATTGCTGACAAACAGTTCATTGCTACAACCAGTCCAGAGGTTTTATTCCCTCTACTCTGAGCAATGAAATAGACTTGAGTTATGCTTCCTTTCATTTACTTTCTGCAGATGAATAGTTTCCTGAGCAATGGATGCTATGCCTGGATACCAGTCTCCACTTTACACGCCAGAACTGCCTTGGGACCACAGTTACAGAAAAAATTTAAACTCAGAGTGATCCTTCTGTATATTGCTATAGATTTTTCTTTAATAAGCTATTTTAAAGAGAGTGGCATTATTATTTCCAAGCCATAGCTTGGGCTGAAGGACAGATTGAAAGTATCTGCCAATACCAAGGATATTCTTGTATATTTGAATAATAACTTATTATTTGCATTGTTGTGATTTTGTTTGTATTTGAGAGCTCTTGTTAGCTGATGTTCATGTTTGAGGTCATAAAATTGTCTCTGATCTGACCAAACAGAAGTCATCTTTACAGAGGTGATATGCTTGATCTACACAGAGATGTGACTTGATCTGTAGCACCAATGCAATGTAGGTCTCAGTTTGAGAGAAATAGGAAGCCCTTTGCAGTTGAGGTGTTAGGAACCTGCTGGTCATGGTGTGGAAAGCCAAATGAAGCTGCCACAGGGTTTCTTTTCAGTCCTTTGGGAAATGGGAGGGAGTAGTTTGGGGAGGAGGGTGGGAACCCTAATTTCCAAAGAATGAAATTTTGATGTTAAATGACATGTATACAAATTCTTTCTTAAGTGAAAGTTATGCTGCATCGAATTGTAACTAAAAGTATAGATCCCACAAATAGAGAATGGGTTCTAGAGAGTCCTGTTCTATAGAAATCCAAAACTAAAATCTCTCATAACTCAAGTATGGAATACTTTTTTTAAAGAAATTCTTATCATGGGTGTTGTAATCATGAGGATGAATTTGACTTTATGCAGTGTTCTGCAGCATGCCACCCCCATGTCTCATAGCACCAGGTTGTGTCTGACCTGACATACCCTGCAGCTCTCAGCTGCCTGCAGCAAAATTTTGTGGAAGAAAGAGGAGCTGGAGTTATAGAAATGATTGTCTCTTGGTTCTCAGTTTTTAGCCCTTGAGAGGACATACTTTTCCAGCCTCATGGGCATGGCACTCTTAATTAAAATTTCAGTGACTGTTTACTGGATGAGGCAGATTTTTCACATTTTTGCAAATATAATGTTTTATATATATTAAGTTTAATTTTTTCAATTTTTTTAGTGTAAAAGCAAGTGGAATTTTAATAAACTTCTGTAATTACCAAAAAAAAAAAAAAAAAGCCAAAGCCATTAACATGCACTACCCAGATCAACTTGCAGCCAAGATGGGTTTACTTCTGAATGGCTGTCCGTATGTGTCCCACATAGGATTTAGTTGGTTTGTGGCCTCCCTTGTAGAAATGTGTTGTCTTTCCCTAGCTGTCTCCGCTGTGTCTTCCTGCCTATCCCCCTTCATTTTAAAATCATGTATCAGTTTTAAGGGGTAAATGGTAGTAGTTCATCTTTCCCATCAAAATGATTGTCTCTTTATTTTAGGAATAATAGCATGTCTGAAAAATTCCTGTGGTAAAAAAACATTAATCTGAAACTGAAGCCTTAGAAGTTAATCCCAGGTATGATAAAATGAGGCTTGGTGGTTCCATAGCTTTCTTGGTCCTTTGAAATGGGAAATAACCTGAACCAAAAATCCTACTTTGAAAGTTACACTTCAGTGATTTGGCCTATAAACAGTGGTCCTCTGATTATACTTTTTTTCCTTCACTGATTTACATAATTTTGTTTTCATGGCCACGGCAAAACAATGTGAAATGTATTTTTGCTATACCCACTTTTTTATCAATTCAGATGTCTACTCTCATCATTTTATATTCATTTCTCCAGAAAAATGTGTGTTTTCATAATGTTTTTATTTATCAGGTCTTTCAAACCAAATGGAAGCCTTACCTGTCTTTGTCCTTAATAGTGTAAATATCTTGCACAGAGTGTTGAGGCCTATGGTTTTGGACTTGTACCTTATAGCTGCCTTTGTTTTATCTATCTAGCTTTAACTGTGAGTGTTCAGATCAGCTGATCACATTGATCAGGAGCCAAAGCCAAATGCTTTGTAGTTTGTTATGTATGTATCCCTTAAAAAATCATGAGGTTTTGATTTTTCTATTTTAACTAAGGGTACCTTCCTGCCTTCTCTTAGTTTGTCATATGACTAGAACAAGAGAAGCCTTAACCTGCATTTACTCTAATTCCAGATCTCCATTTGTTTTTATTTTATTAATTTATAATTTTAATGAAGAGACTAGTGCCCTCTCTTCCCACGACAACTCTCAGTCTGCCAAGACTGTTGAAGCAGTTAACCCTCAGTGCAAACTTTTGCCAAATAGTAAGTTTCAACAAAATACCTTTATAGTGAAAGATTTTGAGAATTAGTAAATCCAGTACATGATTCCATAAAAGCTTATTAAAGTTAATAATTCTCATTTACTCCAAATGATTACTTTCAATATGATCTTTGGGGAGAAAAAGCCTTTAGTGAATTTTCTTGAGGGTGATAAGTCACATCATTGCGATCTACATCACCTCCTCGAGAATCTCCCAGGCTGAAAATGTGATGATAATCATGGGTGTTTTTAAGAACAAATCCAATTTTTATCAAGTGCTCTTTCCTCTACAAAAAAAGGGAGGAGGAGAAGAAGCTTCCTTAAAACAATGATTATTTTGATTCAATTTTAAGTTTCTACAAAAGGTAATGTTAAAGTGTATGTATGCCTTCAGCATTACCTTGAAGGCTAGAAAAATGGCATAAATCTTCAGAAAAGTGTCACAGTACATGTTCAAATTTAAACTTAAATCCTGGTTCATCTTTGGCTTTTGTTGTGCATTTTTAATGCTTCTTTGTTTTTGGTACACGGAATGCAGTTGAACTTGATCTTTTAAAATTGAGACATGTAAGCTAATCAGCAAAAGACAAAAACAAAACTGCACATCTGTAATAATCAGATAGCAATTCTGCTGCACAATTCATTGATTGTAAGGTATCCTGTAACAAGCAATGTTTGTCTCCTATTTTTTGATACCTCTTAAACTTATGTCTTTTAGAAAGACAGTGCCTCTGTATGCTTTTTGTATTTTTACTGAGTGTAAATATTTGTTATATTTTTGGTTAAGAGAATGTAAAAATACCATTTATTATTATCAGATACTACTAATACATTGGTGGAATCAATAAAGAATCTACATTAATCTTCTCTGTACTTGATTATAAATGTATGGAACCTTTGAAATAATTACAAACTTAGTCATTCAAGAGTGCCAATCTGGGACCTGTGTTGGTGTGAAGGCCTTATTTTTTAAGTATCCAGAAAAATTGGAGTGGTCCATTTGTTGTTGGTTATGTCAAATCTGTGAAACACCATAGCTATTGTTTAGGTTTAAAATATTGTGTTTGATGGCAAACCAAGTGACAGTGGCATAAACTCAATTGGAGCTTGTCTTTTTGTTATTATTGTCTGTTTGTTTTTCTTCTTACAGTAGAAAAGTCTACAGGCAAACTGTCCAGGGCTAATACTGTAACTCCTCCACGATGCTGTCAAGGATGGCAGAAGTGGGGGGCCTGAAAAGGATAGGCTTAGGGGAAAAGATGCAAATGTATGTCTCTTTCTATGCAAAGAGAACAAAACAGTAGTTTCCAGAAGCTCCACTTGCATGTTTGTATTTACATCCCATTAGTTAGACCTGTGTTGCATAGCTAGTAGCTCCAAGGGTGCCTTGGAAATTATCTGTTTTATCTGAGCAATTGATGTTCCTAACAAATTTAGGATTCTTTTCAGTGAAGAAGGAAAAGAATAGATTTCAAATGGGCAGCTAGCTGGGTCTACGAAAGCATGCCTATTGCCCCCTCTTTGGGGCAGTGTATGTAAATATAGCCACTTCTTTTGTGGGATTAGATCCCAGGACCCTGACAAAGAAGAAGGTAATTCTTACTTTAGCTCCTTTTTTAAAATCTCCTCACAGTTTTCCCTTGGTACCCAGAGAATTTACTCCCATTATAGCTAAGACTTCTGCCTTCTTCCAGTTCACCCCCTCTTCACACACCAGGTTTTCCCAGGCCATTCTGTCCCCCTGACCGTCTCTCCACGGTCTCACTAGTTTATTTCTTTATTTAGAAAATATATTTCTCGGCCGGGTGTGGTGGCTCAAGCCTGTAATCCCAGCACTTTGGGAGGCCGAGACGGGAGGATCACGAGGTCAGGAGATCGAGACCATCCTGGCTAACACGGTGAAACCCCGTCTCTACTAAAAAAATACAAAAAAGTAGCCGGGCGAAGTGGCGGGTGCCTGTAGTCCCAGCTACTCTGGAGGCTGAGGCAGGAGAATGGCGTGAACCCGAGAGGAGGAGCTTGCAGTGAACTGAGATCTGGCCACTGCCCTCCAGCCTGGGCCTGGTGGCTCACGCCTGTTATCCCAGCACTTTGGGAGGCCAAGGTGGGCGGATCACGAGGTCAGGAGTTCAGGACCGGCCTGGTCAATATGGTGAAACCCCGTCTCTACTAAAAATACAAAAATTACAAAAAACGTGGTGGCGGGGTCATGTAATCCCAGCTACTTTGGAGGCTGAGGTAGGAGAATTGCTTGAACCCAGGAGGCGGAGGTTGCAGTGAGCTGAGACCGTACCATTGCACTCCAGCCTGGGCGACAAGAGCGACACTCTGTCTGAAAAAAAAAATTATAGATGTATATATATGTACACACACACACCCCAAATATCAAGCCCTCATCCCTGGAGAACTTGTAAATATTGCTTTATTTGGAAAAATGGTCTCTGCAGATGTAATTAAGCATTTAGAGATGAGATTATGAGTGGGGCCTAAATGCCATCACAAGTGCCCTTGTAAGAGAGAAAGGAAGATACCAGAAGAAGGCAACATGAAGATGGCAGAGAGAGATGTAGCCACAAGTCAAGTAATGTTGACAGCTACTAGGAGCTAGAAGAGGCAAGGAAGGGTTTCTCACCTAGAGCCTCTAGAGTAGATGGTGCCCTGCCAACACCTTGATTTTGGATTTCTGGCCTCCAAAACGGTGAGATGATGAATTTCTGTTGTCTTAAGCCACCCAACTTGTTGTAATCTGTTATAGCAACTCAAGGAAACAAATGCAAGTTACTATATATGTCTGATGTCAGAGATCCAGTCCCTGCAGTTAAGGATGTGGTGGTCCAGAAATACACTTCCTTTAACCCCTCCCACCCCCAAGAAGCGCTTGATAGATGAGAACTGGCTCTCCCAGAGGCTGCCTCTGGAGAAGCCTGGACAACCTATTATTATTCTCATTTCAGACATTCTGGTAAGTATATACTGGTATCTTGTGGTTTAAATTTTAATA
The DNA here is from genome assembly GCF_008728515.1 of Papio anubis. Taxonomy (NCBI): domain Eukaryota; kingdom Metazoa; phylum Chordata; class Mammalia; order Primates; family Cercopithecidae; genus Papio; species Papio anubis. Next base: position 124,222,919 of record NC_044980.1, on the reverse strand, counting down.
GTGACTAATAATGCTAAGCATCTTTTCAAATACTTATTGACCATTTGGACCATTTTGTGGTCTGTTCAGGTCTGTAATTGTTTGCTGTTTGTTGCTACAGTATTGAAATACTTTTGATTTTTATAATGACCTTATATCTAGCACCCTTGCTCAGTTCATTTATTAATGCTAACAATTTATAGATTCTCTTGGAATTTTCTGCATACTCCTGTCATCTGTTCATAATAACTTATTTATTTCTAGTCATTTTGCATTTTCTTTTTTTTCTTGTCTTATTGCACTGGCCAGAATGCCCAGTATGGTGTTGAATAGAAGTGGTCAGAATGGGCCAGATGCAGTGTCTCACACCTGTAATCCCAGCACTTTGAGAGGCCGAGGTGAGAGGACTATTTGAGCCCAGGAGTTCGAGACCATCCTGGACAACATGGTGAAACCCCATCTCTACAAAAAATTAGCTGGGCGTGCTGGTGTGCAGCTGTGGTCCCAGCTACTTGGAAGGCTGAGGTGGTAGAAGGATCACTTGAGCCTAGGAGGTTGAGCTGTGATCACACCACTGCACTGTAGCCTGGGTGATACAGTGAGACCCTGTCTCAAAAAGTGGTCAGTATGGAATTCCTTTCTTTGTTCCTGATCTCAGCGAGAATGCATTCGGATGTCACCATCAAGCATGCTGATTGCTGTAGGATTTTGGTGGTATTTATGAGTTTAAGGAAGTTTTATTTATGCCTTGCTAAGAAAGTATATGGTGTTGAATTATGTCAAATGCTTTTCTTGAATCTGTTGAGATGATCAAATTATTTTTATTTTACCTGTTAGTCTAGTGAATTAATAATGTATTTCATAGTGTTCCTCCCTCCCTGTCTACCCCTACCCTCCTACTTCACCATTCATTTTATTAGAATAAACTTCCCACTTAGTCATGTTATTATTTCTGTGTATCTCTGGATTTATTTTGCAATATTTCTTTTTTTTTCTTTTTTGAGGTGGAGTCTTGCTCTGTTGCCCAGGCTGAGTACAGTGGCACGATCTCAGCTCACTACAAGCTCCGCCTCCTGGGTTCACACCATTCTCCTGCCTCAGCCTCCTGTGTAGCTGGGACTACAGGCGCCTACCACCACGCCTGGTGAATTTTTGGTATTTTTAGTAGAGACAGGGTTTCACCGTGTTAGCCAGGATGGTCTCCATCTCCTGACCTTGTGATCTGCCCACCTCGGCCTCCCAAAGTGCTGGGATTACAGGCATGAACCACGACGCCCAGCCCCAATATTTCATTTAGAATTTTTGCATCTGTATTCAAGAGAGAGGTGGTGTATAATTTTCCTTTCTTTTCATACCCTTGTCAGATTTTGGTGTTAATGTAAAAATGTCCTCGTGGAAAGAGCTGGAAGTTGTTTCCTCTTTGTCTATTCCTCGGAGAGTTTATGAAAGATTGAACTGTAGCCACTTTAGCCTCCCTGACTCTCGCCTCTGTCTCTTAAAATCTGGAAAAATTGGTGGACTCTGGCCTGGGTTTCCCCTCCCTTGCATTATGGCCTAGAAATGTTCTTCAGGAAATAAATTCTCGGGCAGTGGCAGGGCTTACCTCTTTTTGTTTCATGTTCGGTCAGCAGTTAACCGTTCTTCAGTGCCTGATGGCCCATGTCTTAAGTGACATAGTTTTAGATACATTTAGTTTTTTTTTAGTTGCTTCAGGCAGGAGGATAGAGTGACAGGTATTCCATCTTGACCAAGAGTAGAAGTCTATATGTAATATTTTAATACAGCTGTCTCAGTAAATAATAGAAGCTCACACACACCCACCCCTTCCCACCAAATCAGTAAGGAGACAGGAGATTGGAACAACATAGTGAACAAACTTTATCTAATGGGCCTATGTAGAACACTGTATCAATAACTGCAAAATATGTATTATTTACAGATGAACATGAATCATTTATTAAAGTTGAATAAATGTTAGGCCATAAAGAAACTTAGTATTAAATTTCAGAGGGCTTAAATCATATAGAGAAGGCAGTCTGATTACAGCAGAACTAAATACAAATTATGAAATTTGGAAGAAATGTACCTCCAAATCCAGTGGAAAACTGAAATTATTTTGAACTGAATTGAAATGAAAATATGAATATCAGAACCTTTTGGATATGACTAAGGCCATACTTAAAGGGAAGTTTATAGCCTTAAGTGTATATATTAGAAAAGAAGAAAGGTTAAAAATTAAGCACTCTCAAGAAAGTAGAATAAGAACAGCAAGTTAAAGTAATGGAACAGTAGAAATTAATAAGAATATATAACTTAAAAAATATTAATAAGTAGGTTCTTTGGCCAGGCATGGTGGCTCATGCCTGTAATCCCAGCACTTTGGGAGGCCGAGGCAGGCGGATCACCTGAGATCAGGAGTTCCAGACCAGCCTAGGCAACATGGTGAAACCCCATCTCTACCAAAAAATTACCCAGGCGTGGTGGCGAGCGCCTGTAGTCCCAGCTACTCGGGAGGCTGAGGCACGAGAATTGCTTTTTGAAAAAATAATTGGTAAATCCTTGGTGAAAATGATCAAGGGAAAAAGTAGCAGAACTAACCAGTGTTGGAGATGGAAAAGAATTATTTGGTTGGGGAGTGGGGACAGGATCTTGTTCTGTTGCCCAGGCTGGGGTGCAGTGGTACAGTCATAGCTCATTGCAGTCTCAACCTCAAGTGATCCTCCCACCTCAGTCTCCTGAGTAGCTGAGATTTCAGGTGTGCCCGGCTACCTTTTTTTTTTTTTTTTTTTAAGAGAAATGAGATATCACTATGTTCCCAGGCTGGTCTTGATTTCATGAGCTCAAGTAATCCTTCCACCTCGGCCTCCCCAAGTGCTAGCGTTACAGGCATGAGCCACTGCACCCAACCAAAGAATTATTATAATTTTTTTTTTTTTTTTTTTTTTTTGAGATGGAGTCTCACTGTCTTGCTCAGGCTGGAGTGCAGTTGTGTGATCTTGGCTCACTGCAGCCTCTGCCTCCCGGGTTCAGGCAATTCTCCTGCCTCAGTCTCCTGAGTAACTAGGACTACAGGCACATGCTACCATGTCCAGCTAACTTTTTGTATTTTTAGTAGAGACAGAGTTTCACCGTGTTAGCCAGGATGGTCTCCATCTCTTGACCTTGTGACCCCCCCACCTCAGCCAGAATTATTATAGTTACAAAGTAATTAGAGAGATATTAAGACATTTGAATAAGTAAAATGTACATGAAATATACAAATTCATAGAAAACACAGCTTACCAAAACTATAACAAGATAGAAAACTTCATAGTCATCTATTAAAGAAATTAAATCTTCTTTAAAAGCTTTTCCACAAAGAAAACTTCAGTCTTGGATGACTTTACTGGTAAGTTCTACCGAACACTTACAGAAGAAATAACGAAGTTGCATAACAAAATCTCAGAAGTGATACTTCTTTTTTTTTTTTTTTGAGTCAGAGTCTCACTCTGTCACCCAGGCTGGAGTGCAGTGGCACTATCTTGGCTCACTGCAACCTCCACCTTCCAGGCTCAAGCGATTCTCGTGCCTCAGCCTTCCAAGCAGCTAGGATTACAGGTGTGCGCCACTGCGCCCGGCTGATTTTTGTATGTATTTTTTTTTTAGTAGAGACGGTTTCACCACGTTGGCCAGGCTGTTCTTAAACTCCTGACCTCAGCCTCCCAAAGTGCTGGGATTATAGGGGCCTGGCCAGGATGTCTTAAATAAGATAAAAGAAAATGTAACTCTAAAGGAAGTGATTGATATATTTGACTATACTAGAATATATTCACCAAAAAAAACACCATTTACAAGAATAAAAAGCCTGTAGAGTTGGAAAATATATTAATTCATATAACCTTCAAAAGACAGGTATCCAGGTATATATACCAAAGAAAAGGAACACCCAATAGAAAAATGGGCAAAAACCTTAAAGAAGCACTTCATAAAAGAGAAAATGATCTAATAAACATATGGAGAGGTGCTTTATCTCATTTTGTAAAACTCGACATAGGTTCAGAATTGGCCATGGGGAAGTGTTAACTGTGCTGCTGTCTAATGTGGAATGTAGTGGCAGATGAACCTGGGAAGAGGAGAAACAAGAAAAGGGCTTAAAGGGGGAGAGATGGTAGAAGAAAAAAAATATAGTGGATACAGTGGAACCACCAGGTGGCACCATGCTACAACATGACTCTTGGAAGTCTCCTTTTAAAGAGAGAGCAAGGTAATTTCTTAGTCGTCATTCCAGATGTTTCTGCAGCCAATAGTGAAATATTTGGGGAGAATCTTCCTTCATAGAAGTAACAAAATTGAAGCATTTCCAAACCAGGAAATGTCATAGAATTTTAGATTCTAGTTGGATAATGTTTGGACAATAGTGAATGAATAGTATGGTATTAGCAATACTCTAATACGTATAGTGTTTGTAAATGTGGGCATAGGATTTGCAATACTCAGTAAGCATTGATTTTTTTCAGGGATCACAAGAAAAACCTACCAGAAGATACAAATGGTCTGACTCTGAATGGGAATGAAAAACATACCTGCATAAAATATGCACTAAAAGAAAAGCAAAAGTCTAACAATATATATTGAACAACTGTATATTCCAAAGACTCCCTGGCAAGTTCTCATCTGTTCTGAGCAGTTGGTATTTTCAGCGTTCTTCATTCAGTTTGGCCATTTTGGTGAGTATGTAAATGGTGTTGTGGTTTCATTTTGCATTTCCCTAGTTATTAGTGGGGTTGAGCACCTTTTCATATTACTATAGGCCATTTCCTCTTTTATGAAATGCCTTTGCAAGTATTCTTTTCTAATCGATTCCTAGGTGTTCTTCATATATTCTGAATCTGACTCCTTTGTCAGTTATACCTGTGGCAAACAGCTTGTCCCACTCTGACTTGCTTTGTCATACACTTAGTGGTGTCTCTTGAGAAGTTCTTAATTTTAAACTAGAGAAATATATTATTCTTTTCCTTTATAGTTAGTGCTTTTTGTGTTGTAGGGTTCTTTTTAAATCATTTTCTACTGACTTTTTTTTTTTTTAAACGGAGCCTTGCACTGTAGCCTAGGTTGCTTGCCTCCCGGGTTCAAGTGATTCTTCTGCCTCAGCTTCCCGAGTAGCTGGATTTATAGATGTCCACCACCATTCCCATTTTTGTATTTTTAATAGAGACAGGGTTTCACCATGTTGGCCAGTCTAGTCTCAAACTCCTGACCTCAAGTAATCCACCCACCTCAGCCTCCCAGAGTACTGGGATTATAGGTGTGAGCCACTGCACCCAGCCTTTGTGTTCTGTTTAAGAAGTCCGTACTCCAAGTTCATGAATATATTCTGTGTTACATTTTAAATGCTTTGCCTTTTAAATTTAAAAGAGATCTGGAATAGATATTTATGTGTAGTGTGAGGTAGGAGTCAGGTTTCATTCCTCTACCTACAGATTGTTCCTGCACCATTTATTGAAAAGACATTTTATTTTGTCTAGCGCACTTCACTGCCATCTTTGCTGTAAATCAAGTGTCCGTGTATATAACTGAGTTTATTTCTGGGGTCTGTATTCTGTTTTATCAGCGTGTTTGTTTCTCCATTTTCCAATACCACACTCTTAATTACTCTAGTATTATCATACATATCAGTATCTTAATGAGAAAGTTCTCTAACTCTGTTCTTTTTTGATATTCTTGTATCATTGCATTTCCAAAAAATTTTAGAACCAGCTTACCAACTTACACACAAGTACACTTACACATATGCACACAATTACAATTTCGATTGTGATTTTCTTGAATTTATATATCATTTTGAAGGAGAGTAACATCTTGAAATTTAGTCTTCTGATCTATGAATGTAGTATATTTCTCCATTTAGATTTTCTATTGCTCTATTCTGTTGTTTTGGTTTAAGAGTTTCATACTTTTTTATGTAATATTTATTTTTAAGCAGTATGTTTGATGCTATTACAAATAGTAGCTTCTAAATTTTCAGTTGTTAATTATTCTCTCTTTTAAGAGGTGGTGTCTTGCTCTGTTGCCCAGGCTGGAGTGCAGTGGTGCAATCACAGCTGACTATAGCCTCGACCTCCTTCAAGGTAGCTGGGACTACAAGTGCACACCACATGGACCCAGCTAATTTTTTAATGTTTTTGTAGAAGACGGAGTCTACTATTTTGCCCAGGCTGGTCTTGAACTCCTAGGCTCAAGTGATTCTCCTGCCTTGGCTTTCCAAAGTGTTGGGATTACACTCATGAGCCACTGTGCCCAGACTTTGATTATCTTTTGTCAAATAGAAATAAAATTGATTTTTTTAATGTTGCTCCAGTGTCCAACAGCCTTACCAAACTCACTGAATCCTAATAATAATAATCTCAGGTTTTCTTTATAGGCATGTAATCTGCCACTAAAGGCAGTTCTATTTCTTCTTTCTAATTCTTATTCCTTTTATTTTTTCGCTTAGCCAGAAACTTTCAATGTAATGAATAGAAGTGATGATAGAGAAAAACTGTCAACACTTCACCAATTAATACACTGTGTGCAGTAAGTTTTATGTATTAACTCTTTGTCAGATTAAGAAAGTTCCCTGCGATTTTTAATTTGCTGGAATTTTTAATCATTAATAAATGTCGAACTCTGTCAAGTGCTTTTTCTGCATCTATTGAGATAATTGTGGGTTCTTTCTCCTTTATTCTATTAACATGTTGTCCCAATTACCATGGCTGTGTAACAAATCAACCCAAAATTTAGTGGCATGAAACAACCATTTATTATGCTTGTTTATTGGTCAGGAATTTGCACAGGGCTTAGAAAAGCTGGCTTTTCTGTGCTCCACAGTGATTAAGGCCTTAGCTGAAAGATTCAGGCTCAGGACAGGAATTATTTGAAAGCTCACGGCTGAAAGTTAATGCTGGCTGTTGTTTGAGGCTCTATTCCTGATCACGTGAACCTCTCCATGTGATCTCTCCATAAGGGCTGTTTTGGCCTGTCTCAGATCATGGAGGTTGAGTTTTAAGGGCAAGTATCCCCAAAGAGAGAGCCAGGCAAGCTGTATCACAGTGTGTCACCCAGGTTCAGTGACAGGGAAGCAGAGGAAATTGTTGATAAAAAGTAACAAGGTTCTAGAAGAGCATGTCAGAGAATATTGATGTGGCTATTTTTGAAAAATACAATCTGCCACCCTGGTGACCTAGTAGTCATGCCCTTTGCCATTTTCTACTGTATCATCCCCTTGATTATGACTGGGACCTGTGAGTTGCTTCACAGCAATAGAAAATGGCAAAGGTGATGAAATGTAGCTGCATGATTATGTTACACTACATAAGACTCCATCTTGCTAGCAAACTAGCTCTAGGCTCTCCTTGGTTTAATGAAGTGCACATGTTGAGGAGAAACATGGGGACAGGAACTGCAGGAGGCCTCTAGGAGCTAAGGGAGGACTGCAGCCAATAGTCAGCAAGAAGCTGGAGCCCTCAGCTCCCCAGCCACAGGAAATAGATTGTGTTAACCATTTGGGTAACATCGAAAGTGACTTCTTCCCTAGTTAAGCCTAGACAAAAACAGGCTACAGTTCAGTGATCTCTGAGGGTAGTAGTGAAAAATTCAGTGTCCTATTGGATAAGGTGCTCATCTTTTCTAAATTTCAGTTTCCTAATTTATAATGACAATATTGTTATCTGTAGGTGTTCAAATAAAGTCCACTCCATTCTGATTGGGAGAGCACAGTGTATATTTTATACTTGAAATGCATTTTATATAACATTTAAAATACATATTTCAAAAATATTTCTTTAAAATTATTAATATTAAAAGTAATATTATTTAAATTATTATCAAATAAGATCTCCCTGTCAACAACAGAAAACCCAATTTAAAATGGGCAGAAGGTTAGGCAATACCTGTAATCCCAACACTTTGGGAGACTCAGGCAGGAGGATATCTTGAGTTCAGGAGTTTGAGACTAGCCTGGGCAACATAGAGAGACCCCACCTCTACAAAACATTTTAAAAATTAGCCGGGCATGGAGGCACATGCCTGCAGTCTCAGCTACTTTGGAGGCTATTCGGGAGCATCACTTGATCCTGGGAGGTTGAGGCTGCAGTGAGCCATAATCATGCCACTGCACTTCAGCCTGGGCGACAGAGGGATACTCTGCCAAAAAGGGGTTGGCAGCAGCAAAAATGGCCAAGCACTGTGGCTCACACTATAATCCCAGCACTTTGGTAGGCTGAGGCAGGAGGATTACTTGAGCCCAGGAGTTCATGACCAGCCTGGGCAATGTGGTCAGACCCCATCTCTACAAAAAATTTAAAAATTAGCCAGGCGTGGTGGTGGATACCTGTAATCCCAGCTACTCAGGAGGCTGAGGTAGGAGGATCGCTTCAGCCCAAGGGGATGAGACTGCAGTGAGCCCAGATTGTGCCACTGCACTCCAGCCTGGGTGACAGAATGATACCCTGTCTTTAAAAAAAAAAAAAAAAAAAAAAAAAGATTTGAATAGATATTTCTCCAAAGAAGATATAGTTGGCCAGTAAGCACATGAAAAGCAGTTCAGTGTCACTCATCATTAGGGAAATACAAGTCAAAATCACAACAAAATACCACCTCAAACCCATGAGGATGGTTACTGTCAAAAAGATTGAAAATAACCATTGTTGGCGAGCATGTGGAGATATTAGAGGTCATGTACACTGTTGGTGGGAATGTAAGTAATGTAACTGCTGTGGAAAATAATATGTAAGTTCCTCAAAATATTAAACATGGTATTACCATATGATCCAGCATTTCCACTTCTGGGTACATATATATGTGTGTGTATGTGTGTGTGTGTATATATATGTACATATATAGAGAGAGATATGCAAAAGAATTGAGAGTAGGGTCTCAAAGATGTGTTTGTACACCCTTGCTCATAGCAGTGTTATCAGCAATAGCCAAGGCAGAAGCAACCCAAGTGGCCGTCAGTGGATGAATGGATAAAATGTGGGATGCACACAATGAAACATTATTAACCTTGAAAAGGAAAGAAATTCTGACATACTATAAAATGGATGAATCATTTTACAATTGTTTTAATTTTTTTATTTTTTTCTTTTTTTTTTTTTGAGACAGAGTTTCGCTCTTGTTGCCCAGGCTGGAGTGCAGTGGCATGATCTTGGCTCACTACAACCTCCGCCTCTTGGGTTCAAGTGATTCTCCTGAGCCTCCCGAGTAGCTGGGATTACAGGCATGCGCCACCATGACTGGCTAATTTTTTTATTTTTAGTAGAGACGGGGTTTCTCCATGTTGGCCAGGCTGGTCTTGAACTCCCGACCTCAGGTGATCCACCCACCTTGGCCTCCCAAAGTGCTGGGATTACAGGTGTGAGCCACCGTGCCCAGCCAATCGTTTTAATTTTTAATTTTTTTTTTGAGATGTAATCTCGTTCTGTCGCCCAGGCTGGAGTGCGGTGGCACGATCTCAGCTCACTGCAACCTCCACCTCCCGGGTTCAACTGATTCTTCTGCCTCAGTCTCCCTGAGTAGCTGTAATTACAGGCACATGCCACCATGCCCAGCTAATTTTTATATTTTTAGTAGAGAAGGGGTTTCACCATGTTGGCCAGACTGGTCTCAAACTCCTGACCTCGGGTGATCTGCTCACCTCGGCCTCCCAAAGTGCTGGGATTACAGGTGTGAGCCACTGCACCCGGCTGATTTTTTTAACTTTTAACTTTTGTGGGTACATAGGGTATATATATTTATGGGGTACATGAGATGTTTTGATACAGGCATGCAACATGAAATAATCAGAGGGAGAATGGAGCATCCATCCCCTCAAACATTTGTTTATCTTTTGTATTACAAACAATCCAATTACACTCTTTTATTTAAAAATGTATACTATTGACTGTAGTTACCCTATTGTGCTGTCAAATAGTAAGTCTTACTCATTCTAACTATGTTTTTGTACCATTAATCATCCCCACCTCCCCCTAACCCCCCACTACCCTTCCCAGCCTCTGGTAACCATGCTTCTACTCTCTATATCCATGAATTCAATTGTTTTTATTTTTAGATCACATAAATAAGTGAGAACATGCGATGTTTGTCTTTCTGTGCCTGGCTTATTTCACTTAACTTAATGATCTCCAGTTCCATCCATGTTTTTGCAAATGACACGCAGGATCCCATTCTTTTTTATAGCCGAATAGTATTCCATTGTGTATATGTACCACTTTGTTTGTTTGTTTGTTTGAGGCAGAGTCTCTGTCACCCAGGCTGGAGTGCAGTGGCACAGTCTCGGCTCACTGCAACTTCCACCTCCTGGGCTCAAGTGATCCTCCCACTTCAGTCCCCCAAGTAGCTGGGACCACAGGTGAGCGCCACCATGCCCAGCTAATTTTTGTGTTTTTAGGAGAGACGGGGTTTTTGTCATGTTGCCCAGGATAGTCTCAAACTCCTGAGCTCAAGCAATCTGCCTGCCTCAGCCTCCCGAAGTGCTGGGATTACAGGCGTGAGCCACCGTGCCTGGCCTGTACTACGTTTTCTTTATCCATTCATCTGTTGATGGACACTTAGGTTGCTTTCAAATCTTAGCTTTTATGAGCAGTGCTGCAACAAACATGAGAGTGCAGATATCTTTCCTTTCTTTTGGGTATATATACCCAGCAGTGGGATTGTTGGATCATATGGTAGCTCTATTTTTAGTTTTTTGAGGAACCTCCAATAGTTCTCCCTAGTGGTTGCACTGATTTATATTCTCACCAACAGTGTACAAGGTTTCCCTTTCCTCTACATTCTTGGCATTTGTTATATACTGTCTTTTGGATATAAACCTAACTGAGGGTGAGATGATTTCTCATTGAAGTTTTGATTTGTTGCTATCTGTGTGTCTTCTTTTGAGAAATTTCTATTCAAACCTTTTGCCCATTTTTTGATTGTATTATTAGATTTTTTCCAGTGCAGTCATTTGAGCTTCTTATATGTTCTGGTTATTAATCCCTTGTCAGATGGGTAGTTTACAAATATTTTCTCCCATTTTGTGGGTTGCCTCTTCACTTTATTGATTGTTTCTTTTGCAGTGCAGAAGATTTTTAACTTGATGTGATTTCATTTGTCCATTTTATTTATTTATTTGTTTGTTTGTTTATTGAGACAGAGTCTCTTTCGGTTGCCAGACTGGAGTGCAGTGGCGTGATCTTGGCTCACTGCAAGCTCCACCTCCTTGGTTCAAGTGATCCTCCTGCCTCAGCCTCCAGAGTAGCTGGGACTACAGGCGCCTGCCACCACGCCCAGCTAGTTTTTGTGTTTTTAGTAGAGACAGGGTTTCACCACGTTGGCCAGGATGGTTTCGATCTCTTCACCTCGTGATCCACCCGTCTCGGCCTCCCAAAGTGTTGGGATTACAGGCGTGAGCCACTGTGCCCGGCCCCATTTGTCCATTTTTGCTTTGGTTGCCTGTGCTTATGGGGTGTTGCTTGTGAAATTTTTGTGTAGACCAATGTCCTGGAGATTTTCCTCAATGTTTTCTTATAGTCATTTTCATAGTTTGAAGTCTTAGTTTTAAATCCTTAATCCATTTTGATTTGATTTTTTTATATGGTGAGAGATAGGTGTCTAATTTCATTCTTCCAAATATGGAAATCCAGTTTTCCCAGCACCATTTATTGAAGAGACTGTCTTCAGTGTATGTTCTTGGCACCTTTGTTGAAAATGAGGTCACTATAGGTACATGGACTTCTTTCTGTGTTCTCTATTCTGTTCCATTGGTCTTTGTCCGTTTTTATGCCAGTACCATGTTCTTTTGGTTACTATACCTCCATAGTATAATTTGAAGTCAGGTAATGTGATTCCTCCAGTTTTGTTCTTTTTGCTTAGGATAGCTTTGGCTATGCTGGGTCTTTTGTGGTTCCATATAAATTTTAGGATTTTTTTTTTTCTATTTCTGTGAAGAATGTCATTGGTATTTTAATAAAGACAAAATAGATGAACCTTGAGAACAAACATGCCAAGGAAAATAAGCCAGTCACTGAAAGACAACTATTGTATGATTCCACATATATGTGGATACATGAGAGCATATATATGAATTTATGAGGTACTTAGAGTAGTCAAATTCATAGATAAAGTAGAATGGTGGTTGCCAGGGGTAGGGGGAAATGGGGAGTTATTTAATTAGGTATAGTTTTGCAAGATGAAAATGTTCAACAATGTGAATGTGGTTGTACAACAATGTGAAAGTACTTTACTGATATGTACTCTTAAAAATGGTTAAGACTTCTGGGCATGGTGGCTCACACCTGTAATCCTAGTACTTTGGAAGGCCATGGGGGTGAATCACTTGAGGCCAAGACCAGCCTGTGCAACACGATGAAATCCTGTCCCTACTGAAAATACAAAACTTGGCTGGGTATGGTGGCGTGCGCCTATAGTCCCAGCTACTCAGGAGGCTGAGATACGAGAATTACTTGAACGTGGGAGGCGGAGGTTACAGTGAGCCGAGATCATGCTACTGTGCTCTAGCCTGGGTGACAGAGGGAGAATCTGTCTCCAAAAAAAAAAAAAAAAAGTTAAGACAGACCAGGCATGATGGCTTATGCCTATAATCCCAGCACTTTGGGAGGCTGAGGCAAGAGAATTGCTTGAGCCCAGGAGTTGAAGACCTGCCTGGCAACAGAGCAAGACTCCTGTCTCTACAAATAAAAACTTTTTAAATTTAACTGAGCATGGTGACGAGCACCTGTAGTCCCAGCTACTTGGGTGGCTGAAGTGAGAGAATCACTTGAGCCCTGAAGTTAGAGGCTGCAGTGAGCTATGATCCCATCACTGCATGCCAACCAGGGCAACAGAGTCTCAAAAAGGAAAAAAAAAAAAAAAGGTTAACATGGTAAATTTTATGTTGTGTATATTTTACTTCAGTTAAAAAAATAAAGATCTCCTGACGCTTTGGCTTTGGATCAAAAAGGTTTTCGATCTCTGTAAAATTCATGTTAGTATGTGACTTGATTTACAATGATGCAGAATCGATTCGACTCTTTTGTATTTTTTACTCTATCCCTTTTGATTATTGTAGCACCTCTTCGTCTGTTTTATCCATATACATTGCTGCATGAGTTATTTTCTTTCTTCTCTATCAGTCTATCCACAAGATCTCTGAAGAGATCAGGTGTCCAAGCTTTGGCCCAGCAAACACGTTCTAGAAACTTCTTGCCAGGGAAGCAGCCATTCTCAGCTCAGGTAAGGTTGTTCAAAGCCAACAGCAGGTGGGAAAATAGAAGGA